>NC_133770.1:16072296-16146190 GCF_003597395.2 Chelonoidis abingdonii | reverse complement strand
TTCCTAGAGTAAATCTTTTAGCAAAACATCCAACTTGATTTAAAAGTTGTCAGTGATGGAGAATCCACCATGATGCTTGGTGAACTGTTCTAATGGTTAATTACTCACCATTAAAAATGTATGTCTTATTTCCAGCCATTGAATCATGTTAGACCTTTCTATGCTAGATAGAAAAGCCTATTATTAAATATTTGTTCCCCAGGTAGGTATTTATAGAGTAGACTGAGACTGTAAGCAAGCCACCACTGAACCTTCTCTTTGTTAAACTAAGGGTACGATTGCACTACCCGCCAGATTGGCGGGTAGTGATGGATCTATTGGGAATCTATTGTGTCTAGTGTAGATGCGATAAAATTGATCCTCGATCGCTCTGCTGTCAATTCTGGAACTCCATCATGGTAAGAGGTGGAAGCGGAGTTGACGGGGGAGTGGCAGCGGTCGACTCGGCACCGTCCTCGTGGCCAGGTAAATCGACCTAAGATACGCAACTTCAGCTACGCGAATAGCATTGCTGAAGTCGGCATATTTTAGGTCAACCTCCCTCGCTCCCCTGCAGTGTAGACCTAGCCTCAGTAGATTGAGTTTCTTGAATCTATCACTAGAAAGCATGTTTCTTAATCCTTTAATCGTTCTCTTGGCTCTTCTCTGAACCCTCTCCAATTTATAAATATCTTCCTTGAATTATGGGCAGCAGCGGTCGCACCAATGCCAAATACAAAGGTTAAATAATCTCTCTTCATACACTAGGTTATCCAGTTTCTCCAGAATAGAATTAGCATTCTTGGCCACCATGACCCCCCAAATCTTTTTCAGAGTCACTGCTTCCCAGGATAAAGCCCCTATCCTGGAAGTTTGGCCTACGTTCTTTGTTCCCAGATGAATACATTTGCCTTTTGTTGTATTAAAATACATGTTTGCTTGTGCCCCATTGACCAAGCAATCTAGATTTCTCTCCATTGCTGCCAAGTCCTCTTCATTATTTACCACTTACCCAATTTTTGTGTCATCTAAAGACTTTCAGTGATGATTTTTCTTCTTTCAGGTCACTTCCAAAAACGTTAAATAGCATAGGGCTGAGAACCGATCCTTCCTTCCATGCCCCGCTGGAAACAGACCTACTTGATGATAGTGCCCCATTTACAGTTACATTTTGAGACCTACCAGTAAACCAGTTTTTAATCCATCTGACGTGTGCCATGTTAATTTTATGTCATTTTAGTTCTAGTTATATTGTTCAGACAGGCATGGCAGAAAGTGGTCCTGCTAATGGTCCTGCTTAGGAGAATCTGATTGAAACGAAAAGAACCTACAGTGGTAAAATTAGACTTCAATAAGTGCCAGGGATTTAATGGCTTCAAAATCACTTCTATTTTGAACTTCCTCATATATTTCTATTATAGTTTGTTTTATAGCCTCTGGTTAGAGTCTGCTGGAAATGGTCAAAACTGCATATGCAGTTATTTATTAATTTGTGTTAGGCTAGTGCTTAGAGGCCCAGCAGTGTATGTGGACTTGAAAAATTGATTTTTCCTGGCATTTTTGGTAGCTACGAAGAAGCACTGAATTGGAACTTACAGAAACTGAAATGTACATGTTCAGAAATGCACAAGGGTATTACAATGAAGTACTCTACCCCAAACAAGTAATGGACCTTATTGTAACTAATCAATCTCCAGATTATCAGGAAATCTTTTAAAATCCTAATTGGAGATTATGTTGGTGAGATCAAATAGGATCCTGCACGCATTATATTCTCCATAAATATAAACTTTTTGCCATTTTCTTTAAGGTTGTAACATAGTTTTTGAAGTATTTAATCCTCTTAACTTGTGGCCGCTCCATCATCAGACCACACCTCTCCCTTTGTGGTTATGTGACCAGTACAAGGGTTGCATGAGTATGGAGGCGTAAGCTACACCAGATAGAAGTAGTTCTTAATTTACCAAAGCCCAACTATTAGACAAGGTAACCTTAGAGCCTAGAGTAAATGTTTTAAGTGGACTGAGCCAAGGGCAGCATATGAGTTTCACTGTGTTAAACTGCGTCCATTCAGATATCCAGTTGACTAAGACCATCCCTACACTACAGAGCTTTGTCAACAAAAGTCAGGTTTCATCAACAGAACAGTGGAGGTATACACGCTCCAGTGCTCCGTCTGCCAACAAAACTCTCCTGATGTGCCTACAAAATAAAACCACCTTGACAAGAGGCGCAGAGATTTTTCCTGCAAAGTTATATTGACCAAATGTCAATGTAGACACCACACTTGGTTATGTTACTGTAAATGGCCTCCCAGAAGCGTTCCACAATGCCCATCCTGACCACTCTGCATAGTGCAGGAGAGAAGAGCCCTGGAAAGTAATCTGATGGTGGTTCTTTCCCTGGCACACAGCATGTCAGGCAACTCTGATTCCTGTTCAGATTGGGTGCTCATGATATACTGCATGGCCATTTGTGATGTGTTCATAACAGTAACTACAACAGTAGAGAGCAATGCAGGATCCATCCTTTCAGACAGAAATTGTTAGTGTACAGTAAAACTTGGGCTATTGAAAAAAATGCCTCCAAATACAGTTGGAAGTCCAAGGAATGCTGGAACAGAAAGAACTGCATCATGGGACGTTAAGCCTGCACCCATGTTGTGCTGCGATCCACTCTGCTTTCCCACAACTGTAGCTGCAAAAGGTGGCAAGTGGTACAGTGCACTGCTCTCACTGTTGATGCGAAAGCACCAAGTGTGGATGCACTCTGCTGACAGAAGTAGTGTTGTGTGAACATGCACAAGTGATATAATTATAGTGGTTTATGATCCTCAGCGTAACTTGTGTCAACAAAACTGTAGTGTAGGCAAGGCCTGAATTTGCTCATTCTTGACACAGTGCAGATTGATGGTAGAGGGAAGTGCTGTTGTCGAAAGGATTCTTATCTGCAATCTTTCATTTGTTGGTGATGGTGCCACTGCTATCAAAAATAGGCAATCAGAGCACTTCAAGCTCTCTGCTACATTTTTTTTTTTCTTGTGTGGAGTTGTGTATGCTTTTTCTGTCATTAAAGGTCTCAAGGCATGATTCACATGACCTGACGTAGAGGGTTTTGATCCTGGTGGTATGGCTAAATTCCAGTTTGGCTAATTACGTTGGTTGTGCTTCCCTCCATATTGTGCTTGTGGTTTTGATTGCATCTAGTGTTCTTTTTCAGTTTAATTATTTCCTAACATGAAACAGCATCTAGAATTAAAATATCTTATTTTTGTTTAAATATCCAACACTAATAGTTACCCAAGAGAACTAAGTAAGCCACCGTTTTGGTGTATGATCCACCCAAGGGTGGCAGAACCTGCCCCAAAGTGCATATGTTGGGGGGGGGGGAGGGCAGGGGCCATGGGCCATGGCCCTCTGCCCTGCCTCTTCCACCCAAGGCCCCACCCCCAGCCAAGTGGGAAACCGGCGCAAGCCGAGAGCCACGGACTCTCCACTTGCCTTGGGTGGGGGGTCGAGAGCAGCCCCTGGCCCGTCTTCCTGCCCCATAGGCCCCCTGCCCAGGGCAGCAGGTCCCATGGCTCCCCACAGCTGCTTGTGGCTCTTACCTGGACCCAGCTCCATGTGGAGGGGCCGCAGCCTGGCCATGGTAAGAGCCACATGGGCAGCTGTGGGGAGCCGCGCTGCAGACCCTCCACCTGCCTATGGTAGGGGTGGTTGAGAGCAGCCCTCGGCCCGTTTTCCTGCCCCACAGGCCTCCCGCCCAGGGCTGGTGGAGGGTTCACAGGGGGAAGAGAAGAGGAGGGGTGGGAACGGGGCCCCTGCTGAAAAGTGAATGGGCCCTGCTCCCTCCTCCTTCCCCCCTTTGTGACACCCCTGGATCCACCAAAAGCAGAGTGCCCCTTGCTGGTTTTCAGCTGTGGTTAAGTAAGATTCACTGTTCCACAGAGGGTTTACATTCCTTAGTGAAATTGAAAATGCTTGTGCACTGACAAAAGGAGATTTCAGAAAACAAGATGATTACTGTCAGTGATAGACCTAGCAAAATACAGACTTTTGAAAAGATATGAGTAAACAACTCTACAAAGGTATTGCAAAGGGAGAATAAAGAAAAAATTCACTCTAGTTTAAGAAGAGTATGGCACTGCTGTGTATGAAGTTCAGTGTGGTATCTTGGGGAGTCTTTCCATTGAGTGAGGAAGGATAGTTCTGTGATTTGGCACTGGCCAGGAAGTCCCCAAAAGACTTCCTGTGTGACCTTGGGCAAATCACTTGGTCTTTCTGTGCCTTAGTTCCCAATCCGTTCTCACTTCACAGGGGTTTTGTGAGGATAAGTACATTAAAGATTTTGAGGTACTAAAATGGGAGCCAGAGAAGTACCTGAGATAAATATTGCTGGGCTTTGTATCAGGCTTTTGAATATCTCCTCAAATGAGTGTAATCTGAATAACGAAATTCATTTTTATAGGTTGTTAGAGGAACTACTTAGGTTGACTTAAAAGCCTTTTGCATCATAATAGCAGCAGTTTTAATTGAGCTGTATACAAATGTTTCAGCCCAGCTAATCAGATCTCTAAATGTTCTTTATTGCTTCTGTAATTTTTAGAGAGAGTAACATAACATCTTTTCTATATGTATGTAATGAAATCTAGCGATTAAATTAGAAGAGCCTGTACTATACCATTCTGCAGGCTTTCTTCAAGGACAAAACATGACAATTCCTAGTTACCTGTAATTATTTGGAGACCTGAGATTGTCAGCATTATCATAATTTTGCTCTATTTAAAATTTTAACCATAAATTTGTTGCTCCCAAGATAGTTTCAAAGAGATCCATAAAGCCCAATGTTATGGGTGCCTCAAACTGAGTTGCCATAATGTTCTAAATGAAATATGTCTACGAGAGAGGGAAGATGCACACTTTATAGAAGAATGATGCAGGTACATTGCATTGGAAATCAAGACTAAATTGCACTAGCCTAGTATAGGGTGACACTAAATTTTTATCAGATTGTGTTCAGCCTTTTTTCTGTAACAGATTTGACTTTGTAGTGAAACAAGGTTTGGTTTTGTTACAGTCTAAGAGAAGGCTGAGAGATGACAGATGCAAGATGCTGTTCATGAGTGAATAGTTCAGATACCTGTACTAATATCAACACACTCAACCCACTCCCACCCCCCTCCCCCCAAAAAAATGAAAACCAGCAGGACAACTTTATTGTAGTGGTCAATGGAAGTTCTTCATGTAAAGTACTGTGGCCTGAAGAAGTGGTCAGAATTTCACATGGTCAAAGGGGAGGGAAATATACTGTTGTCCACACTGATTGAACACTTTGTTATAACTTTGTTCTTTTATTGTTCAATGCTGATTAGGGGCCCAGTTGTGTTAAATGGACAGTTTCAAACATGAATGTCGAGTTATTCTAAAATACCTGAAACATGGTTTAAGAAGTCACATGTAGGTAGGTCTATATTGTTGTCGATTTCACTCTGTAGCTCTCCAGAATGGTGCTTTGGAGGATAAGGTGGTCTATCCATTTTCCTCAGCAACCTGCTTTCATACCTTCTCCTGCTGAGTGATTTAAAATATGGTGAAGTTCTGAAAATTCCACTAATTGGATGCTGGTTAGTGAGGAAGGCTCATCAGTGACTCAGTAGATGGACGTTTTTGACTCTGGATTAGCCAAAGTAAATGTTCTGACTAACAATATTTCATCTGTGTAAAGTGTGAAACTGCTCTCAAGTTTTGTTTCTGGTGGGCTCAGACAGTTCAGACTCACGTATACTGAGGATAAAGTTGGAATGTTGGTTGGGTATGGGATTTGTACAGAATACACCCAGTGAGCTCTCCACTCTCCCCTGAAGCTACAAGCTGTGAACATGCCATGAAGGACTTTTCATCCCTCTTCACACATGTCAGAATGTGTGATGGTTCTCACATCCTCCCCTCCCCGTACCCAAAGTCTCTGGGAGGAAAGGTACAGCAACTGGTATAAAGATATATTTAAGAAATTTAAACGGCCCCCCCCCCACACACACACAATTCCATGTGGTGTAAACTGTTGTAACGCAAGACTGAACAGAACTTTTGTCTCTTCCTTTTTGGAGGCTGAAGTGAGGGAAACAATGGAGCCTTCAAGAAAAGGCATACTGTAATGATTTAATGTATTGTGTGCCTGTGGTAGAGCAAGCGATGGGATGTACAGAGTAGTTTATGGGCAACTGGGTCTCTGTTTCACTTTAAAATATCACTGAAATGGATTTTTCTGGGGGTTCTTTGTTTTTAACCTTCCTTGAACTAGCTAAAGCGGGCCAGCTGCTTGCTTTAAACCATATGGCACTGGAGGGGTCAGAGGTCAAGCTGAGCCTTTGGAGTTCTGAAGATTTGGCTTAAGGAAAAAATTAACAGCATTGCACAGCTGCAGTGGTGTAACCATCAACTTGTTGAACACAGTTAGCTCAGGACCAGGCCTTAAGCACAAGCAGAGGAAAAATGGCTGCTTGGGTCCTCCACATCCAGGGCTGTCCCTAGCTATTTTGTGCCCTACACAGCACCAGACCTCCGTTGGGTGGGGGGGAGGGCTGGCCCCAGGCCTCTGTGAGGGGCCCTACCTCAGGCTTCTGCTGGGGGAGAGCTGGCCCCAGGCCTTCATGGGGGATGGAGGGAAGTGGAGAGACCCGGCCCCAGCCTGTTCTGCTCCCCTAGCTCCCAGGCTTGGGGGGGAGGAGGGAACTGCCCCCCTCCTCCAGGGGAGCAGAGCAGGCTGGGTCTGGGTCTCTGTACTTACTGGTGAGTGCTGGCCTGATGGCTTCTGGAGTCCTCAGGGGAGTGGGGGTGGGATGGAGCAGGGACCATAGGGAAGAGCTGGAGCAGGGGCTGGAGCAGCATGCGGCTATGCAGGGCACCAGGAAATTTGGTGCCCCACGCAGCTGAGTACTTTGCATATGGGTAAGGACAGCCCTGTCCACATTCTATGCAAGCTCTGTGACTCTCAAGCTGGCCCCTCATGCTCTTGGGCAGCGGGACTGGATAGGAAACAATGACTCTTCCCTCCCCCACCAAAGGAGGAGATAATCAGGAGGTAACTTGTGAGCTGATTCTTTCCTTCACCCCAGTCACCATTTGTAGCAGCTTGGAGACCAGCTAATTGTAATCCTGGTCCTGAATTATCTACTCTGTAATTTCAGTGTTGTGACCATCTCTTTTGCCGTCTTGAGGGATGCACTTCTGCACATTGCCCTTCACTTACAAGCGAGCATAGTGCAGCTGTACATTATACCATAGGTCGGGGTAGGCAACCTAAGGCACATGTGCCAAAGGCAGCATGCGAGCTGATTTTCAGTGGCACTCACACTGCCTGGGTCCTGGCCATCGGTCTGGGGAGGCTCTGCATTTTAATTTAATTTTAAATGAAGCCTCTTAAACATTTAAAAAACCTCATTTACTTTACATACAGCAATTGTTTAGTTATATATTATAGACTTATAGAAAGAGACTTTCTAAAAACGGTAAAATGTATTAGTGGCACGTGAAACCTTAAATAGAGTGAATAAATGAAGACTCGGCCACCACTTCTGAAAGATTGCCGACCCCTGCCATAGGGGTAAGGATGTGGGACACGAGCTGAAAAATTAAACATCCCCTAGTCCAGTGATTCTCAGACTTTTGTATTGGTGACCCCTTTCACACAGGAAGCCTCTGAATGCTACCCACTTTTTAAACTAAAAACACTTAAAAAAGATACATAGCACTATTATAAATGCTGGAGGTGCAGCGGAGTTTAGGATGGAGGCTGAGAGTTCATGACCCCCTATGTAATAACCTTTTGAGAACCCCTGCCCTAATCCTTAAGGATTTCTGGCCACTCTGAATCCTTTGGGCCACCAAGGATGCCCTGAGATCTGGAGACTTTCCATGTGGATCTTGGGCAGGAAGTATGACCAAACATTAGCAACAAGAACTCCTTCCAGAGACAGATGTTGCAAGTGGGTTCTTTTTTTTTTAAATAGCTTGATGGGATTTATTAGTTAATACTAGCTCATGACAGCACTTTAAGGGAATGGGTGTGGGTGGGTGTCAGCACTTTTTGTTTATAAGTTTATATTTGCAAGGATTAAGGTCATTCATGATAAAAACAATTTTAAACTTGTGCATTGAGTTCTGGTCCAGTACAAAATAACTGTGGACTATAAAGACAGATTTTTTTTTTTTAACGCAGTCTAGGGAATTTAAAGTGCTTCGAAAATCTCTATCACTAAGCTTACTGGGTTTGGGCAGTTGCTTAGAGGTCTTATAAATCATAGATGGATTTAGATGATAAACTTTGCAGGCATTAGCTCTTTCCGTCCCCCCCTTTATGATGTTTACTAATTTTACCCTTAAATTAATAAGGACTGATATTGAGAGACTACTTTAATTAAGTCTCTACATATCTCTGTATACATTTTTGTAAATATAATTATTCTCCAATTTGAATAAATGGGGACTCGTCTGATTTTTTTTTTTTTTAAATTGCTTATGTTAACTATGGTACATTTGGAACAAGGCTGTGGTTTTAAGGTGCACTCGGCGCTTTGTTCCGTGTTTCTCCACTTGGCAGATAGGGCAAGTGCTGCTGGTAGCTCTGACCTAGCACAGACTATGTCTGCACTAGGAACACTTCACTGTAAAGGAATACTTGTATATTATACTGGCAATGTGTTTCTAGTGTAGACACAGTTATGCTGGCATAGCTGGGCTTCATACCAATACAGTGAAACCAACACCGCCCCCACACCTAGGACTGAAAAAAGCTATACTGGTATGCGTCTCCCCTAGAGGCTGTGAAGAGTTGTGATCCCTGACTGATGCGGCTTTGCTGGCAGAAGTTTGTAGTGTAGACCTGGCCACAGCATCTGCCCTCTTCTTGGATTATGGCTGGGGAGTAAAGGGAAAGACTCCCAAGTGTAGCCCATAGGGTGGTTTAGGTTAAGAAATATGTAAACGTTAGGATTTGGACTGAAGTTAGCGTAAGGGTGGAGGAGTATAGGAAATTGAAGTTACTAGTGTGAGAAAATTAGGGGTAAGTTGGAGATAGTGTTATGGGAAAATAAAAGTTAGCAGGGATATGACCCTGATTATGATACCATTATGTTATCAGGTTTCAGTTAGGTTTTTGAGTGTTTAAGAATTGTGAATGTTTTATATATATATAAGTGGGCTACTGGAACAAACCATTCATGGACGAGACAAGAGAACCTGGAATTGATGGAATGCTACTACAACAGTAGACCTAATGAGAGGGGATATATGAAACGTATGAGGGGAACTGTGGATGGACAAAAGACCTACATCCACACTTACTGAGAAACAGCTAGTTACCCAACGCTTCAACATAGTAAAGAGGAAGCTGCTCTCACAGCTTAGATAGACAACTCCACATTACATCCAGACTCAAGAAGACTTGGAAGAACAAAGTGGATGTGCGGCCCACACCTGAAGTGAAACTTCACTGTCACCACCTCCATTGCAGAGCACAGCAGCTGATATGAGGGCATAAAGATCATGGAAAAGACTAGCTACAGTCAAATCCTCTGAAGATTACCAAGGTCAGTGGGAGAAGTCCAATCAGAATAGTATGTTAGAAGAAATGCCAATAGAGCCATCATCACAAATCCCTACTACCACCATAACTCAAACCATGAACTGGTAATACACTCAGCCTCTGTATCCTGGAGATGCTTGCTACACGATCAAGAAGAACAACCAGTAATGTACCCACCCTGGAAAATGAGTTGGAGGATAAGTATCAAGGCGACTCGAGGAGAAGTTAGTCAGCTGGTGGAACTACAGAAGGTGTAGAGATAAGGATAAGAACTTGGCTACTGAAAAATACAAGGGCCTGACTCCCCATCTGAAGCCCTAGAGACTGCTAAACAAAGCTCACACCCTCACACTGGCTACCAGGTAAGGGAGATACATAGAGAAGCAGAGGCCAAAAAGTAAATCCTGTTCTCCAAGGAACATCCAAAGTGTACCCACGTGCAGTGCAACAACACAATAACAGCAGAGCCACCAGCAGCAAACTGAAACAGTACTGAAGACATATGGGAGAAAAGAAACTCATAACACCAAGTGCAAAGTGGCTGCAGGACCTGAGAACAAGAGCAAGCAAATCTCCCAGAACAGAAACCAGTCACCATCACAGTAGAAAGACAATCCAGCAGCGGCGTGCAAAAAACATGAAGAGCTGGACAGCACCTGGACACAGACAATGATCCACACCTACTGGCTAAAGATTAACAAAGCAGTGCATGAACGCCTAAGGCAGCACAGATGAACAGCCTGCTAGCAGCAGGCTCCACCCAATACTGGCTAACACAGGAAGGACAGTGCTGATCAAGAAAGACCCCCTGCAAAGGGGACAGAAACCGCCACTACCGGCCAATAACCTGCCTCCCCCACACGTGGAAAAGTCCTATCAGGCATCATAGCTGCCAACTACAGGACCAACATGGGCCAGTACATGAGCACAGCTCAGAAGGGCATTGGAACAACACCAGAGGCTCAAAACACCAGTTTCATAGATAGGAGCAGTCCCCAAGCTCAAGGTCTAAGACAGACCAATCTGAGCACAAGCCTGGATTGACTATAGGAAAGTCCTGTGACTCAATGCCGCAACGTGGATCTAGTGAATTGTCTGGCGCTATATACAAAGTCAACAGGACACTAAGGACCTTCCTCAAGACTCAATGGACTATGGAAGCAACACAGAAGTCAACCCGAAAGGCAACTTGCACAAGTGGCAATCAAGTTGTCGGCCATATAATAACAAAGGGATGCACCTGTCCCCACGGGCTGCTGTGGCAGATAGGCTTAACCCCTCCAGTGGGCCAGATAATCACAAGGACTGGATTAACGGGACAGTTCAGGAAGTGGAACTACCATCAGAGCCACCTCCTCTACATGGATGACATCAAGCTGTATGCTAAGAATGAACGAGACATCGACCGCTAATCCACCTGACGGGATCACAAGTGAGGATCATCGGAATGTCATTCGCAACTGGAGAAATGTTGGCCGATGTAGTGAAGACGAGGGAAGGTAGTCAAGACTGGATGGGTGGGAACTACCAGCGGGCCACATAGCAGAAATACCAGACCAGCTACAAGTACCTTTTGCATCCCGCAGTCACAATGGAAACCACGATGAGAAGCAAGGAAGCCAGCAACATCCCCAGTATCACCAAAGGATAAGCAGGTCCGAAGAGCCAGCCCAGTGGGAAGAAAAGATCCACGCCATCAAACGGATACGCCTGCCGGTCATCAAGATACCTCTGCCGGTATAGTGAGCGGCCAAAGGAGGACATGGAGGCTGCCCGATGTGAAAACCCGGAAGCTCCTCCAATGCACGGAGGTTCCACCCCAAGTCGCAACAACTCCAGAGACTGTATACCCAGCCGGAAAGAAGGCGGCGCGGGGCCTGGTGAGCGGTCAAGGCCACTATCCTGGATGAAACACCGAAACCATCCAGATACATCGTAAGATGGCCCCCCAAAGATGAGTGCTGAGAGAATGCTGAGGCAGCAGCAGACATGGGAGGAAGACCAAGAAGAAGTGCCATGGCAAGACAAGAAAACCCTTCATGGGATTACCATCAGACAGATAGTAGGTGGCTGACATGGGAAATCTACCAGTGCTGGAAAGGGCTGACTAAAAGACAGCACTGAGGCACTGATTCATAGCAGCAAAGGAACAGGCACTGAGCACCAGATTCCATTAAGGCAGGGGTCTACCACACTAGAGAGGACCAGGTGCGCTGTGCGGAGGCTCGAGACAGTCAAACATAGTCAGGATGTAGAGATGCAGCAGGAACAGGCATACACTGACGGCACAACCAAGCTGGCCATTGTGTACAGGAACTCTGCACAGCGTAATGGGCTAGACCCTCCCAAAAAACCAGAGTGGGAGATTCCGCAGAAGTTTTTGTGGGAGAAAGCAGGGGCCTAAGATTCTGTGGGACTTCCAATCCAGCGGACAGGCAGGTCTGGCCATCAACCGACATCAGTGTAAAAGACAAGGAGGCATAAGACAGCGGTGGTGATGAGTTAGCGTGCCAGTGACAGCACATCAGGAAGAAGGAATATTGAGAGTGGAGAAGTACCAGGGCCTGAAAGAGACTGAGGATGTGGCAGTGAGGCCAAAGTGGTCCAGTGGTGGTAGGAGCCCTGGGGCTGTGACTCCTAAGCTGGGTGAGTGGCTCCAACAGATCCCAGGAACAACATCAGAGCTCTCTGTCCAGAAGGTGCAGTGCTAGGAACAGCTAAGATATGCGCAGACCCTCAAGAACCCCAGGCCTCTGGTAGAGGACCGCGAGGTTGAGGGAGACACATACCAACCCATAGTGGTGAGAGGGAATTTTTTTTTTAATTTTTTTTTTATTTTTTTAAAAAATATGGGAAGGATATTGGTGCAGGTGTTTGATTAAATAATGTGTAATGTAAAGCCTAGGGGCAGAAATAAATTAATGGTAAGGGACAGTTTAATATATTTAGTATTATAATGGAGTAATAAAAGGTGTAGCTTGCTAAAATTGCAGGAAAGTTCCGGTTACATCAAAAGGTACCGATTCCCAGGTTTTATAGGCCATGTTTTGCTCTATCCAGTGGATTGATCACCCACGGGGACACACCAATATACTTAACTCCAAGATGAAACAGTGGTAAATGAAATTACATGCCTGCTTAACTAATAATTTCCTTTTTAAATAAAGTTTTTAAATGATAAAAACAAAATGTCACGGTGGTTTTCTACTAAACTCCCCGTACCTGACCTAGAGGGTCCAAACCTGAAAAGTAAGTTGAGTTTTATTGTACTCTTAATCTTTACAACTTAATACTAATTGGGAGTGTTTAAACTCGTGACCTTAATCCGTTTCCCCGCTTCTCTTAGCTGCATGAAGACAGCCATAATATACGTCCTGGTTCTTTTTAACGTTTTTGGACAGCTCCTATTTTCTATTATTTTTCAAAAATGGCCAAGAAAATAACCCTTTCTAAAAACAGATTTGTGTGTGTGTGGGGGGGGGGGGGATTGTCAATCTCATTAACTTTTTTTTTACTTCTATGAAAGAATATACTGTGCTTTAAGAAGTCAATGTTTTTGTTTAAATGGTATTGAAACTTCAGTAAGCCAAATGTCGATTACCATTTTGACTAACACTGGGATGAAAATTTGAAATAGCTGCATGAACATTCAAGATGAAGAAAAGTTGGCTAATTTGAAATTAAAACATTTTGAAATTTCAAACATCTGTGTGAAATTAGGTTTTCAATTCTTGATCAGTTCTGGTAGAAATATAGGTTACTATAATGGAATTAAACACTACTGGTCTTTCTTGTCAATTACCTTGCCTCTTCTAATAGCCTCTTGCAGCTGTGGTCTATAAGCCAGGACTGAGCTATGGAACGCTTCCTGCTGGTTCATGAAGATGTGGTCAATCACGCATTCTGGTTTGCACGTTCTAAGTGAGTTAGGCAAATGCATGTAGAGTAGGAGGAGCCGAAGGCTGATTAAGATGACACCGTTGAAATGCTTGACAATATCCACCTCACCACTTTCACCCCATGAGAGTGTACATGTTGCATGCATAGCTCTAAAGAGATCTTGAATCTTTAGCTCTTCGGTTGACTAATTTAAAATATGTAATTCCTATTATATTAATAGGATCCTAATAAAATTGCACAGTGATAGTATAAAGTCTTGCACAGGATGGGTCAACTGCTGAAACTAACATTAATTAGTAATCAAGTGTAGTATTTTATTTAGCTTAATTGGCCTAGTGAAAGTCTATGGAGTCTTTGAAGTTAGTTATGGTCAAACAAAGAGTGAAGTTGACTGGAAGATATTTCATATTATGTTCTTCTTTAATAGCAAAACATAGCTCAGCTTAACATAAGAGCTGCAGATTTAGTGTTTAATAAAATGCATTAGCGCCTTTTAAAAGGATATATAATAAGATTTTCCAAGGTATTGTAATGTTTCTGATCTCTTGAATATCTGTAGTTACGCACAGAGGTCTAAAGGAAATAGCTGAAAGCTTGCATAAATAACAGAATGGCTATATGATATAAAATGTTTTAAATGTGTGAATTTGAGGGATTTATGTATAATTTTAAATGATTCTTAGAAGGATTGTATTGATTTAAAGGGAAAAAGTTGTATTAGCTTATTAGAAGCGTTGGAAGATTAGATTACTGCACTCAAAATAAATCCATTTATTTGAAGGGGCAATTTATAGATTATGGGCACTAATCCCCCTACCTTTGAATGACTGGAAATGCCCCAGAAACAATAGAATTAAAGTAACTCTTTGTCCCTGACATCCTCTGAACACTTGACTATAACCCAGAAACGTAAATCAGTACAGGACCACATTCTCTCAAATAAGTACTGAGTGTGGAGTGGGACTGAGATCATGTCTACAGTACAAACTGTCTACAGTACAAACTTTGATCTACGCAAGTTGAGTTGGCATGTAGCTACTGAAGTTTGTGCGTGTGTATACTTGCCTGCTTGTGTCAGGGCTGGACTTGCTCACCAGGAGTGTTTGTTTTGATGCAAAGTGCAGTGCACCACAAGTAGGTATCTCAGTGTGCCATGTGCTGTTGTCCAGTGCAATGCCTTTTTTGTGACATTTTCACGTATTGTGGATAGAAATGTCTCATCCAGGGGTCTCTGGGAGCTAAGGGTCTAGTTTCCAGCATGCAACTTTCTCCATCGCATGATTCCATCCATATCCCATAATTTTCACTTGTTTTAAATTAAAAAAAAAAAAAAAAATTCAACAAACCCATATAGCTCTTTTGATGCCTGTCATCTCTGATAGAAGCATGGAGCCTGCAGAGCTCTGTGTGAGTCTCATGAATGTTGCAAATACAGGACACAAGATTCTCCTGTATTTGCAGAGCTGCAGGAAGTACCGCAAGAACTAGGGACGTGACGGTTTTTTCTAGGATAATTTGCTGAGGGACATAAGGAAAAACAATTCAAGGCTGTTGGTGGCATTCGCGGATGGGAAAAATAATTTCTGGGTTTTTGTGCACAAATTTTTAACATTAATGGGGTGGAACTTTAAAATAAGAAAGGGAGTAAGCATTTGTTCACGGGAGTGCATCAGTGTAGTCCATTGTGGCTACAGGTAAATGAGCTGTGGTTCTCACAGGTCAGTGTATGTGAAGCTATGGTTTTCCTTGCTGTCCTCTGCTGTGGAATGGTGAGGGTGAGGATGTGCCCATCATGCCACGTGATATATTGGGGGTGTAGGGAGCAGTGATCAAAGAGTTCTCCAAAGACCCCAAAGTCCAGGCTTTTGGGATATGTAGGTCAACCATGGTCTGCAGCATATGGGTTTGCTGCTTGAAAGACCCGTTATTTCCTGGTGCATATCCGTCTCTTTGTCCTGCAGGGACTTCTGGGACTTTTTCCAATCCCTTCTGTCTTTCTCCATGTTGTTGGTCATATTGGTCCTCCAGGCTCTCTCTTCATGGACTGATGCAGTACTGGCTTGCAGGATCTTGCAGAACATGTCCTCCCTAGTGGTGGTCGTTTCCTCCTTATCCAGGTCAGGTGCTCTGAATGTGAAGGGGGTCACGGCCACCATGCCAGAAGCTGCTGATAAAAACAGACAAATTTATCATTGGTTCACAGTCACCACAGAAGGGGAAAGCTGAGTTTTAAAACTCCCTTCCATTATTCCCATAAACACTTAGACTAAAAAATGCTTGTTGACGCTTCAGTTTTAGAGTGCCTTGGCACTGTGCTGCTCTGCAGCCCCAGCCATTGTGAGCATGGTCCACAATGAGTGAAGGGGGAGAAGGATTTTCTGTTGCATGATGCTATATCATTTTGGACCCTATTCTGTTAGTACGAGCATAAGGTAATGGCAGAAAATATGGCACTGTTTTCCACAGATGGTGGTGGTTTTAGCTGTATGTCACTCCTGAAGATAACAAAGGCACAGAGAGCATAGCTGCTATTGGCGTCCCAAAACCATCCAGGCTTGTATGCCACTAGCCTGTTTACTGCTGTGGTGCCAGCCAAACTCATCACAGAATGGCATGGGAAAGCCGCCTAGCATGGAGGAAGAAATAAGGCGGGCGTCCCCATCCCCAGAAATCTTTGGGGGAGAGGATTGCAGAGTATCCTCACAAAAGTTTAAGTGAGATCTTTCAAGAGGATAAACAAATTGCTCCTGGTGGCCTCCCCGCCCTTAATTCAACAGGAAAATGAAAAGCTGATGCCAGCTCTTTCTCTGTTTGTTGTATGGCTACCACCTTTTGTACGAGTGAAATAACGAGAAGCTGCTACCTTTTATCTTAACTCAGGTCTGGAAATAAATTTAAATATTATAAGGGAAAAATGCATACTCATACTTACCCAATATCCCTTCCCCTTCATCAGGCTCATCTGTGCTCAGGTGGCAGGACTAGCTAGACTGTGGTGGAATCTCAAATGGGTCCCTTGCTGTGTCTCCCTCTTTGCCCCTCACTATTTACGGCAGGGGTCTCTGGCTCAAGCTCCGTGGAGGTATCCATGGTGGTCTGCAGGGGGCCACCAAGCTTGGCACGCAGCTTATTGCAAAAGACGCAGATCTGTGGCTCAGCACCAAATCGATTGTCGACTCCCTGGGCTTGTCATCCCCAGCAAAGTTCCTTCTCTTTCACACATCACTGCTGCTGATCCCTGTGCTACCCCTTCACCTGTATCCTCCATGCAATCTGTTCATAGATGGCTCATTTCTGCAGCTGGTCTGTAACTGCCTGCACAGCCTCTGCTCGCCACAGGACCAGGAGATCAATACCTCTTGTGTACTCCTGGTGGCGGAGTGAGTGCATGGAGCTGGCACGGTCATTTTGGCAGTTGATCACGACAAGGGTGAGTTGCTAGGTGTGCTCTCTATGGTGTGCAGTTGGGAACAGTCTTTTCAAAAACACACTGGGACTCTTAAAAGGGTGGCTTCCAGTCTCTGACCCATGGGCAGTGAAGGTCACTCTTGTGACCAGAGTGGTCACTGTTGCAGGGAGTGAGGCATTGTGGGCCAGCTGCTGGAGGACAGTTGAGGTTGACACAGGTCATGCAGTGTCTACACTCTCAGTGCATTGACCTTGGTAGGTCGACCGTGGTGCCACACCTTTTGGGGAGGTGGTTTTATTGCGTTGTCACAACAGGGCACTTACACTGGCCAGAGACAAATTTGAGTGCAAACACAAGCAGAAGATTTGATGGAAAGCAACTTACATCCACCTAACTTTGTGGTGTAGACCAGGTCTTAGGCTTGCAGTGGCAATTTACTGTGAGCAAGAGGGTCCATATGATTTTGACTGCTATCCATTTAGACACAGAGCTGTGAAGACAGCTCTCAGCAATCAGTGCTCCATCTAGATGTGAGTGGCCTCTGCCTGAGTCAGTGTGGAGAATTCATTCTAGAACCTGATCTCCCCGCAGGATGCGTCTCTGTAGATGCCAAGCAATAAAACTTCATGGCTGCATTTAACATGTGAGCCACATTTGGCCGCTGCTACTGCTTTTGAGAGAGAATTTGATCCTCTGCAGTCTACGTGAGGTTGTATCTGCAGTAGGTTATCAAGAACAAGGATTGATACTTTAAGTGTATGTCTGTGCTATGGAAACTATGCTGTCATAACCCTGTAGCACAGATGTAGCCTACATCAACTGAAAGGATTATTCTACCCATTTAGGAACACTATGCCCCCAAATGATCGTAGCGACATTGATGGTAACACTCTTCTGTTGATGTAGCTATCTCTACTCTGGGGGTTAGGATGGCCAGGTGCATGATGTTTTCATACCCCTCGCTGATGTAGCTATGCTGACATAACTTTCAAGTGTAGACCAAGCCTAAGGCTTCAATAGGTCAGAAAAAAAGTTTTTTACCTCCTTTTTTGAGGGAAGAGTGACCAGTATTTAATTGATTAAACTGTGTAATACCCCCTTCAAAACAAAACCACCACATCTTAAGAGAATCTTCACGGCAGCAGTTTAAATGAGCAGATTTCTTTTAGTTGAGAATACATGACTGTATAAGAGGCTGCTGCATGCAGGTATTTGCTTTGCTGAATTGAAGCCTTTAATGACTAGCCACAGTTATTAGGCTATGTTTTACTCTTCCAGTGATGGGGTTAGTCTTAGAATACTTAAAGTGCAGGGAGGGGGGCATTCAAGGGGAACAGATATGGAAGTTGCTAAGGAAAGACCGGCTAGGGAGGCATTCATGGCTCTTACCTAATCCTGTGGTGACACATCTGCTCAGCACTGGTTTGCTTTCAGGTAAAGGTGGTTTAGCCCTCGGGCCAAACTTAGTTCATCCCACCTCCACCCCAGACAAAACTCGGATTAAACAAACTGCCTCCTTGTCCAGTTCCTTTCCCCCATTGTTTCCCCCGAGACCTAACTTCTCCCAGTGGCTGGGATACAAGGATCAAAGGTAACTGAACAGTGTTTGGCCAGATCTATGGCTGCTCTACTGCCAGACTCTCCCCTGGGAACCTGATCAGCTCTAATCCAACTTTATGGAGGACTGAGTGAAGAGGGACTTTATCTCTCTGAAATTGAAGCCACTGCTTCCTCTCTGCTTTGCACAAGCTCCTACAATGTCAAGGATCAATCCTTCACCCAGAATACTTGCCAGACCAAGTCCTTTAAATGCCCTTGAAATAAAAGAACTACCTTAAGAACATAAAAACAGCAGTACTAGGTCAGACCAATGGTCCGTCTAGTCTAGTATATGATATTCTGTCAATGGCCAGTGCCAGATGCTTCAAAGAGAATGAACAGAACAGGGCAATTTTAAGTGATCCAGTCCCAGCTTATGGCATTTGGAGGTTTGGAGAGTCCCAGAGCATAGGGTTGTGTCCCTGACCATCTTGGCTAATAGCCATTGATGGACCTGTCCTGCATGAATTTACCTAATTTATTTTTAAGCCAGGTATACTTTTGGCCTTCACAACATCCCTTGGCAATGAGTTGACTGTGCATTGTGTGAAGAAGTACTGCCTTTTGTTTGTTTTAAACTGCTGCCTATTCATTTCATTTTGTGACCTCTTGTTTTTGTGTTATGTGAAAGCGTAGATAACCCTTTCTTAGTCACTTATTGACACCTTTCATGATTTTATAGACCTCTACTATATCTTTCCTTTAGTCGTCTTTTTTCTAAGCTGAACAGTCTCTCAATATTTTGAACCTCTCCTTGTATGGAAGCTGTTAAATACCCTAATCATTTGTTATAGAGTCACAGGCATGTAGGAGTGAAAGGGACCTCCCGGTGGCAGGACTAAGTAAACCTTGACCATCCCTGACAGGCGTTTTAAGAACAGGCTGAACAAAACCTCCAATGATGGGGATTCCACAACCCCCTTGGAAGCCTGTTGCAGAGCGTAACTACCTTTTATGGTTAGAAAGTTTTTCCTAATATTTAACCTAAATCTTCCTTGCTGCAGAGTCCACTCCATTACTACTTGTCCTGCCATCGGTGGATATGGAGAACAAGTGATCCCCATCCTCTTGACAACAGCCCTTAACATATTTGAAGGCTGTTATCAACTCCTGCCCTGAGTTGTTCACCTCAATGGACAGGGTACTTGGGGAGGGGGATGGAGCACTGTCTGCTGCCCAAAGTGGCCAGCAACTAGTCTCCTCCTTGCAGAGCAGCCAGTTCTCGTTCCTCTTCTGATGCTGCTGTAATCAGTTAGCATCCTCTATCCCAGCTATCTATCTCCATTTGCAGCTTGTCAGCGAAATCCTTGTGCTCCCAGATGCTCTTACCTGCTTCCTGAGGGACTTTGCCAACAAATACCTCTCGCACTGGGTGGTTCCTCCTGCCTGGCTTTTGTGGACAGGGTAATACGCAGGCCTCATTCCCAGCAAGTCAGAACCAGGGCCTGGGTGTAAAGCATCCAGGATCAGGATGCCTATCTGGTCAGACGCCCACAGCTGCCGGCAGAGGAAGAGCTAGCAAGTAGCGTTGGTGATATGCCATTTTCCTTCAATGACTGATTAGTTCTTATAGAGTACCTGCAAACTAAGGAAACCAAAAACAACACAGAAACCTACTTCCCTACCACCCTCTGGTGGTGAACTCAGCTGGCTAACTCCCTGTGTTTCTCCGCTGCCTTAGTCTCCCTAGCTATGTTTTGTTGCCCTTTCCAATTTTAATGTAACTTTCTTGAGATGGGGTAACCAGAACTGTGTGTAGCATTCAAGGCAGGGGCATACCATGGATTTATATAGTGGCATTATGATATTCTCTGTTTATTATCAATCCCTTTCCTAATGGCTCCTATCATTCTATTAACATTGAATGGATGTTTTCAGAAAACTATTCACTATGACTCCAATATCTTTTTTTTTTTTTTTAAAAGTGGTAACAGCTAATTACATTACAATGACTATACAGACATCATTTTGTATGTATAGTTAGCATTGTTTTTCAGTGTGCATTACTTTGGACTTACCAACCTTGAATTTCATCTACCATTTTGTTACCTAGGCACCCAGTTTAGTGAGATCCCTTTGTAACTCCTCCTGGAATGCTTTGGACTTAACTGTTGTGACAACACAATTCTTTTGTCCTGTCAGGGCTCAGTGTTTTTTTTCCCCTTTGGTTTTGAGGAGGTCTGGAGTAGATCAGTCTCACCTCTGGAGGTTTAATAGTTAGGTTAGTTGATTTACGATATTTAGAGAGTAGGCCTAGGGTTGGCTTGATGGCTTCTTTAAACAAAGTTTTCTACTGGAGTATTGCCTCTTCTTATGCCAGCTACCAATCACCAGCCGCCCACTCTGGGTCCACCTGTGCTGGGAACCAAGGGCCTCTCTCCAAACAGTAATAAACACAGAATTTCCCCTTAGAGGGTAAAACAGCTCTTTCCCTAAGAGAAGCCTTTTTCCCTCACTGCACACAGTCCTTCTGCAGCTTGTTTCTCTTCCTTTGTCTTTCTCCTCACTCTCATAGGAAAAGGTTTGTAAAGGACACCAGCTGCCCTTAATTAGACACAGGTGTCCATAATTAACCTGAGGTAATCCCTTTGATTTCATAGGAAAAAGGGCCTTAGCCATTGTAAGACCAGGTCCACGGTGGCTAACGAGGGGGTAGATCCCCTCGTGGAGCCCCTGCTACACAATCCCCAACTTCATGTGCAGATGGCAGAGTCCCCCTCGGTATGCCAGAGTCGAAGACCTACTGGACTGCGACCAAGGAGACCGGGTGGATCCCTTGACACTCACTCAGTGCATGGGGCTCTCTACCCTTCATACTCCCCGGCGCGTATTTCAGGAGGTGAGGGCAGCCTTACTGCCCGCTGCTAGGGTTTAACTCAACCGGGTCCTGCAGGAGGGTACTCCTTGCACCCCAGGCCCGCTGAATCTTTTCATCAGGACCCTTCTCCGTGAGTCTCCCCTGGCCATCTCACCTGTACACCACAAGCTGGCTTCATGATTTGCAGCTGGTTCGCTTCCAGACCACATTGAGAACATCTGTACACGCTTGTGTTTCACATCCTTCATTTCCTCATCCTCGTCTCCCACCCCAATATAAAGTGAAAGAACCTATTGCCACCTTTTTGAGGGTGAAGAACCCTGGTGGTCCAGCCTGTCGTCTGCCCTAGTCCCAAGGCCCATCGGGGATATCAGTTGGTAGCACAGGCATGTACTTGGCGCAGTTCACCCTCGTCCCTGACGCCTGTCCCTTTTGTGGTGTGAGGGAGACCCTGGCGCATGTATACTTGAAGTGCGCCAGGTTGTAGCCCCTGTTCCGGCTCCTTCTGAACATCGTTTTACGTTTCTGGCTGCACTTTTCCCCTCACCTTTTCAGATACGCACATCCTATCCGTGGCCCCACAAAGTCACGGGACCTCCTTGTCAGCCGCCTCCTAGCGCTGGCCAAAGTAGCCATCTATAAAACCAAGGAGAGGAGGTTGGCTGCAGGGGGTTCCTGCGACTGTGGGGCCTATTTCTGATTCTTCGTTTGCTCATGTATCCAGGCAGAGTTCCTGTGGGTGGCATCTGCTGGCTCCCTTGACACCTTCGAGGAGCAGTGAGCGCTGTCTGGGGTTCTCTGCTCAGTGTCCCCTACAAGTTCCCTTTGTTTGACCCTATAACTTCACACCTGTCTCTGTTATATTTTGGTTGTCCTCCTTAATTATTTGAGTTCCTGGACCTTGTGGACCCTCCCAAAGGCTGGGAGGAGGGTCCTTTAACAGCCCACTTCCCGGAACTCAATAGGACCATGCATCAAGAACTATCAAGTCTGTGTTTGTCACGTTATCTTGAATAACGTATCATCTGCAGATTTTGCCACCTCACTCTTCACCCCCTTTTCCAGATCATTTATGAATATGTTGCACCACACAGGTCCCAGTACAGATCCTTGAGGAACCTGCTATTTACCCTTTTTCAGTGTGAAAATTGCCCATTTATTTCTACTGTTTCCTAGCTTTTAGCCAGTTACTGATCCATGAGAAGACCTTTCCTCATATCTCATGACTTCTTAGGCTGTGTTTACACTGTGCACCTGACAATGGCACGACTGTCCCGCTGCAGCTGTGCTGTTGTAAGATGTGCTATATAGCCCCTCTTTATTGCCCGGAGATAGGTTTCCCGGCTACAAAATAAAACCATCTCCTACAAGAGGCAGTAGCTTTGTTGCCGGGAGCGCAACTCCCGCTGACGAAGCACTGTCCACACTGCTGCTTTTCATTGTTAAAACTTTTTTGTCATTCAGGGAGGTGATTTTTCACACCCCTAAGTGGAAAAAGTTTTAAGGACGAAAATGCCAGTGTAGACAGACATAGCCTTAGTTTGCTGAAAAGTCTTTGAGGGACCTTGTGAAAGGCTTTCTGAAAATCCAGGTACACTAAATCAGGGGATCACCCTTGTTCATGTGCTTGTTAAAACCTTCAAAGTATTCTAATAGATGGGTAAAGCATGATTTTCCTATTACCTATGTTGACTCTTCCCTAGCACATCATGTTTGTTTTTGTCTGATAATTCTGTTCTTTATTAGGGTTTCAGCTAGTTGGCATGATACTTAAGTTAGGCTGTCGGCCTATAATTGCCAGTGTCTCCTCTGGAGCCTTCTTTAAAAATTGATGTCACATTAGCTGTCTGCCGGTCATCTCACACAGAGGCTGATTTTAAGTGATAGGTTATATACCAGAGCTAGCAGTTTTGCGGTTTCACGTTTGAGTTCCTTAAGAACTCTTGGATAAATACCATCTGCTCCTGGACTTATTACTGTTTAATTTATTAGTTTGTTCCAAAGCCTCCTTTATTGACATCTCAGTCTGGGACAGTTCTTCAGATTTATCACCTAAAAAGAATGGTTCAGGTGTGGGAGATCTCCCTCACGTCCTCTGCAGTGTAGACAGATGATGATGATTCATTTAGCTTTTCTGTAATGGCCTTGTCTTCCTTGAGTGCTCCTTTTAGCTTCTTGATCATCTGTTGGCCCCACTGATTGTTTATCAGGCTTCCTGCTTCTGATATACTGAAATTTTTTTGCTGCTTTTGTGTCATTAGCTAGTTGCTCTTCAAATTTTTTTTTTTGTCTGCCTAATTATACCTTTACACTTGACTTGCCAGAGTTTATGCTCCTTTCTATTTTACTCATTAGGATTTGACTTTCAATTTTTAAGAATGCCCTTTTGTCTCTAACTGCTTCTTTTGCTTTATTTAACCCTGGTGGAATTTTTAGGTTCTCTTACTTTTTTTAAAAATTTGTGGTACATATTTAGTTTGAGCCACTTATGTTTTAAGTAGTCTCCATGCAGTTTGCAGGCATTTTACCTTTTGTTACTGTGCATTTTAGCTTCCCTTTAAATAGCTTCCTCATTTTTTCTGCAGTTCCCCTTTCTGACATTAAATGTTACTGTGGTGGATTTCTTTGGCATCTTCCCCTCCTCCCCCAGTGATAAATTTAATTACATTATGGTTGCTATTATCGAGCTTTTCAGCTAGATTCACCTTTTGAACCAGATCCTTGTGCTCCACTTGGAGGCAATTCTTGATTTAGTGCTCCATTTGTGGGTTCCAGAACTAGCTGCTCTCCACGTCCCTTACTGAGATGACTAATATCCAGTCAACATAATAATTAAATCCCTCATTATTGTTGGGTTTTCTGCCTTTGTAGCCTCTCTAATCTCTGAGTATTTCATAATCACTGTCACCATCCTGGTCAGAGGATTGGTATTATATTATTACTGCTATATTTTTCTTATAATTCAAGCATGGAATTTCTAGCCATAGAGATTCTGTGGTACAATTTGATTCATTTAAGTTTTTACTTTTTATGACTGTATGGTTTTTCACATATAGTGCTGCTCCCACACCAGTGCAACCTACTGTCATTCCTATATATTTTGTACCCTGCTATTACATGTCCTCCTGATTTATCCTTTTTCTACCAAGTTGTGTGATGCCTGTTAATATCAATATCCTCATTTAATCTCAGGCACTCTAATTCATCCATTTTAGTATTTAGAGTATTTAGACTTCTAACATTTATGTATAACAACTTGTACATCTTGCCTGGGCTTTGTCTCTCTGAAATCTCTCAGCAGAGCATAAAAGACCTTTTTAAGTAGTTCTCGGGCTGTTTCTAGGGCCTGTCTTGGAGAGACTCGCCAGCCATTACTGTTTTCTCTCTATAGAGAGATGCAAAACAGATCTGGCCTTTTTGTCTGATCTCTTCCCTTACTGGGGAAAAAGGGAGCTCTAGCTCTGTTACAGCCACACCTCCTTTCCCAGTATGCATTGCTGCCAAGATTATAGCTCCCATCAGTCCTCCTGGACTACAAGTACCAGAAGGTCGTGCTGCTTTGGCAGGATTGTGCCATAAGTCTGCCTTAAAGGGCCTTGCCTGTCCTATTACAGAAAAGGTTTAAAGTTTCAAAAGAATACTCTGCTCAACTTTATGGCCATGCAACTATTTCCTTTCCTGAAACATATTTATTTCGGGTGATAACTACGCTTACTGATTGTAGTGATCTAAAACATTCTTCTGTACTATATTAGTTTGCCAGGAGCCAATTGATCAGACTATTTTAAATGGACACAACACTCATGCTTCCAATTTAAATCGTTGGATTTTTCATTTTTTTTTTTTTCCTGGAACAAATTTCTTAGGTCTTTTGAAATGGGTTTTTATGTAGCTGTTTTTATACTTTGAATTAATACAGATCATTTTTATATGCATGGCCTCCAGAAGCATGAGTGTTTTATTCTTGCTATTTAAGAGAGATGCCATTGATCTTAAATGTTGAGCACTTTTGTCAATATTTATGGGACTGCTTGTTATCTGACTTCTTAAAAAAAAAACAACACACAGACTTAGTTATTAAGGACTAATGTGATCAAAAGCTTGTAGTGTGGGTTAATTCTTTAATAAACATGCATGTTACAGGAATTGGAAGCAGCCAACTTGGCTTCATAATGAACCAAGGGAGTGATCCGTACCCCTTTCATCCTTTATTGCTTGAGTATACTGAATTTCAGACAGTATAAATTGAATTTTGGCCTTCCACCTTTTGCTACCAGAGGTGAAAATTAAAGTGAACTCTCAGTGCAGCATTGATCTATCCTTTAATCTGAGCCCCTTTCAGTTTGCCACTTTCTTTTGTGTTTGGAAAGTACAAGAAAGTGCTGATGAAGCTATGCTGGCTCCGCTGATAGAAACACTCAAGTTTGCAGGCACTTTGACAGGGCTGATCATGTACGGGGGATAAGTGCCAGTTAACTTTGGCTTTGGGTAAGTTGGCTGTGATTCAGTTGAACAGGGATTTGGTTTCACAGCCAAAAAAGGCATGCAAGGAAAGAGAGGGGTGTGCGTGCGTGTTTGTGTTAGTGTTAGCTCAAAGAGCCAAGGACTCCCAGTGCACTTTGATAAGCTTTTTTAATGAAGCATTTCTTGCCAGAGGCCACTAATATGAATGTTAAACAGAAGAAATGGACCCACTGAATTTAAATGCACCTGTTAAATGGTTGACATGAGAATTCAGCTCAGACAAAGACTGTTGCAACTGAATCTGGGTCTCATTTGTGTTTTAGCATAGTTCAGATGACTCTGGGTGAGATGAGCTCAAATGATCTGAACTCCTGTCCTTAAGAGAGCCTTGGTTACATCAGAATTCGAAATGGATGTTAGAAAAGGTTGGCATGCACATGTCAGCTAAAAGGGAAGAATTGTGGCTCTTAGATGACCCCACAGAGTTAGATGTGAATCAGATCCCTCCCCGCCAGACTCCCGATCTGAGCCCAGTCAGGGAGAACTTGTATTGAATGGGGGTTTTAATTTTACCACTGTTTTGGAATCCTAGTTTTCCTTTCCTTCTAGAATTGTGCCGGCCTGGGGACTCTGCTTTCAGGCTTCTTTCAAGTCAAATATTTTTTAAAAGGCCACATGTCTGAATAGAGAACTCCGATTTTGAGTTTGTTGTATCTTTCGCTACTTCCCAATAATGCCATCCAAATGGGTAGTTTTACCAGGGCTTGAAAAAAAATCCACTCTACCATGCCAAGTAGGGAATTTTCTGTCAAGATTTCATTAGAACAAACATGCCTCTGATCGCAAAGAGTATTCAAAATGTGAACTGTAGATAAACCAGTGCAGTGATGTCTCCCTCATTCTGCAGACAGACTGACAGCTCCTATACCGCTGCTGCTGCTCAAGCTTTCCCAACTTGCAGAGCGAACTTCTACGTTCAGAGCTTTGTGAGCTGCAGTGAAACTGGTCATCAGATCAGTTTCACCCTGTAAGTCATTGGCAGAGTTCTAAGTAGGGCTGCCTGAAGGCTTAGAAAGTGGATGCTCTGTCAGTTCACATTAGTAAAATTATCTGAGCCTCTCTAATGGCTAGAAATGCATTCTTTTTTTCTTTTTAACGAAAAGTAGGACTCTGCTGAAGTTGATGGTTTAGAAACCTCCCCCCCCACACACACTTGTCTGAGGGGATGAAATGGGTTTTGCACACACTAGTGTATTTAAGTTGGACAGATCTTATGTGTGTATTATGCACCTTTGTTTTTATTGTTGAGTTCAGTTTAGTCATTGTGGTAGAAGTTCTTAACCATAAAAAGGGACAAACAGGTCTGCCATCCTCCAGTCTGCATGTGAGGGTCTCACGTGCATCTTGACTAGGGGAGAAGGAGAGGAGAGAAGGAGTTTATATGGGCTAGTTCCATTACAAGCTACCAGCACTACTTTCCACGTCCTCTGCTATTCATTTGTTTTGGAGCTGGACCAGAGGGTGATGTGTGGACCAAACTGAAGAGCTTGGCAGTGAGGGCCCAAGCTGGGCTGTGGGAAGAGGAGTGACTGACTGTGGTTGGGAGCAGTGGAGAGTGCTCATTGTCCCACTTCCAGCACCTGGAGCTTAGGTTTTTATGTGAGGGCAGCCACATTCACTGAAAAGGGTGTGGTAGGATGTCTGTAAGCTCTTCAGAGCAGGGACTGTCTTACTGTGTCTATACAACACCTCGCACAGTGGGGTCCCATTCTCAGTTGTGGTCCCTTGATGTTACTGTAATACAAATAATACCAGGGAACTGGGATATGGGCCACTGGGCATCAGAGCTGGTGCAAAGGCACAGGGCAGGTCAACGGGGATCCACTAGATTTGGGAAGTGAGGGGAGAGGGCCGAAGTGTTTTTTCTGGGGATGGGAGAATCCCAGTTTCCCGGGAGATGTTGAGGGGGTATGTCCTGTCACCACAAGGATTTCCCCTGAGACCTCTCCCATGGACTATTTACTGAGGTGGGGAGGGGGGTAGAGTTCTCCCTTTATTCTCAGTAATGATTGTTTGTTTAGCTTTGGAGAAGTTCTTTTATTCAAAAATAAGTGCAGTGCTCATTCAGCTAAAAATATTACTGAAAGAATTTTTCCTTTACCCTGTAACCCTGATACAAGTCAGCAGCTGTGAGTGGGCTGTGTAGAGAAGTAGCTGGGTATGTGATCCATCTAGAAAGGTTTTTTGGCAAAGGTTTCATTTATTTTATTAAACATGCTTGCTGTACATATAAAGACCTTATCCCACATATCTTGTGTGCTCAAACTTCCGGCTGGAATACTGGATTGGACCACAAATGTACAGTTGTAGTTTTGTATTCTATTAAAGGTCAAAGCTATCAAATGCCTATTTTTGGAGGGTGGGTGTGGTGGTGTTGGTCTCAGCAGGGAGGTTGGAATTGGTGAATCTCCCAATATTCCACTTTTGAGTTTTAGATCCCAGCAAGGAATGGGAGCAGAAACACACTTGGCTTCAGAAGTGGCAGCAGAAGTTTACTGTTTCCCCCAGTTCCCTGCCAAAGCAGGAACATCCAGAGGTTAGAGAGTCAGAAGTTCAAATTAATTTCATTTATATATGGCTGCAGGGTAGAACATATATTTTACTACGGCTTATTAGCATAGCATTTTACATGTACATATGTTGGAGGAGGAGCCCGAGCTTGTGTTTTTGGTTTAATCCATATCAACACTAAGATCTCTCCTTTCCTTTCAAGCAGGATATTGAATATTTTGCATTAACATCAGTACAGAGATTGAGTGACTTGACTGTCTCTACAATTCCCTTGTCAGTCCATCACTTTCATACATTACTGGGGGACAGTTTTGATGTGAACTTTGGAGTCTCTGGTTTAACCTTGTAATTTAAGTTTTTACTCATGAAAGGTATTTTCAGGCTAGGATTTCTATTTTTCTGGCTTCTTAAACATGGCTGTCCCTGCTCAGGTAGAAAGAGAACTGTGAATAGATTATCTGCTTCTCTCAGGTATTTTAACAGTACTGGAGATGTGTATTATTACCACAGAGCACCTAGCGCAAGGACCAGGATCCCATTGTACTATGTTCTGTAAGCCCTTGGTGTTTCTGGCTTAGGCTATTTTAAACTACCCAGGCCTGCTTTTCATTGTAACAGTAACCATCCTTTCTCTTCCCATCTGTCCTGCTTTTCCCCCCACTGCCCCGTATCCCAGTTTGTATCACTGGTTGGAGGGCGCAGGAAGTAGTGAATGTATTCAGAATGTTTATTTCCACATAAGAAGAGATGGTCTCCCCTTCTCCCCGGTGAAAGATATGAACTCAGTGCAGAAACCTCCTAAGAACAAAGATTTTTGAGAGAGGATCAGCCTTATTAGCGCATTTAAGGGGAATGGGGTTTTTTCTCACTGTCTGTTTATGCTTCAGCATGTTAGTGTTGTAAATCTCCTTATCCTGGGGCTCTTTGTGGAAGGACTGATAAAAAAATTATATTTCTCCTTTTCCCCAAAACCAAATCCCCTGCCCCTTAGCTTGTTGTGAATTTTCTTTTAAACAAAGTTTGTGGGTTTTGGTTTTTTTGGTAGTTTGCAGCCTCCTGCAGTTACAATAATTTTTCAAGTGATTTTTTGTTTTGTTTTGTTTTGTTTCCCAAGTATTCTTCTGGCCTTTTCACTTGAAAAGGAAAGGCAAACTTTCATGAATTGAGGAAGGGGCACTGTTTGAATAAAGCGAGGGTCATTGCTCCTAGAAGCTGGCTTTTCTTTCTGTTGTTTAAAGAATACACAGAGGATGGTAGGAGCAGATGTGCTACTTCTAAGCAGGCTTATTCTTCTATTATGGGTATGTGCTGCCTTTGTGTTAATTCCTCCAGTGGTGTTAGAGAGTTTAATCAAAATTGATTAAAAGATGGCCGTTGCTAGTAAATATAGAATTAGGCTCTTCTGGTAGTTTTTGGTGCTTTACACTGAATTCCTGGTACTGTAATATTTTTACAAGACAGAGTGAGCAATCAGTGGGAGTCTAGGTTCTTTGGTTTGTATTACAGTCCAATAAATTGCATTCTGTGACTCTGATTGTCGAGGTGCATCTGCAGAAAGTCTGTCGATGCTCTTATTGGCAATGTTATCAAGCTTAGCAATAGTGCCAACGTTAGTCTCTTAAAGATCAGGGACAAGGTAGGATTCTGTGGAGTCATCGATTGAGGAATGTGGATTAGTTTCAGCAAAAAATATGATAAATGAGGAAGGGGAAGGGAGTTCCTCTTGCAAATAAGTGTATGTGAATGATTTGTCAATGTTTCACACTGTACAGAAGAGTACTCCTAGCAGAGCATTGTACACCAGACTGCTAATGGATTTCAGTTTGCCCGGGACCCTCAGTCTAACTATACCATGATTATAAATGTAGTGGAGAATGATCACCGGTGCTTGGGTTTACTAATTTAATGAAATGTATTTAAGGCAAGAGGCAAAAGGGAGTGTGGCATCAGAGAGGAGGTGCTTGATATCTGAATCCAGATTAGAGAATCTGCTGGAATCTCATTGCTCTTTGCTGTTTGGGTGGAGTAATCGTGCAGGCTAGAGCTAAAGCATTCTGGCTGTCTAATTCAATATGAAAGTCTCTCTGGTCTGATCATCAGAGCTGGAAATGTGGTGGTTCTTTTTGGCATATTGTATCATCATTGAAATAACATTGTAAGGGTTAGAGCAAGGGATTCATGGTGCGGACTACATCTTAGTCTAGACATTTTGGCATGGACACGTATCCACCATCTCATGGACGGAGGCTCCTTTTGAAACTTGTTACATGCTTGTAACAGCTACAGCAGTTGCTTGGAACATTTAAAGCACAGCTTTTTGTTTTTTATTTTTTTTTAAACTTCTCCTTCAGCCCTTTAATTCATCTTTCTTTCCCATCTCTCCCGCACACACCCTCATCTGGCATATGCTCTACTGCCTGATCCCATTCTCGTCTTCCCCTGCATATTTTCCTGCTTCTAGCTTCTTTTCTTCTCTGGACAGTCTCTGCTTGCCTTGGTCTCTGCTCCCATTGACATTCTTCCCCTAGTGCAGGTTCCTGTTGCCTATTTATCTATCTATGCATCCATCCAATATGGGGTCTGTTACCATAGTTATCTGAGCATCTCACATTCAAAATGGTATTTACCTTCACAACCCCCCAGTGATGTAGCAGTGGTGGTTGTAGAGGGAGCTAGGTTCGCATCTCCTCCTTGATTTCCAACTGCTTTTATGTCAGTCTGTTCTCTGGACTCTTCATTCCAGACTTGCAGAGACAGGGCGTAGGTAGCAGCAGGCAGAATCAGGACTGAGCTGGGAGGTCTCCTTAGAAAGTACTTCACCTCCTCACTTTGGTAGATGGAACAGGTTGACTCTGTGGAGATGAGTTGGAAGATTATTACTGGTGAACAGCATTTCATCTCAGACACACTCCAGCTCCCCTCCCCGGAAGAGGCTTGTATAGAGAAGTTCCACCCAGGGTACCCCCAGTCTGATCCCAAAGAATACTCTGAGATAGTGTCCAGGTGATTAGCCATTCTCTTTACTAAATAACTTCTTTGTAGCTTGCTGAGGCAAGAAGGCACGTGCTATTCTTTGCCTTCCAAACTGGACCCTCCTAGGGGAAGAGGGAGATGAGGTCCCATTTAGAGGACCGTAGTCATATGGGACGTATTTGATTCCTCCCCTTGATCAAAGAATCCATGAGGAGGAAGGGTGAGTTCCAACAAAGTCCTTCCCGTTCACCTATCCCTTTTAAATTGGCAATACACAGAGCATACTACACTACGGGCAGCGTCTCCTCCTCCAGAAGCTTACATGAAATTTATGATGTGGATTTGGTGGAATTGATTGTTGCTTCTCATTCCTAATTCTGCAGTTTCACTCATGGATCAAGCATCCTGCTTGGACACATTAGAGAGTGGTCATAAGAAAACACTTCTAGGGATACTTGGCTACTGCTATCCATGCATCCCACAATTCTAAGGCAGCTCTTCAACAGCTCCAAGAAATCTGGGTGGAAAAGGCTGCCTGTGCATGACTGGTTTTAAAACTATTTCTGACCACAGAAATCAGTCTGCTTTGCTGACGCACGGACCCCCTCATAATTCAACCTTCTTTGGATAAAATTACTTGCTTGTATTTGATTTTGTTAACAAAAAAGTCCACAGCCAGAGAGGAGTGATGTGACTAGATTAACTATGACATTTTACAAGGCCAGCTGGGAGAAACACTTCATGACTAAGAGAAACAAGTTTCTACCTGAACCATATGTTTTACTCTCAGAAACGTTTCATTTTGAAGTGCAGGGTGATTCCCATTTTCCCTGCGATCAGTATGTTTTAAAAACAGAGTTTATCAGCAGCTAGTAAAATGGACTCCCCCTCCTGGTCAAATAGAGGCAGAGAGATGCTGTTTTAAGCAGAATTTATGATGAACTTGTCTTTTTGCCTGTGCGCTTAGAAACACGATTTGCCCATACTACTTGGAAATACTATAGGATAGCAATTCAAGGAAACAGGCACCAGATGACAATGCTAGTCAACCAGCTGAAGGCCTAGTATTTATTTGATTTAATAGATTTCACAGGGACAGTGATGTACATCTGTCTGGATCATGCTTGAAGTTAATGTTTCTCAACCAGGGGTGCACTCGCATACTGACAGCAAGGGTATGTCTACATATTAAAAAACAAAAAACACCTTTGCAGTAACAAGTCTCAGCGCCTGGGTCAACTGTCTTAGGCTCGTGGGGCTCTGTAAACATTTGGGCTCGGCTGGAGCCCAGGCTGCAAGATCCTCACCGGGTTTTAGAGCCCGAGCTCCAGCCCAAGCCCCTATAACAGCAATTTTTAGCTTGTAGTGGAAGCCCAAATCTGATCTAGGCTCTGAGACTTGCTGCCGTAGGTTTGGTTTTTGTTTTTGCTGTGTGGACATAGCTCAAGTGACCCAAAAGGTCTAGACTGATGTTTGAAATACAGCAATAACATTTGCAAGGGAAAATCCTAACTTTACGTGGCACCCAGGAGGAGGTCAAGAAATAGCACATCATGGCATGCCAAAAAACTATGCAGGTCAAAAGGCCGTGTGCTTGGTGTTGATTGAGGCTACATCTACACTACAGCCGGGATCGATGGTCTGAGATTGATTCACCAGTGGTCAATTTAGCGGGTCTAGTGAAGACCCATTAAATCGACAGCAGATCGCTCTTCAGTCGACCTCTGTACTCTACCCCCGAGGAGAAGAGTTTCTCCCATTGACCCCCCATGGTGTAGACCCTGCAGTAACTGTGCCTAGGGTATGTTGACTCCAACTACGAGTTGGAGTTGTGTAACGCAGGTTGACTTACTGCGGTAGTGTAGACAGCCTAAGGCAGGGGTCGGCAGCCTTTCAGAAGTGCTGTGCCGAATCTTCGTTTATTCACTCTAAATTAGAGTTTCGCGTGCTGGTAATACATTTTAACATTTTCAGAAGGTCTCTTTCTATAAGTCTATAATATATAACTAAACTATTGTTGTATGTAAAATAAATAAGGGTTTTAAAATGTTTAAGAAGCTTCATTTAAAATTAAATTAAAATGCAAAGCCCTCCAGACCAGTGACCAGGGCCCAGGCAGTGTGAGTGCCACTGAAAATCAGCTCGCGTGCCGCCTTCGGCACCCTTGCCATAGGTTACCTACCCCTGGCCTAAGGCCTCATCTGCACTTAAAGGTTAGGTCGACCCAGCTATATTGCTCAGGGCTAGGGTGACCAGATGAGAGGAAGAAAATATTTGGACACATGGGGGACAGGGGCGAGTCACAGGCAGAGAAGGGAAAAAAAACACCCCAGAGTACCGCAAAATATCGGGACAAATTGTGTCCTGACCAAACATCAGTTGGATCGCGGGACAAATGCCTAAATGTCGGGACAGTCCCGATTTTTATCAGGACGTCTGGTCACCCTACTCAGGGCTATGAAAAATCCACACCCCGGGCAACATAGTTAAGCTGATTTAACCCCCAGTGTAGACAGAACTAGGTCCATGGAGGAATTCTTCCGTCAACCTAGCTACTGCCTCTGGGGGAGGAGGTAGCTAGTGTCTATGCTGAAGCACTACAGTGGCATAGCTGCAACAGTTACCTCAAGTTAGGATACTCAAATTAATCAACTGGAGCTAACCTTGCTTGAGTGAAAGCATCCGCACTGTGAAACAACATTCAGGTTGCACAGTGTGATTGGATTAGTAGTTGAAGTGTGCTAACTTGAGCTGTATTATGTAGTTGCATCCCTACTGCATTACAAGTTTCAACCCATACCCCCAATGGGCCTAGTGAACACAAGTTTAAAACACCACTTAACTCGAGCTAGAGGTTTTTGTGTGTGGATGGGAGTCGAGTTAGCAGCGAGGTTGACTTATACTTTGAGCTGAAACAAAACTCTTAGCAGCTTTGATTCTTCATCAGGGAAGTCGATGGAGAAGATAGGCTGCCTTGTATTTCAGTAATTAAAGTTTATGCTGTGACTGGGCCAGAAGGAAGGTTTCTTTAGTTATATGAGAGCTGCTGCTGCTGCTGCTGTCTCTAGGAGCCTCTTTGGATGCCGCATTTGGAAGAAGTGCATGTAGTACTATTGTTATGCCCTTTAGCCTAACTTCCCCACTGTTCAGATGATTTGCTCACCTGGTTTCGGGTACTGCTAGGCATAACTGATCAGTTTTAGATTGAAGAAACTAGCTCTAAAAATCCATTCCTCTAATCCACATGGCTCTTAAATAATAGCTACTAAGTAAATTTCAACTGGCAGTTCTGTGGCATGCTGTTGAGGGGGAAGTCATGGTGTGGAAAATCCTTGGCAGTAGATATGTCGGATGAGTGTCAGGCAGGAAGGAGGAGCAGCAATAGCACCCTTAGGGCTGGTCTACACCAGGGGAGGGGATTGATCTAAAATACGCAACTTCAGCTAAGTGAATAGTGTAGCTGAAGTCGAAGTATCTTAGGTCGAGTTACCTACCGTCCTCACGGCGCGGGATCAACGTCCGCGGCTCCCCCTGTTGACTCCGCTACCGCCGTTCGCGTTGGTGGAGTTCCAGAGTCGACAGGAGTGCGTTCGGGGAATCGATATATCGCGTCTAGATGAGACGCGATATATCTGTCCCCGATAAACCGATCGCTACGCGCCGATACGACCGGTAGTGAAGACGTACCCTTAGTTACCAGCGGAGGGTGAGCAGCTTGCAGAAATCCAGTAGTCAGGCTGGAAAACAAAACACCCTCACTTACAGGAAAATTACAGTGTGACATACAAACAATTCAAATTGCAGAGAAAGTAGCTACAAATACTTGAATGTAAAAGAGTTCATGATCAGATCAACAGCTGACCACTAGTACCTGGTGTAGCTTAAGTATTGCAAGATTAACCAACATTTTCAAAATAAATAACACTTCTCCCTCCTCTTTCCCTCCCCTCCCCCTGCCCTTTTTTTTTTTTTTTTGGTGCATTGTTATTGGGAGCTTTATTCTATCCTACCTAAATTAGTTAGATCTGCTGGGAGTATCAGTGCACTGTCAGTTTCCATTGACAGTCACAGAAATCGGTGAATGGTAAATGCTAAATCTGTTTTGGGAATTCAGTGAGTATAAGTGATCACTGTTGTTTTCCTTTAAACATGTGGTGGCAAGAAGTGTGATTGATGGATTGATTTGAAGCTTCCCTACCCCCCTCCCTCCATCTCAGTCTCTTCTCTCCATACTCATGTATTTGTAAGAGTCTTAAACCATAAAATGTCTCCTTGGGTCAGTATTAAACCAGATTTTGGCACGGGTGATATGGTCATAGTGTTTGAAAGTTTGGTTGATGCGGCGGAGACTCTCAGTCTTCAGTTACATAAGGGTTTAAATTCAACACTTGTTGGCCGGGCCCCCTTGCATACATTGCTTGCATTGTGCTAGTGGCTGATGCTGGCTGGCTGGCATTGATCTCAGTGTGAGGACACTGAATGCAGTTGTTGCTAGGCAGGGCTGAGGGATTACATTAGCAGGACAGGCACTGCTCTCAGTAGGGGAGAGCATGTGGCCTGGAGTGTGTGTGCATGCGCACAAGGTGGAGGAGTGGTTGCCTGACACTGCTCTCCTGTAGAGCACTAACGAAAATGGATAGCCCCCTCTCAATCAGCATGCGGCTTAGAAATAGTCTCTCATAAAGCAGGGGCTGATCAGAGAAGATAGCTGGTAGCTTTTGCCTTTTAGTAAAAATGTTTAATTTCTGCCAGTGCTGCGTCCTGTGGCTGGCTCAGCCATTTGCAGAGGCAATGCATTGTTATGCTTTCAGCCACTACTATTTATACATGCCTCTTGTCTTTGTTTTCCCCCCTATTCAGCAGCATCCTGGCATTATACCCCACGTGAGGTTGATCTTGCCTAGCTTACTTCAGCATAAAACTGAAGTGCCTGGTCTTCACTGTGTGTTTACCTTGGGATAGCTCCCATGTGTTAGTTACCCCCAGGTAAAAACACTGTTCTTGTTTTTTTATTTTTTTTTTAAAGCAGTGAAGACAAGCTCTAGTCCAGGGGTTGGCAACCTTTCAGAAGTGCTGTGCCAAGTCGTCTTCATTTATTCACTCTAAGGTTTCGTGTGCCAGTAATACATTTTAACATTTTTAAATGGTCTCTGTCTATAAGTCTATAATATATAACTAAACTATTGTTGTATGTAAAGTAAATAAGGTTTTAAAAATGTTTAAGAAGCTTCATTTAAAATTAAATTAAAATGCAGAGCCCCCCCGACCGGTGGCCAGGACCTGGGCAGCGTGAGTACTACTGAAAAGCAACTCGTGTGCCACCTTCAGCATGCATGCCATAGGTTGCCTACCCCTGCTTTAGGTACTGGTCCTGTCAGTGGGGCAGCACTTGATCTTAAAGGTTTGCGAGGTCAGACTCAAAGCTTTCATTTTATCTTTATAGGTAATATGGGTTGGAAATTGGAACAGAATCAAAATCTTTGCTTCTTAAAGCTGATTTTGATTCTAAAGAAGTCCCTGCTTCTTTAAGAGGGTTATGTTCAGGTTTTGTTCTAGAAGTGGAAGGTTTCATATGATTCTCCACAGAGCTAGAGAGAGACAGGAAGTTGAGTGCCTGAGAGTGAACAAATTGGGGAGGCTGGAAATAGAGGTGCAGTTTTTTTTAAAAAGGGGGGTGAGGCAGCACAACCTAAGATAGTGGCGAGTTTCTCTTTGTGAGCCTCAGTGTCAGGAAGGGGTGGTGGTGGTGGTGATGGGACAGCAGCTGAATGGATGCCAAGAGGTGTCCAGTTGCCTCCTAGTTTCTCCCATTCACCTTCAAACATCCTTTCTCTAGGTATGTGGGCAGAGATCGCTAACAACAGTCTTACCATGAAATCTCTGTTGTGCTGTAGGGCCTCTGGTGGTTTCAATTGCTTTGTCTGTATCATTTTACCAGGAGTGGTTACAAGTGGAGTCTAGTTTGGGGCTTGAAGATTTATTCTCTACTAGAGTTACTAGAATGTCCAGAAAATCTCTACTCTTTCTCACCTGGTAACACATGCTTCTGTGAAAGTATGTTTAAAATACAGCAAATTGAGGGAAATGGAGCTTTCTTGCAAACCCTAAAGAAAGTATATCTGTGATCAGAAAATGTACATCCAGTGTCCAGTTCACTGAAACAAGTGTAAACTTTTATTGCAACATATATATTGTCATTATTAAAGAATAATCTAAATACACAAACATTATTCAGAGTTGCTGAGTGATATTGCACTTTTCCACAGGAGAAACGTTACCAGTTACACGCCAGCATAGTTATACTGGGATATTCCCACATGCAGATATTCTTCTTCCAGTGTGAGTGCCTTTTTTGTGTTGATCTTGTGTTGCTTGGGAAGGAATTTAAACTAATCTAGCAAAGGCACGCCTACATTAGAAAGGGTGTCCACTTGGAGGGTGATATCTGTGTCAGATTTTGATTTTAAATTCATGCTTGTTCAGGTTATTCAGAAAAAGCTTTCTCATGTAGACAGACCATTTGATAGCTATGACAGGAATGTGCATATAGAATACAAACATCAGAAAATTAACAGCTTGTATTTATCTCAAATTTTACTTGGTTCATTCTCAAGTAGCTTATACATATGAGAGAGTCCATACGGAGGGTCCCTCCTGATTTTTTTTGTGGTGACCAGAGAGTAACTTTCGCATTCTGACTGTTACAACAAAGTGATACCAATTGTTCATGGCAAGTGGATTTCCTCTCACCCAAAGTTCAATACACTTTCTAGGTAATGTTGAAGAAGCAGGGGGAGGTTTTTACCTTATGATCTATTAACCCTTGGGGTTCCAGCTTTCCCAGGAGCCAGATGCTTATTTCTTGTCCGCACCTACCTTATTTGAATGTGTGAGTAAAGATGTCTTGTGTTTGAGGCACTGGTCTAAAACCTTGGTTCATTTTCCAGTTCTGCCGCACCTTCCTATGTAATCTTGGGCAAATCACTTAATCTCTCTGTGCCTTAGTTAGTCATAATGCTGCTACATCTCACCATCCTCGGTGCCACAATTCTACCTGGATTCTGAACTTGAGATCGGTGAATTGGTTCCTGAAATACCGAACAATTCAGGATGGACCCTGGCAACTACCATAGAGAAACAAGGCTTCCTTGTTTCAACCTCCAGGATGTTTATCTCCATGTCCCAAAGACTCAGTCCCATCAGATATTCCTCAGGTTCTCCACCATACTATTTCATTTCTAGTAGAAATCCCTGTATTTCCTCTTTAGCTCCCTCATCATTGACCTTTACCAAAACTGATAATTTCTGCAAGTTTTCACCTACAAAGGAAACATGTCAAACTCATTTGAGTGAACTCCCAGCAAGAGGCTGGAGCAAAGCAAACAGTTTAAGTACACTGACAGTATTTACTCTCCCTTCCTCCCTGAGCCTGTGAGAGAGACAGGGAGCGGGGCGGGAAACACTTGGCTGGTTGTAAACTGTTCTCTGAAGACAGTCCTACTGCAGAAACCTCCTCCAATGCACATTGTGACAGACGGGTCACAAGCTCATGCCACACACTGGTCAGTTTCAAGGAAAATGCTTTTTCAGTGAGAAAAGATGCCATAGCAAGATGCTGGCAGTGAGAGTGATCCCCCTGTGCCTCCTGGCAGTTGGGCACTAGTGCAGATTCCTTCTTATAGTGTCATGGTCCAGTACTACAGCAGGTACCTAAATCTAGGAAACTCGATGGTTAAGTGCATTCTTGATCAGCTAGGCCGCTAAAACAGCTTGCTCCTTCCATTACTTTTCTTTACTCTGGAGAGTGAGAGGCAGAATCTTTCTGACCCTGATTGAACCAGGATAGCCCAGGAAAGCGCAGTTTGCATCTGATATGCCTGTTGGAAGATGTTAATCTCTCTCCTCCCGTGCAGTCCTGCGAGCTCTCGGACCAGAAGCATAACAACAAGTATCTAGTCATCCCTATGCACACCCACTGTTGCCAGTTCTCATGATTTTACCACAAGTCTTATGATTTCTGGTCTTTTTTTTTTAAAGAGACAGCTGCTGGAATCAAGAAGAGGATGCATGGGAATCTCCGCTTTCATTTAAAATAATGTGAGTTTCTGCCCCCCATTTTTGTAGAGAGAAGCTTGAAAATATAAAGTGAGTGTATCCTGAAAGCTCAGAAACCAATACCAAAAAACTTTGACTTTTTTTGTGGGGGGCGAGGGGGCAAGGAGTTGATATGATTTTTTTGATCTCTTAAGGTTGGCAAGTGAAAGGGAAAAGTAAGACAATTCTAAACATCAGCAAAAACTTGCCTGTATTGGCCTAGTGCCAGGAAGCTACTGTCTTACAAGGGAGTCACCTTAATGTGTACAGTATGTTCTGAAGTTGCTCAGAAGAGTGTAATGGGCTAGTGTGGGGGGATGGAAGGCCAGACTAATTTTTATATATATCCTCTTACAATGAATTAGGTGATATAAATGTAATGAAGGACGATCAGATTCCTCAAGTGACTTTTCAGTTTGCGTTTTGATATTCTTGGGGCAACGGCATTGTCAAGATTTCTTTCCCCACTCTGAACTTTAGGGTACAGATGTGAGGACCTGCATGGACACTTCTAAGCCTAATTACTAGCTTAGCTCTGGTATACTGCCGCCACCCAGAATTCCAGTGTCTGGGGCACTCTGTTCCCCCAAAACTTCATCCCCTCTCTGGGTTGCCTTGAGGGACTTCACCAATTCCCTGGTGAACACAAATCCAAACCCCTTGGATCTTAAAACAAGGAAAAATAAATCAGGTTCTTAGAAAGCTTTTAATTAAAGAAAGAAAAGGTAAAAATTATCCCTGTAAAATCAGGATGGAGAATGCTTTACAGGGTAATCAGATTCCTATAGACCAGAGGGGCCCCCTCAGCCTTAGGTTCAAAGTTACAGCAAACAGAGGTAAAATCCTTTCAGCAAAAAGAAACATTTACAAGTTCAGGAAACAAAAATAAAACTAATCCGCCTTGCCTGGCTGTTCTTTACAATTTTGAAACATGAGAGACGGGTTTAGAAAGTTTTGGAGTGCCTGGATGGATGTCTGGTCCCTCTTAGTCCCAAGAGCGAACAACAACAACACAAAGAGCACAAACAAAGACTTCCCTCCACCAAGATTTGAAAGTATCTTGTTCCCCTATTGGTCCTCTGGTCATGTGTCAGCCAGGTTTACTGAACTTCTTAATCCTTTACAGGTAAAAAAGACAGTAACCCTTAACTATCTGTTTATGACGGGCATGTTGATCTCTGACAGACTACTGTTTCAATTTGGAAGTCGATGAATAATTTCAAAGTGGAACCTCTTTGAATTTATTTCTTCCCCCTCTAGCATTTGAAGGACTAATTATAGGAAGAGCTGCAGAATGCTCCATGCACACATGCATGCAGCCAATTTTATGTTTTGTCGGATGCATGACTTGCTGTGCAGTTACATACTCTTCCATGTGTCCTTACCATAAAAAATAAAAATAGAGTTCAGGGTCTGTTCTTTCATTCTTAGTATTGCTGAGCGTTCACAAATGATTATGTTGCAAAGAGTCAAACTGACAAGGTTCAGGTAATTAACTAGGGATAAACACGTGTACAACTGATGTGAAAATTGAGCTGCTGAAAGCTTAGGATCCTGGCAGGGGTTGTGTTTCTTACTCCAGAATGTGACCAAGAGACTCAAAACCTTGTCTTATTTTAAGATAATTTTAAAATGGATGCAAGAACGGTCATGTCCACAGTTCTCTGTTTACTAAAAGCAGTACCATGAGTGGACGCTGCATTGAGAGAGCCCTTTTGTGAGGAATGAGATTTTCTGCTTACCTCCTAGACACCCTTAATACAAGTGTGAAATTGTTCTGGCTGCTCAAATTTCTCCTAGGAAGAGAAGGGGTTAGTTGGCTGTTCAGACAATCTGAGGCACTTTGCCTAGTTTATCGTCAGTGCCTGCGCAGCCCCAGTCGCTGTCTAGTATGATAGGTTTGAAGTGGTGAGGGATTAGGGCCAGCACCATGGCTGGAGAAAGCGTGTTTGTGAGTGAGGCTGGCTCCAGTAAGTGACGTGCCTGTACTAGCAGGGGTAGTATCTTATGTCAGGGCTCTGCTTGAGCCTTGTTTCCGCCGATTTTTTTTTTAAAAGAATCCCCTTTATATAGATCATTGGTTTAAAAAAGCATTTATTAAAAATGCAAAGAAATACTTATTCTGCTGACTTGGAAAATGGCCCAGTTCTGAACTGAATACTTAACTCTTACAGATATATGAATCCCCTATCTATTTTCCTTGGCAGAGAGATTTAGAAAATGACCAAAATCAATAGATAGTATAATGCTTAAGGACAGAGAGAGCAGGCAGTGGTACCTAGTGGACAGAGCAACAGAGTGGAGTTCAGGGGACACACATTCTCTTCTTGGCTCTGCTGCTGACCTGTTGTGTAATCTCAAGCAAATCGCTTTCTCTCCCTGCCTCAGTTTATCCATATGTGAGAATAATACTTGAAGAGGCTGGATGAACCATTAAGTCATCTAAAAAGGAATCACAGAACTGGGTTCAGTTCCCCACTCTGCCATTGAGCGCTGTGCGACTTTAGGCAAGACATGTCACCTCTCTGTGCTTCTGTTTTCTGTCGCCACCCATTGTCTGTCCCCTCTGTTTAGATTTGGCTCTTTGGGGGGAGGACTGTTGTGCAGTGCATTGCACGGAACCTAGCACATTGGGGCCCTGATTTATATTCAAGCGTCTGGGCAGGACTAGAATGCAAATGATAGTAAAAAGAGCTGGATAAAATCAAAATATTATTTTTAAGAGAAAATGTGTTTGCTATGTCTGTTTAAATCAGTGTGAGCTTGCTGGGAATCCTCTAGTGAAACCCAGTTCTGACAACTTGCTACACTTTACACTGTTGGGAAATTTCCTAAAGGGTGTAATGCAATATTGTATTTGGGTTTTTAAGATCACTGTTACACGGATTGTTCAAGCCTGGATACATTTTTAACTGGACTTTGTCTAAAGAATAAACATAGCTGGGGTTGTTTTTCCAGTCACCAGCTATAGCAACCAGATCAGAAGTTTGAGTCAGCAATCCTAGCAAAATATCACATGCTGCTTTAGAAGAGGCAATTATATTTTTCCATTTTTCTTGGGTTTTTTTTCCATTTGAATTGTAATTGTATTAAGTGTGAATTGATTTCTGTGTGTCATATTTACTTCATAAATTATTCTGCTGACTGGTAGATGGACTTTGATTTTTCTGTTTTACACTCTCACAGCATTGCTTTGAACCATCATGCTTAGCAGTTTATTCTATTGCTTGCTTGCTTGCTCAATCTCATGTTTCGTATTCATATCCAATATCCAGAGGAGACCATAACCCCTCTTGGACTTGGCCTACACTAGCATCTTACATCAGTATAACTGTGGCTCAGGGTGTGGAAAATAGACCTAATTCCTGGTGTAGGCACTGCTTGTTGACGAGAAGGTGTCTCTTGTTGACACAGCTGCCAAGTACCTTTGCCCTGCGGGAAGCCCTCCTGTCGGAGTAGGTGGAGTCTTCACTGAAGTGCCACAGCGGTGCAGATACATTGGTGTAGCTGCACCACTGCATCGTTTTAAGTGTAGACAAGCCCTTAGAATGGGACAATTGTGTGTGTCTCCTCCAGAGCAGAGAGACCGAGGTGAGGTAGCTAGTCAAAGCACTGTAGCCCCGTCTGTGGTTCAGCTCATCTAACTTGATCATAATAAAAACTACAGTTCCTTGTGTCCACTAGGATTTTACAGTGGGATAGCCAACATGTTTGTTATCCCATAGTAAAAATACACCTTTTTGGCAGTGAAGACAGTTTTATTCACCTCGTATGCAGAAGAGAGAGCTGCCAGAATCAAAGGTGGTTGTAGGATACGGGGAAGGAAAGGTGCACTGTGCTGGCCCAGATTTTTAAATGTGACTAGTGATTCTGGATGCTTAATATGAGAAACCTTAAAGGGGCCTGGTTCTGAGAGGGTGGATGCTCAGCACTTCCTGAAAATCAGGCCCTTCTGAAAATGTCTCACATTGGGCACCCAAAATCATTAGTCACTTCTGCAAATCATGGCCTAGATTTTCTTACAGAAGCTGGGTAACTGTTGCCAGCTTTTTCCGCTTTACTTTAAAGGTCACTCATGAGCTGTTTGTTATGAATTATTACTACAGGCCATTTTGCTTCTCTATATGGCATGCACCCCGATGCCCAGCAACTTAAAAAAAATTCTTAAAAATGGCAACACTGCCGGTAATTTTCACACCCTAAAAATAGGCTCAAGATGAACTGTGGCATACAGTGGGCAGCAGGGCACAGGAGGTCAGTGGAGAAGTTACTGATGCTTCATTATCTCAACAGCTGGCTGTTCCAATTCTGCTCAGCTCAGGTGGCAAACTGGGGAAGAGAGAATCTCCCAAGTGGACTGGTTCCATAAATCTAAACCCTCATGGTAATGCTAAATAGTTGACCTTGATATATCAGATAAAAATCAACACCAAAACAATCCGGTACAGTATTTTTATCAACTTTATCTGAAGCATTTGAAGTGCGTATGTTTTAAAGAAGCAGTTTAAAATAAGATTTTTTCAGTTTGAGGCAAATTGATATAGATGGTAGATATATAATTTGTTCAGTACTTACAAAATAATAGCATCACCTTACAGTACATTTGTCAATGCTGCACAGGTGAGAAGTGATGAGTGCATAGGATTAATTAAGGGAATGTTTTCAGTTTGGGGGATGATACTTTATTGTGAAGATTATAGAAGACAAGCAAGGAAAACTTTTGGGTAGTTTATAAGTGTAATGAGTGTGGCTACCTTCAAACAGGCCAGCCGGTGTGTGTACGTACTCACACACTGAAAATCAAAATTTGTCTTCAGCAATACAGTCCCATGCTGCTTGAGTTGAAATAGACTCTCAATTAAGTGTTAATATTTAGATTTAAATCCTCCTGGCCAGTCACTAGTGGGAGACAGTTACTCTTGAGGTTGACATTTCAGGAGAGGGTAGTACACATTAATAAACGTTCTTGTCCATTCTACATATTTTAGGGAATAGGTATCCTGGTGCTCACAAGTTACTCTAAAAGGCTGGAATAGTTGGTGGTATTTGCCAGGTCTCTACACTGAAAAGACTCTGAATGCTGCCCTAGCAGAGATTGTTGGTGTTAAATAGCTTTAAATAAGGATGTGAATCCCTCATAGCTCTTTTCCCCAGAAGACTTTAATGACCAAAAGACTGCGGTATGTCAGTTTTTTTCAGCCCTCTTTGTGACCACGCTGCATGGAATTCTGCATCCTGGTCCTGCAACTGGCTGACTGGATTAACCTCTTCATGCATGTTACAACACTGGAAGCAGATGAGCAATTCAGCACTGTGTTCAAAAAGTTATAAAAAGTTTTCTGTTTGTCCTTGGATAACTGCAGTGCATTACCAAAGTTCATGAACATTGGCTGAAAGGCACAGAAACCTAGTAGTTAACTTATTGGTGTTTGTTGCTCAATAGGCTGTTTTTGCAGTGAAAACTCTAGTCTTGTCTTTGAAGTAATTAAAAATTCTTCTCTTATCTCTGGGAGGTATTTGGGTTTAATAAAACCCACCAATTTGTGTTGATGCCAATAAACAATCTGCGTCCAGCCTGTGTTAACATCTCTTATTGCATGTAACAGTCTTTTTATGTGAGGAGAAGCAGTGAAAGGAGAGGAGTGCGCAACTGTAGTTTTTCTGATCACTGTCTGGTTTCCCAGAGCTGTGAGTGTTCTTGCAGGCGCGTGTGTCCTGTGGCCAGCATGTAAATGGAGGTGAACAAAAGGCAGCCATGTCTTGCTGATGGAGTTCTAAAAGAAACATCGAGTTATTGCCATATGGATGAGGACAAAAACTCCGTGACTTCAGACTTGTAAGAAAATATTGCAAGTGATGCAGAGTACATTTAATTAAAAAAAAAAAATCATACAAAGCAAAGTGTTAAGAGTCTCTTCAGAAGATTTAGTTTGTTTTCTTCACGGAAGTTTTTTTTGAGGTAAAGCCTTTTGATGATCCAGCCTTAGTTATGCATCTTAGATGCTTTGCTGGTTTAGGGCTCAGTGGGAGTCTTTCTGTTGATCTTAAAAGGATCTGATGAACACTACATGGAATATAAGTCATGGGTGGCTGGAACATCTCCTGCAGTCCTAGAATACCACATGCTATGCAGCCACCCGTTTCTTCATTGCAGAGACTCAAGTTAGTTTTTTGCTTATTCGCAGTGGTAAATCTCTTGTGAGAATTGCTGAGAGCATTTTTCAGAGTAGTAGCTGTGTTAGTCTGTATCAGCAAAAAGAACAAGGAGTATTTGTGGCACCTTAGGACTGGTCTATATTAGGCAGGGGGTTGATCTAAGATATGCAACTTAGTATCTTAGTTTGACTTACCTGGCCGTCCTCATGGCGGCAAGTTGACTGCCATGGCTCTCCCGTCAACTCCGCTCACTCCTCCTGCCGAAGTGGAGTATGGATGTCAATTTGGGGATCAATTTATTGTGTATAGACGAGATGCAATAAATCGATCCCTGATAGATCAATTAGTACCCGCCGATCTGGTGGGTAATGTAGACATAGCCTTAGAGACTAACAGATTTAATTGAGCATAAGCTTTTGTGGGGTAAAACCTGCTTCGTCGGATGCATGCAGTGGAAAATATAGTAGGAAGAGAGATATACACAGAGAACATAAAAAAATGGGTCTTCTCTTACTAACTGTAATGAGAGTAATCAATTAAGGTGGGCTATTATCAGCAGAAGAAAAAATACTTTTATAGCGATAATCGGAAGAGAATCGCAGTGTGTCCTGAAGATGTATGGATTCAGGATTTTTCAAACTGAATTCCTGTGTCAAGGTACCTTCACAGAGGGTCTTGTTCGTACCTTTCTCTCAGAAATGAAGGGGGCTCCAGCTCAAGCTGTACACAGCTGTGGTGGTGTCTCATGGGGAGCCCTGTGTGCTCAGAGTCTTTAGCCCTGTTAAAGAAGTTGACAGCTGCATAGTCTGTGCAAATTGGGTACAGCCCTTGGGCTTGTCTGGGAGAAGTTTGGAACAGTTGGGTTCATGGAGTGTCCAGAGAAGATTTTAAAGAGCTGTGATGATTGTGTGAAGCCTGACATCTTGGCTGAAACACTGTGGGTTGAACCAGTGACTCTCTTTGGTTAAAAGCAAGAGGTGCTATAGCTTGAACGAAAGAGCCAAGCTTGTGAAGTTGGGGGCTGAAGCAATTCATATCTTCTGTGAATCAGCACAGAAGGGGACCTGTAAGATTCAGCGCTGAGTTACAGTTGCACTGTCCATGTTGGCAGTTTTGGGGAGCTCCATAGCAAAACTCAAATGAGTCTCACATATTTCTCTATTAATGGCAGCAAAATTGACCCCCAGGCCTGATGCATTATGGTTTTTCAGATTCAATACAGTTAGATGTTCCTGGATGACTTCCTATTCTTTCCTTTTATAAAAATTCTTCTTGTTGTTTCTGAAATATTTGAATCTAATCACTATGGGAACTAACCAAAGTTTAAATGTAAAGTTGAATCGCTAAGGCACAACGTGTCAGTTTCCTTAAGGGAGGCTATTGAGTATATGACATCTGGATAGGAATGTGAGAAGAAAACGTTTGTCCATATTGAGTGTGGTGTGTGTTACTTCTGCGTGGTCTGGATTGTTTTATGCACATCTGTTGCTTTAGAGGAAGGAAATGTCTTGTACAAGAACTCAAAGTTGTTCAATGGAATTCCATCTCTACGACAGACAAGTGGGGTTTTAAATCTCTTGGACTGTACTTGTACTCAAACACATATAGATTTCAAAGTGGAATCCATACACAGCTGCTGGTTGGTGCATGAAATCAAGCTGAAGGATAATATGGGAAACTAATTTATTTACTCTTTACATAAAAGATCTTCACCCTTTTATAAATGTCTTTAAAGAATCATTGCCGTTATCCAGCCCTTTTTTCCACACTTTTCATTGTTGCACTAGAAACAATCACTGGAAGTTTCATGGTGGTATTGGATTGTGCTAAATTCCTTCATCAGGTCAGTTAGTTACATACAACTTTGTTTCAGTAGATCCAAAGAAGAAAGGTAAATTTCTATAAAAATGAAATAGATTCTAAATGTGGTGTAGCCGCTTGGGAGCAGACTTCATTGCAAAAGGGGCTGACAGAATTGCTCATACGGGATTTACCATGAGGAACAAAAAGGCTGGAGAAATTGGCAGCTGATTTGACTGCTTTGCTTCTTATCCTCTGAAGAATTTCAGGAATGCCTTGACTTCCTTTGGAGGGCTTAAGGCCAGTGTATGATTGCAAAGGCTAGAGAGTTGCTTTTCTTTGCTCCTTTTTTTTTTTTCATTCATTCTCTGGTTCAGCCTCTTTGCTTTCTTTGACTGAAGCTAATTAACTCTTGAAATATCAGTGAAAGTTGGAGAAGATGCTTTAAAAAACCAGTGTAAGTTTTTTTTTGTTTTTTTTTTGTATTTCTTGATAGCGAAACTGCATTCTGCGGAAGTCTAGAACGCAGTATAAAAGGTGTCACTTGCCCTCAGTGAATCCTCTGTAGTACCCAAATGCCATCAAATGGATTGAATTGAGGAACTGATGTTTGGGATGTAGTACATGTTTGTCATTTATCAATATAAACGCTGATTATAAGCTGAAGATCATTCTTCAGTGTTACAAGCATTTGGTTTTCAGTGTGCTCCCTGAAATAGCGCTTCCTCTGCACAAGAGCTTTGTGAGTAAGCCATCTTGATGAGGATGGTGCTTCTAAAATCTGACTGATGGCTAAAATCCACAACTTCTTGTTCAAACAAAACTTGCAGCAGTGAGGAAAGTTCTACATGTACTGTGCTACGATATATTTATTTATTTTGCCCAGAGTGCCTTGATTAGTCTACTAAAATTGCACCGGCTGTGCGTCCATCAGAGCAGTCTACTGGCAGCCATGCATGGATTTTGCTGGAATTCAAGGTGTCATTGAAGGTCTGCAGAATTATTGTTATAGCTTATTGACTCTCGTTGGAAAAAGAGGTTGCAGATCAGCATCAAGTGAGCTCATCCGGTTGCAATTTCTGGTTGTAAACCAGAGGACCTGCTGCTATAGAATTTAACAGTCTTTGATGATAGTACAAGGAAGGAAGTTAAGACTTTGCTGCCTGAACAAAACTGGTATAATGAGAATAGGGAGACAGAGCCACAAGCTTGACTTTGGAGTCCTGGCGCATGTTTTAGTCAGTCCAAAAACTAATCACTCTTCCTGACCGAAGAGGAAGGGCATTGGCCACATTTGCTGTGGATGCTGTCTGGCATTGGAAAGGTATATGGGTACTGAGTGATAACTCAGCTTCACACTAGCAAAATCAAGTCCTCAAAAACTGGGACCCCAACTGTCTGATTCAGATATCAGTCTGCTTGCAGCCTAAAAAAAACAGTGTAGATGATCTTAGCAGCCTCTTGCAATGGCTAGGATTTGGTGGAACTATTCAGGGCTAGTTTCAGCGACTGGTGAAAGCAGACGATGAGAAACTCCCCATGAACACACGTGCAGGTTGGATTGAAGACTTCCAAACCCACGGTGCTGCTTTTTTAATAAAGTGACACTGACACTGAGTTTTATGCAAGGTGGAAGGAGTGAAGAGGTTTTGAGACAGAAACACGGCTCTACTGCAATTACCATAGGCAATGAGCCCTGTTCCGTCAGCCTAGACACCTTTCTACCAGCAACATCCACCACCTGACCTCTCTCTACTGCAGGGCCGGACCCACGTAGAAGGCTGTCACACTACAGCAAGTTTCACCCTGTGTGCTTATGCAGATGAGGACCCTAGTAATAAAGGTTTGTGTTCTGCTGAAGCTGATGCTGCTCAGGCAAACTGCCACCTTTATTCTCAATCTGCAGCACTTCGCATTTAGCTCCTTCTACCTTTCTTGAACAGAGGCTGTCTTGCTGCTGTTTGATTTTCTGATGTGAACAAAGTGGAGGCCCTAGCATAAAGCTAGAAAATTAATTTTTCTCTGAGACTTGAATTGGGATTTGGTGTGTCTTGCCTTTGGAGAGGAAAGATCTAACAAGACTTCCTTTTCCCCTTTGTGAGCCTGATGGCAAGTAAAGGTTAAAATAACCCTACAAACCTCAAAGTAGTAGAGAGGAACTTGGAGAAATTAACTTCCAAGCATACAGAATCTCCTGTTAGCTACCATAGGTACATCAACGTAACTCTTCCATTGAGCCTTCCACTTGCCCAGATAACTTGCTGACAAAATGACTATCTACAAAGTGACTGAGTTGGAATAGTGCCATTAAAATATTAGGAGGAACTGGTGCATTTCACTCCCATTATATATTTCATATCCATTACTTGCTAGAAATTGTCAATGTAGTAGGTCACTTATATCTTGACAGGTTTCTCCCATTGCATCTCCTTTTAGGCAGGACAGAGAATCCAGAATATTTATTTGGATTTAGATTTATAGCAGACTTAAAAATCATGTTTTACATGATCTGTCCTGGCAGTTTAAAGAGAGATTGTACTGTTTTACTTCCTTTCTTGTACATCCTGCCAAAACACTGCCGAACTCTTACTTACACTTTGGTTAGTCAAGTGTAAGAGGGTGACAAGATGGCAGACACTTTCGTTTGCAGGGCAGAGGTCCTCAAACTTTTTTGCTCACTCTCCCCTGCCCTTATCTGGTCCACGCTCCCGTGGAAGCTGTGGTGGGGGCTGGAAACAGGCCTGATGCAGGGGCCAGGGCCAGGAGCAGAGCTGGGGGTAGAGTTGGGGTTGGCCTTTGCTTCCTCCCTGCCCGCTGTGGGGACTGGTCCTGGACCCGCTGTGCTTTCCCCAAATGTTTAGCCATACCCCCTAAAGGGCGCACCCCATAATTTGGGAGCCACTATTTAAAGGGCACAGTTTCCTGATGCCTGACCTTCAATATCTTTTTGTCCATTTACATGCATTACAGTTTTTCCAATTACCAGTGAATTTAAATTTGGAATTGTGGTATTTACAAATGTCAAGCAGAATCAGTAGAAAAGCACTTTGAGTCCAGTCTTAATAGACTGAGCACATTGGAAAGCATATTTGAAATGTCCCTGCTGATGAAACTCAGAGGACCAAGCGTGGCATGTGTAATGCTGCTGTTCAGACACCTGAAGCTTTCCGGCAATGGCAGTTCACCAGAGACTTCTTATTTCTCCATCGTTATAGGTTTGCATTGCATGTTATAGACACATGACTACTCTCTCCTGGAGAAGAGCTAGGAAATGAAGAGCCATCTCTGACAAGGTTTTCCTGGGGTTCAAAACAGTGGTGGAATGGGGTAGTGAGCAGGGAGATGGAATGTTGTGGATGCCTATGAAATGGTGGGAAAGAACGCTTCGTTATCTATGACATCTGATCGGAAGTATTTCCTCTCTTTGACTTTAACAGGAAATGCCTTTAGGATGTATAAAAAACCCTCACTTTTAAAATCTCAGATTTTCCTCCACTCAGATTGTAAGCAGCCCGGGGGCAGAAACACTCTTTTTAGGTGTTTGTACAACTAGCGCAATGGGATTGTGGTGTGTGACTTGACTCCTGAGTGCTGTGGCAATACAAAGAAATAATGATCTCATAATGCGTACTGATATAAAGGTGTGTTTCAGATAGACTTAAGAGAAATATCCCAAAAGACATTTCATGATGCTATGCAACAGCTTGCCCTCTCTAAAGGCTGCGTAAATCCAGTGATACAGGGAGAGAAAAAAGGCCTTCTGAAGAAATCATTTGTCAATCAAGGCAATGTCTTGGTTTAGTGAAGCAAGGAAACTGTGGAGAGACACCTCCTAATGAGTAGGGTTAATGGAGAAATGGTTGGCATTTGCCTATTAACTCTGTGGCAAGGGTCCGACAGAAACATACATCCCTTAGGATGTTGTTAAACAAATCCCAATTGTGCCACACTCCATGCTTCCCTCCACACATTGAGATATATGGAGGCAAGTGCTGTGTGGCCATGCCTTGCTCTGATGCACAATTTCCTAACCTTTGTGGTGGTTTGTCCTCTTAGATACAGCACTGGTCTGTCTGTCTAGTATAACACAGACAAGGTAGGTGAGGTAATATATTTTTATTGGACCAATAAAATATTACCTCTCACACCTCTCTAATATCCTGGGACCAACACAGCTACAACACCACTGCCAATAATATAACACACATCCCCCACTGGGTTTTTGTGATTACTAATCCAGTTTGAGCTCTGACTGTCCAAATTGCCTCGTTTGCGACCCAGAGAGTATTTAAACATGAACTGCAGGAGCAAAAGGCATTAAATGCTTTTGATTGATCTCCCTGGTGTTTTTATTAAAGAACGAAAACCTTTCTGAGGAGACCAATATAGTTAGCGATGTAAAGGGGAAAAAATAATTACATTTTGGTTTTGTCCTTAACTGAGGTTACATAAAATAGAATTTCCTAATAGATGAATAATATGGTCCCCTCCTTTAAACAAAATGTGAAAATGACCATTTGAGCTGAAATCGAAAATGCCCTATTTCCAGAAATTGATTGACTACTGACAATGCACTTTTTTATTAAGAATAATAATATTAATATTATTATTACTGGTGCAGGGTGCTAATGATCATGACCTAGCTAAACCTTCTTGGATCAGTTTTACCTAGGCAAAGCAATGATTTGTTAAACCTTTTCCTGAGTGATCCTCTGTCTTGAGCCAACAGATTAGGCTCACTGGTGTGTGTACGTGCGCAATATTTCAGTAAATCAGATAATGTTGCCATATCACTGAGCTGATTTCTGTAAAAAAAAAAAAAAATAATTTGTTAAACCTTTTCCTGAGTGATCCTCTGTCTTGAGCCAACAGATTAGGCTCACTGGTGTGTGTACGTGCGCAATATTTCAGTAAATCAGATAATGTTGCCATATCACTGAGCTGATTTCTGTAAAAAAAAAAAAAAAAAAAAATACCTGCCTGGTGTTATGGACTTTGAGTAATTCTGGGCTTCTGTGGCCTTTCATGGGCTCTTTTTTTCTAGACTTTCTTTGTGAAAGAAACAAACCCTAGTCAATTTAAAATGACAGGAAATTATTCAAAAGAATTAAATCTTTATTGCATCCTTTTCCCAAGTTGCTGCTAATGTCTGTTAAAAATATATTCCCTATATTTCAAGGAATGCACTATATTAGCAGTTTGAGAAGAGTGTAATCTAATTCTTTTGAATAATTTCCTTGTTATCTTTAATTGACTTGAGCCTAAGTTTAAAAAAAAAAAAATAGTGGGGTAGGGAGAAGGAATCACTACACAGATGTCTGCGGAAGTGGTGAAGTCTGAATCATGGTGTGAATATAGAAGCCCCTGGTTATTGTCATCCCTGGTGAGTAGAGAGGATGCATTTCTTAATATGAAGTTCCTTTTTTAATTTTAAAAGAAAATGACTTAAAGCCTCCTGTCCTTTTGACACTGGTTGTAATGACATCACCACGAGTTACCATGGTGATATTGAATATGCTGAGAATTGTTTAACAGCCTCTGATTGACAGAAAACTTCAGAGCTTTTGTCTTGGGAACTACCTAGTCTATTGACAGAAAACAGAACTCAAGCTAATCTTCCTTCTGCGCATTCTGTGGCTGGTGTTCCCAGTGTTATACTGAATTCTGGTTTTATTTTTTTGGGGGGAGGGGGGGAAGGTAAAGGGGGCAAGTCTTATCCTTAGTCTGAAGCTTGCACCAGAGAAGACCCATGTTCTATGGTGAGGCATGCCCCAGGCTTATTACAGAATTTCTCATGCTTAAGTATCTGTTGCTTCCTGGTCCCAGAACTACAACTACTGCTTTTTACATTTCCTTTCCAAAGCACTGTGCAAACATTACTCATCACAACATCCTTGCAAATTATATTGTCCCCACTTTACAGAGGGGGTAGTGGAGGTTAAACATTTGTGTCTGAGGTTATACAGAGAGTTCTCTGAGCTGGGACTAGAATTGGGGACAATGACCCCTCTGTTTGGTTCACTAGATGAGGCTGCCATCTAGGATGTTTGGGTAGAGAAGAGAGAGAAATTTTCGCTCCAGTAAGCTTAGTGGAAAGTTGGGGAATATTATCCCTCTTTGGTTCTGTGGAGAAGATTTTATGGAATTCTTCATCTTGATGCATCCTTTGATTGCACAATCATTTTCTAGGTAAGACCAGGAGATTGTTAACTATAGGCTAGCAATCAGCAACTGTCTAAGATGGAAGCCATGTTACACACTACAGTAAAGCAAAGATGTTCATTCATAGCTTTAAAAGAAGAAAAAGGCATCCCTTACTTTCCTGCACACAAGACAATTCTTCATAATTTGCTGCTGATTTCACTGCGTATTTAACAGACAGGCTTAATTCTATAACTTGTCATATAAATACACCTCTACCTTAATATAATACTGTCCTCGGGAGCCAAAAAATCTTACTGCGTTATAGGTGAAACCGTGTTATATCGAACATGATTTACTTCACCGGAGTGTGCAGCATCTCCCCCCCCCCCCCCCCGAGTGCTGCTTTTACCACGTTATACCCGAATTTGTGTTATATTGGGTTGTGCTATATCAGGGTAGAGGTATATCAACAGATCAAATGCAAAGGTTTGTGGAGAAGCAGTAATATTCACGATTCTCTGTGTCTGGGGATATTTGTGGCTGTTTTTTTACTATAGTAAGCAACTTGTCAGAGGAGGACTTGGATGGAGATTTGCAAGTGCTGATAAAACCTTCAGGTGCTGTTAAAATTAAACTCTTCTGTGTATGTTTTGAATATAATTTTCTGTTTTAAAGCTCTACTTCATGGCTGTTTCCCACCCTTTTAAATCTCTCCCATGATAGATTAAACATTCTTGATGGGCGGGGTAGGGGAAAGGTATTGGAGAATTAAACACCTCTTAAAAATATAGCGTTCCTCCTGTCTATCTTCTCCGCGCCAGAGAAATTACCCAGTGCTGTTGATAGGTCAAGTCAAGTAACCAGGGCAGCTGACTTGGTGCAGAGCAAGGTTTAATTGCAAGAATGGCTCAGGGCAAACCATGTTCAGCACCGTTTCAGAAACCCTGGCTTGTCCTGGTCCATCCTTGGACTTAAACCTTGTTCAGCGCTAGTTGTCAGTAGTAGGCTAATTTCCTTGTGGACAAGACTAAATTTACATTAGGATAGCACCTCGAATGCAGACCACTCTCCAAGTTTTCTACAGATGTACACCCACCAGTGAAATGGAGGCAAATCTTACTACCCTACAACAATTCAGAGAGGAAGTGAGGAAGATTGAATGCACATCAGACGGTTACAGGCTGTAGAAGGAAAACTGATCCAGTGGTTAGGATGCTAGTCTGGGATTTGGGAGACCTGAGTTGAATTCCTTGCTCTGCTACAGATTTCCTGCATGACCTTGGGCAAGTCACTTAGTCTCTCTCTGTGCCTCAATTCTTCATCTGTGAAGTGGGGATAAGTATCAGAGGGGTAGCTGTGTTAGTCTGGATCTGTAAAAGCAGCAAAGAATCCTGTGTCACCTTATAGACTAACAGACGTTTTGGAGCATGAGCTTTCGTGGGTGAATACCCACTTCGTCAGATGCATGTGGGGATAATAACCCTGCCCTACTGCATGGGATAGTTGTGCAGATAAATGTTAATGACTGTGTGGTGCTCAGATATTGTAGTAATGGGGACTGAGTGCTTTCACCATAAGGCAAATTGTAAAGTGGGCAGAATTGAACCCTGAAAATGCATTGAGATTTTCATTGGCCACAAGGAGTCAGGAGCTTGATTTTTACATCTCAGCCAGATAATGACACTTCTAGCAGCAGGATTGTTCCTTTATCATCAGGCTGGGGGATTGATTCAATGTTGTTTACTAAATTGCCAATACCTAGATTTTCCTTGAAAGCAACCTGTCAAAGTAATGACCAGGCCTGGCCTTGTTTTAACTTGGGTGATCCTATGGTGGTATGGCTACAGCCTAAGAGGATAATACTAATTTGAAAACTTAAACTATTTCTGGTTGTGTGTAATGTGTTTATAGTTCAGCATCTCAGCAGGAGTTTAAAAAACAACCTGCTATTTGTGGCTCAGTGGTGGTGTTTCTGGGGTTTCTATTTATATTCTGTTCCTGATGTCTTGTTGCATTTGATTTCTCCTCCCGCTTTTAACGTTCGTCTTTAAAATACCTCATACAGAATATGTCTATAACAAAGCTAGGATTTTTAAGACAAGACTGTGCATGTCTGAGTGTGATCTGTTTATCTCATACTTGATCCCTTTTTCAATTCAAAAAATTCTTTTGGTACTTTGGATCAGTGTAACAGTTTTTGGCAGCACTTCATTTTGAATCCAGTTAGGCCTTATTACTACTTTGGCTTCTAGTTAGTATCAGTAGGACGATGAGACTCCTTGCTTGCACCAGTTCATTTAACTGAACCCAGTTACAGTGTATGCCTCAGGCAAGTTAATGTGGGGAGGGGAGAGGGGAATCACATTGAACGAAATTCACTCCTGTGCAGAGACCCAGCCTGAGGCTGCTGTCCCACTTACACCTTCAGAATAGTCAAACACGTAGAAATGTATATTCATTTATTATCATAGGGTTTAAGTGGGACTTTGGTGAGGCACAGGGTGAATTTCACCCCTCACAAATAATTCCCTCAGACCCCAAAGGAACCTTGTCCTTCAGATAGAATGTTCCTGTCTTGGGGAGGGGAGTGATTAACTGTATGCGGGGTCCAGCAAAACACTAGCTTCCTTTGATGGTTAGGGCATACAGAATTTCATATGCTCCACTTAAGCATGATGATGAGTTTTGGAAGTGTATTTTCTTGGTAAGCTGGCCTACTAATAGTACTGAAATGTTGGTTGCATTTGTGTTAATTTACCAGCATTGTTACACCAGGGAAATTCCAAGTGTACCTGTAGCAGCTTTCCAGGGACCCTAGGTTTCCATGGTAAAGGAGAATTCCAGCATCCCTCCTATTTAATGAGAAGGTGCATCTCATAATGCTCTGTTTTGAGTTAAGTGGAGCCCACTCAGTTTAAGGTGGCACAGCACATTCCATACCTAGGACTTTGTGGGCTGTATTCCTGTACTGAAAGTGAGGCCACACAAATCTCTGCAGGACATTGTTAGTAGATTACACTTCCTCCTAGGATGATCTTGTGGTTAAGGCACTGGATTGGCACTCAAGAAGATCACTGTTCAATTCTTAGCTTTCCCATAGACTTCCTATCTGACCTTGAGTAAATCTCATAACTTTTCTGTGGGTCAGTTCCCTGTCTGCAGAATGAGAATAATACTTCTCTGCCTCACAGGGGTGGGGAAGATAAATGAGTTAATTAAATGTGATCTGCTCAGCTGTTACAGTGCTGTGTTCCATGTAAAGTATGGATAAAGATCAAACATGCACACTAAGTAGTATACCCACTTCACTGACGCTCAACAGCTAGGCATGTGGAAATCTCTTTTCATGTATTTAACTTTGGTTTCATGTAAGCACATTTTGGTTTTGGATACCCAGGGCCAGGTCATGGGGAGGCAGAGACGAGAGAATGCATCTACTACAATGCCAACTGGGAGCTAGAGAAGACCAATCAGAGCGGCGTGGAACGCTGTGAAGGAGAGAAGGACAAACGGCTCCATTGCTATGCTTCTTGGAGAAACAACTCTGGCTCCATTGAGTTGGTGAAGAAAGGCTGCTGGTTAGATGACTTCAACTGCTATGACAGGTAATAGCCACAAATTTAAATTGTATTTCAGGTGGGAAAGGCTTGCAAATTGCATTAGTGATGTCCAGAAGCAGCCCAATTCAACTGGGCTCCATTAACCTGCTTTAATTGCCTGTATATCTCTCAAAATTCTCTCTTAACAACTCTTTGCTTTCAGTATAGAAGCCGCAAAAAGTGCTTTTGGGGTTTTTTTTTATTATTATTTTTTTTTTTTTACAGGAAAGCTTAGCAATTCTGGCATGCTCTGAAAAATGTGTCCTGTACCATTGAGTGAAGAGCAATATGTTCTTCCAAGAGTTCTTGGCTACATAAAGGAAAACATGGAGTCATTTGGAGCTGTCTGAAAAAACACAGATTTTGGGGGGTATTAGGGTTTGGGATGTTTTTGCTTTAATGATATTGTAAAGGGTTTCTTTACTCCCTGTCACTGCTAGCTGGGTTGAGGGTAGGACTGTAGTTTGGCAGAGACTGAGTGGATGGACACTGGAAGTACAAGTGTGTTGGGGTGTGGTGCTGTCTGTAGCCAGCTATAGGGAAAATGGGCACTGCTGTGTGAAGGGTGTGGATGCATTAAAGAGCTTGGATTTTAGGAAAATATGGTCATGCCTGATAAGGTTTGGGTAACCCAATGCTGTGCTATCAAAATAAAAAAACTGCAATTTAAAAAAGTCTTTCCTTAATTTCAAAGTTTGAAGGAACACTGTCCACTAGTTCTGGGTCTATTTTTACTTTAAAAAATTGTAGCTAAAAGGTGGTATATAAGAATCATAGCACTCAGAGGTATGGGCAAAAACTTTCTGGGCCATCAAGATGATGGTCTGGTTCTACAATTTAAATGCCAAAATGGAACTAATCCTGATTTTCCAGGAAAATAGATTATTCCCAACTGTGTATTTCCTAGTTCTTTTATCCTGTCTGATTTTAAGTTTTCTAAGACATGAGGTTTCCACTACTACTCGGGAAAGACCATTCTGGAGTTTAGGTCTCATACAAAATTCTACTTGAACTTATTTCCTGTGCAACCCTATTGAAATCCCTGGGGGTAAGTCAGTTAAAAAGTTTGTCTAATTCATTGAGGTTGTTCCTAGCTCTATCCCATTCCTCTGAGCAATTCTGCTCCACCATATAGCTCATAAGTAATTCCTCTTATTCTTTCAAATATTTGTAGCTGGCTTATTTTCCCGCCACACCCATCATCTTAGTAGTTACATAGTCAAGCTCCATATTCAATTAGATTTTACCTTTTTTCCCCCTTCCCAATAAATCAGTCCTTCCAGACTCCTTAGTCATAGTAGTGCTGATCCTCATGAGAATGGGAATGTTTCATTATCGTTTTCTATTTTCAAACAGAAATGTTTAGCATAACCAGATTTCCTCTTAATAGCATATACTCCCAAATACAACAGCACTATGACAGGTGCATGGTATAACACAATGCCCCCATGCTGTAATGCATTGGTTCTCAACTTCTTCCATACTATTATCCTGTATTACAACAGAAGAATGTTTCTGGGCCTTCCAGTCCCTCTCATCTAGTTGTAAAGAAAGAGGATGGTTGCAATCTCCTAAAACCTGTTCAGATGCCCAAGATTGAGAACACATGCTTACACACGCTAACCCTATGGCATGAGAACCAGAAGGTACAAACTGACCAGTCTAGTTTCGTGGTCCAAGCTGAGAGATACCAGGTGTTAACAAGCAACATAAATGGTTAAAACTCCATTTTGAATTTTTAGAAAGATTTTAATTAACCAAGTCGGTTTTAATTATACACTTCTTGAGTGTTCAGTTTGTATTTTAATGGTAGCCTTTTAGTTGCCCCATGCTGTTATGCTTTGATCCCAGGAGAAATGATAAAATGTGACGAACGTGCCTTTACAATGAATTCAATTGCATTAATGTCCTCATGGCCTTTACTGGCATTTGTGTTCAGCACACACACACTCAAGCTGCTGGCTCCCAAGGACAATCTTGTTGGGATGCAGTTATGTTGCTGCATCATTACCCATGAGGTGTCGCCCGGAAAAAGGAGAGTCTACATGTACTATCAAGTTCTAGTGTCTTTTGCTTAGTAATGTAGATAATGGTTAGTGTTGTATGCCAAACGATACCTTGTTGCAACACCAAGGTTGAGATGTTAATGATGCTAAGGTTAGGACATTTAGGGTTATGGTTCCTAGAGCAATCTTAACTCTGTCCTTTAACCTCATCTAATCTGTTGGGGCATGGATGTGGTGTAAGAATCTATATAGATTCTTATGCATTCATTAGAATATTTAAACCCCTCGTACTTGTGCATTAAAGTGGTGCTTCATTATGTGATCACCCAACAAATATGCCATAACATGGCACATGTGCATTTAAAGCTGGAGAAAAGGGTACAATTTAAAAATAAATGAACAGCGCACAATTCATTTATGTGCATAATCTCGCTGGAGGAGAAGTATTAAAATTCACTTGAAGAGCATGTGAATTACTATAAAATGTGCACTTACAGCTATAGAAAAAAGTGTAGTTCTCTCCCAACCTATATTATATTTTACTGCTTGCTAAGTAGCATGTCAAGCTGCCCAGGGTTGTGTACCTGGGCAGACTCTGAACCAATTAAGGGAAATAATGAATTGCCTATGCAGAGTAGGCTGTTTTCACTCATTAACTTAATTTCTTAACTAACAGACTTTGCAAAACATGCATTCTCCACTGAAGGCTACAAATGCTCAAGTCTAATGCCATTAAATTGAAATGTTTTATGTTGTCTGAGTTCAGGAAAAGGTATATGGAAATATTGTTTAATTTATTGAAACATCATCACTTGGATAACTCAAATGGCTGATGTTTCTTTGAACTAAAAAATAAAATAAAATTACTTCCTGGCTGAGATCTTATATGAGAAATTCCAGCTCAAAAGCAATTTTTTTTCCATGAAGGAATAAACCACTGAAAATAGTGCCATGGATTAAAAGAGCCCTCTCCACCTTTGCTTTATAGCTATGTGCTATTGATGCCACAATCGAGGGAACTTGCCATGGATTCACAGATAGAGTAATAAAGTCAGACATATGAGTGTTTTATTACTTCCTCAGTGTGTTTGAGGGAAGGAAGTTAGGCATATAAATTTAGCTGCATTTAGGAAATCTTTTGATACAGTTCATAGAGCACCAATCTGCAATCTAAGTAACTAGATAATATACTGGAGAAGGTAAAAAACTGACAAAGAAGGCAGGTGTTTGTAAACAGTAGCAACTTGCACTGGAGGGGAAGTGAGTAGTAGAACACTACAACAGTCATTGGAACATCTTTTGCACTGACCTGGCAGGAAAGCAGATGTGTGGAAAACTGATGAAGTTTGTTTGATACCTATATGAGGATCTCTTTAAGATATACAAAATATTGAAACAGTATGGCTAGATACCTGCAGTGCTATCTGAACTAGAGGCAGCTGAGAATATTTAGAACTACAGCTTACATTTGTTAAAAGATAGGTACTAATGTTTAGGTGGAAATTCTTTAAAGCAAATTAGAAGTTACTTGAGGTAGGAAACTATATTAAGTACATGAATAAGACTTATTCTTGATTAGTTGCAAGTAAGATAACTAATGCAGGTAGTTGTTAGAGAAGACAGACCAATAAAATGGAAATACTGTACATACTTGATCATAAGCCGGTTCATTTATAAACTTACCCCTCCAAGATGGATAAGTAAAAAATGGAAAATTTTTATGACCCATTCGTAAGCCAACACTATAATTCAGGGGTCAGCAAACTTTAGCTCCCAGGCCATCAGGATAAGCTGCTTGCTGGTGGGCTGAGATGGTTTGTTTACCTCGAGCGTCTGCAGGTAAACCTAAGTAAACAAAGAACCCCGTCGCGCTAGTTGCTTACCCTGATGGGCTGGGACAGCAACTGGTGGGGAAATGGTGTGTGTATGTGTGTGGGAAAGCTGGGGATCAGGGAGTAACCCCTGTGACCACCCCCTACATGACCCTAGCCTGGCACCCCCACATTCTCCCCATCCCATCCCTTCCCACCTTCTCTGAGGAGGGCCGGGGAAGATGTCTCTGGCCTGGCCTTAGCCCACTCTGGCGGGCTGGGCCGGGCAGCTGCAGCTTGCCAGCCCCAGAGCTGCAGCTGCCTCGGAGGCTAGGGGGAGAGCAGGGTGGCCAGAAGTGGAGAGACTCTGGCCCCACCTCGTCCCTTCTGGCTCTGCTGGCTGTGCTGCCTCTTCTTGCCCCCTCTGTTGGGGGGAGAGGCTGTGTCTCACCTCTCCCTCTCTATACCCATTCATAAGCTGACCCCCTTCTCTGATGCTTCCCTTTTTTACTTTAAAAAAAAAAATCAGCTTATGAACGAGAATACACGGTAGTTAGATACAGTAACTACAAAGGTGAGGCTGGCTCAAGGAGGTTTTCTGGCCTCCTTGTTTAAATGTAATGATTTTTATCCAGTGTTGCTGAATTACAACGTTTAAAGTTAGATGTGAAGAATAAAATACCAAAGTATAGTTTAGTGAGCTGAAGTGCCTGGATAATATGCCTTTAAGGGCTTTGAAATTCATGGGGACCAGAACGTTGCTAATGAATTGAAGCTGAGCAGCCTTAAAATAGGTCCCCCTTCCAAAAACATTGTTAAAAGAACTTCCTTTATTTGCAAAGTCAAGCACTCAAAAGTTAGGAAATGCCAGAATTTAGGTTGCCTGTGCAACATTAATTTGGTCCACTTCTGCATATTAATTACAATACAGTCTTCAGCTACATGATCATATACTGTTCCCCCCCCGCCCCCCAATGTGATCCCTGCCTCAGTCAATGCACAGGACAGAGAGTGCTCAGGGCATGGAGCAACTGTTTGGTATTTTAATGCTTATCATTCAGTTAGAGATCACAGCCTTATTTATTACACATCATCCAAAGCCTGCAGTGAATATGGAATTTTGTTTCTTCTTGGTCTTTTCTAGGGTGTTTTCCACTATGGTATGAGTGCCACACAAACATTAGTGAATTTATCTCCACTGCAAGATCAGAAAACATTCTCCTCCCCATTGTACAACTGGCAAAACTAAGATAAAGAGATTGCCTGAGACCATGCGGTAAATTGGGGCAGAGCCAGAATTAGGCTCAGGGCTGCCTGTCTCCCAACCTTGTACTCATTGCTCTAGATCACATTGCTTTACTGACATATTGAGAATCCACAGCTCCCATTGGCTTTAGCTGGAGTTGAGTGCTCAGCCCTTCTGCAGATTAGCCTTCAGGTGTCTCAAACACCTAAGTAGTGGCCACCTGCCCACATTTTAATTAAAGTGACTTATTCAGTATCACATAAAAGCTCTGTGACAGGGACGGGGTAGTACGGAGTTCTCCTATGCAGCATTCACCTCCTTAGCCACAAGATCATCCTTTTTCTTCCTGCAATCCCCTACTTTAGTCTGTACACACCTTCTAACTGCTAGAGCAAATCAGACAAGAGTCCTCCGCCTCATTCACTACCCAACAGCCCAATTCTTTCCCTGAGCATTGTCCATCCAGTGCATTGAGGAAGGCAAAGGACCGGTGAGGGGAAAAAAGTGTGATTAAAGATCTAGGAAGAGAGAAGGAAGAGCATACTGACTGTCTGCCAAAAGTTCTGGAATGTTCACTCTTACCTGGGTTTAATTTACCCTTTTGTACACTCACGTACAAGGGCCGCAAACTAGAATTCTACAGCAAAGTCTCATTCTTGGTTATTCTCTTAAAAAAAAAAAAAAAAAAGCTTTCTAGCTTAATAGACTATAGGTCTGCAGAATGCAACAGGAGTAGGAGAAAAATAGAAATTTCCCTGCAACCAAATCTTCACTTCCTTGAACAGTATAAGCAATTCACTAATATTTTCCCCTCCTCCCTGTTCCTCTTGCCCATTCCTGATACAGGCAAGAATGTGTAGCCACAGAAGAGAACCCTCAAGTGTTTTTCTGCTGCTGTGAGGGGAACTATTGCAATGAGAAATTTACGCACTTACCTGAAGTAACTGGTCCAGAAGGTAAGTGACTCATTTTTGGTGGGGAGTGGAACTGTCTCTCTTAACAAACTTCTAGTATATTTTGCCGACTGAGGAGATGAGAAAGGAATGTTTATGTAGTTGTGGTGATTTCCAACATTTGTAGATATAAGTTAAAGGGCAAGTTCTCCTTTATGGAAAAGTATTAGGGTTTAAATTATATTTTTCTATAGATGTCTTTTAAACTATCCTATAAAATGTTAATAGAAAATCTCTCTTCTGTAGAGTGATCTCAAGGAATCTATAGAAAGCGTCTTTTTCTCTGAACTGTAGATTTTTCGGAGTAATTTCTATAGAATTTTATTAGATCCTTATCAAATTTTCCAGGACTTTATGAAAGTTAATTGTTTACATATTTGTATTACCTATTGTTATTTTAATAAGCCTCTCCCTACTGATTTTTTTGTTTAATTTGGCAAGTATTGATATTTGTCCATCCCTCATCCTTCCGTGTCTCCAGTGAAGCAACATGGTTCTATTTACACTTCCCATTCTTTGTTCATCAGCTTTACTGATGTAATGGGGAATTGGTACTAAGGTGGAGACGGTACATTTGCTGATGGCTTCTGCAGTATTTTACTTTAAACTGACATGTTATTGCCATGGCTGGAAAACCTTTCTCTTTGTTAGATAATTGCAGTGGTGGGGAAGGGTCTTTGCCATCCGTGCCCATGTAACGTCTTTTAGGGTTCATAGCAGGCAGGGATGTAGACTTAGAAACTCCAGCAGGCAATTTTCTACTTCACTTGGGTCTGGGGAACTTTTTTGGGGAAGTTCTAACGTGGTACTTTAGAGCATGCATGGCTAGATCTTTATTAATAAATTGCTCATTACAAGAGCATGAGAGTCACACCAGCAAATGTGCTCCGCTAAGGAGTTGGGGGAGAGCGAATGCTTGTGTGTGTCTGGAACTATAGCCTCTAATCCCATTGCAAATATAAAAAATCCTGTTTCACTTACTGTTCCCCTCCCCTCTTACAGTAATATACGAGCCGCCACCACCAACGCCCTCACTACTCAACATTCTGGTTTACTCTCTGCTTCCAATTGCTGTTCTGTCAATGGCCATTCTCTTGGCCTTCTGGATGTACCGTCACCGAAAGCCCCCCTATGGGCACGTTGACATTAACGAGGTGAGTCAGAAGCCTGATACCTTGAAAACTGAAAGGCAAGAGTTGACTTTTTTTTTCTCTTGTAAACGTAATTTCACTGTTTACCAGAAGCTGTTCAGGTTGAGTATTTCAGCCTTCTTAGATTGATTGTCCTTGGATGGCACATTATTAATTTAAGATGGCAGAACTTTCTCTTTGCTTTGTTAAATTGTTAAACGTTGCAATACCATACTGGAATTCATAATGGCTATCTTAGCACATGCTGTAAGAACCTAGCATTTTTCTATGGGAGGCGGGAATTGAAGTCTTATGGCTTAATTTTAGTTTGAGGTGCTCAACACCTTTTTTATTCCTGCATAGCTAGACAGAGCCTATGCCAAATGAGCGTTTCAAACATGGAAGATAGATTTGGGTCGGAGGAGTCCAACTACTCTTCTACATGAAGCTACATTGTATTGTAAATAGCATCTTTCATACAAACATTTGAGTTTATACAGCTGTTGTTTTTATGAAAGCCTATTGTGCCTGATTGGATCAAAGTCTTACTTGCTATTCATTAGAATGGTATGAAATATTCATAATGAAGTGCAAAACTATTTGGAATTTTAGGTGTACTTTGCTATTTTGTAACAAAACTGAAGGTGGCATTTTTTTTGCAGGAGATACCATTGAAGTGTAAATGTTTTCCAAGCGAAGATAGATTTTGCATTGAAGACATGAGAAAATTCAAGCTTTTTGCCATGACTTGATGCAAAAAAGTAGTTCACATTTGAGGGTGGGAATGCCACCAAATGGCAAAGTGTTTCATGTGAAAATTCTGCAAAACAAAATGTGAATTTCACACTGCTCTGCTACTAAGTCATAACTTACTTTGAACAGTAAAATTTCAATCAGCTAAAATACGTTTTTCCCCTGGCTTCACTGTTTGACTTCAGTTTGTAACCTACATCTTTATCTTTGTTTTGTTTTCTAGGATCCTGGTCCACCACCCCCTTCTCCATTGATTGGCCTTAAGCCATTGCAATTATTGGAGATCAAAGCTAGGGGGCGCTTTGGCTGTGTCTGGAAGGCTCAGCTGATGAATGACTATGTAGCAGTGAAAATCTTCCCCATACAGGTGAGAGAAATTCAAGGACTTCCATATGCCTTTCAGTATGGTTAGCTCATTAACAAATACCACCTGCGGCAGCTGCTGTTTCAAGCTGGGCAAATGATCCCATTTTGAAATCTACAGGGCATTTTAACTATGGTCCAAATGTTCAGAGCTGTAGAAAGGCAGGGAGGAAGCATGCAGTGTAATACCCAAAGAGTGCACAAAAGACCATGTTAATCCCAGATCTTGCATGACTGTTGCCTGGGTAAATTGAGAATCTAGACCTGAACACAAGTAATTTGCAACTCACAAAGCGACAGTCCTAATGAAGTGAAGACTCATTGTACAGGAACATTAGTGTGCTGAGAAGTTGTGTATTTCATTTTGGACGTTCAAAACTCTAAGAATTGCAAATGGAAAAACCAAAACAATCAGATATGTCCAGTTGAAGAGAACTTACTGAAAAATCTTTGTGCTCTTCCCCTAAACCCCTCTTCTTTAATCCTCTTCTTCCTTGTGTTTTTCATCATGGTTTTATGGAAAGAGATTTTTATATCCTCTCTCCAGACCGGACATTTACACAATCCATTCTGGTTTATGATAATCTTAACAATTGGAGCTGAAATATAAATTTAGGTAGTATTTGCATAGGCTTCATTCTTTTACTTGCTTTCACAGAAATTTTGGCTACATTTTTTAATCTGTGACTTTATATTTTCGGCTTTCACTTTTTTTAATGAGGCTATAGTGCTTTCTGAGGGTGGTTTGGGGAGGGTTTAAGTACAGGAATGTCTTCTCTTTCTCTGGCATGTAGACCTTTTGGGAAATTGCCTAATTTTAAAGGCATCTGTACTCCTTTTTATGATGTCTGAGAATAACTTTGAGGAGCATCAGCAATGCACTGTCATGGCAGTTATTTGCTTTAAATGGAATGTTGAATTTAGAAGTGGTCTTTGATCATGTTACCCTCTGCTTTAGGATAAACAATCCTGGCAGAGTGAGAGAGAAATCTTCAACACCCCTGGCATGAAGCACGAAAACCTTTTGCAGTTTATTGCAGCAGAGAAGCGAGGAACAAACTTGGAGATGGAGCTATGGCTGATCACAGCTTTCCATGACAAGGTATCATATATCCACATCTCCGTTTGGGAGCTAAAGGGACTGATGCCTATTGGGATAACTATGCAGGATTTGGAATGAGTGTTTACCATTTGAACAGCCACTTTGGAATGTCCTGTTCGCCTTGTAGCTAATTTTTGTGAGCTATGTTTCAGTTTATTGAAAGAAAAAAGGCAAACCAACCGTTGGTTTAAAGTTTTCTCAGAAGAACTGTTGGCTTTAGAAAATCGTTGTGATCTGCAGGACAGGAGAAGAAGTGGAAAAGGCCAGTGTTTGCACTTGTAAGCAGTAGTAACCTTGCACCTGTGTAGGCAAACCTGAGAGATAGCATTCAGAGCTGACAGACTGTGGCAGTCCTTACTCTGCACTTTCAAACAGGCTCTGTATTTACTTAAAACTCACAGCATATCTGGGTTTCATGGGTTGCTTTAGTTGTCAAATATAAAGAACATTTTAAAATAAAACAAACATGCACAAATCCAGGTTTGAGCTGCAATGTTATCCCTGTATTTAATCCAAGGTTCATGAAGTCAATCATTTCCATAGACAGCTAATAGAATGTAAGATCTTTTCTCAATTAAGGCTTTCCCCTTCTTGTCTAGCTGCTCCAGTTTTTCCTTGAGGGAGCTGGACCTGGCAGAACTAATTGTTAAGCCATTAGGTATTTTTATTTCAATGAGTCCAGGAAAGTGATAGTATTTCACCAATATTCTTCTCTTCTTTTTTGTTTTATTCTTCGCAAGTGGATTTTTCTGTCAAATCAAAGTTCAAACTGCTCAAGCACTCATTAAAGCCATTCTCTAAACTGATGATTTGGCACAGCTGTCACTTACCGAGGTCTATGATTAAGTTCTAAGAGCATATGATGTCCCATTTCTCAGGGCTCTCTGACAGATTACCTGAAGGGGAATATTATCAGCTGGAATGAACTCTGCCATGTTGCAGAAACGATGGCCCATGGACTGTCCTACCTACATGAAGATGTCCCCTGGTGCAGAGGGGAAGGACACAAACCTGCCATAGCACACAGGTATTGTATTTTTGCATAACTGTGGTTCTTCAGCTCGTGACCTGAAGAGCTCTGTGAAACTTAAAAGCTTGAACCTTGCACTAGCAGAAGTTGGTCCAATAAAAGGCATTACCTTGCCCACCTTATCCCATGACCTTCTGGTGACAATTTTATTGAATAGAGGAGGGAGGAGATCTTGCTTTTATGTAGTGCCTTTCATCCTAAGTATTTTGCAAAAGATAACATACAGTAATAGCAAGGTAGGTAGTTTGTGCTGCCCCCACACTGCAGAGCCCCTGTAGAAGAAAGGAATTTACCCCAAAAACATGGGGGGACAGATCCTCCACTGAAAGCCTCAGAGGCTGTTTAATGTCCAAACAGAGTAGGCAGGACCTCGATTTAGTCCTTATCCAAAGGACCTTCACATTGGAATACTGCATTCAGTTCTGGTGTCCGCAATTCAAGAAGGATATTGCTAAATTGGAGAGGGTTCAGAGGAGAGCTGCAAGAATGATTGAAGGATTGGAAAACAACCCTTATAACAATAGATTCAAAGAGCTCAATTTGTTTATATTAACTAAGGGAAGGTTTTAAGGTGTACCCTTGGATCACAATCTGTAAGTACCTATGTGGAGAACAGAAATTTGATAATGGAGGACTTTTCAGTCTAGACAAAAGTATAGCAAGATCCAGTGGTTGGAATTTGAATTTAGATACATTCAGACTAGAAATAAAGTGGAAATTTTTAACAGCGAGGGTAATTAACCATTAGAATAGTTTGTCTACTGTTACGGTAGATTCTGCATCTCTGGCAATTTTAAAATCAAGATTGGTTGTGTTTTAAAAGATCTGCTCTAGTTGAAACAGGAATTAATTCAGGAAAGTCCTGTGTTATACGGGAGGTTAGACTAGATGATCAAAACTGGCCCTTTTGGGTTTATAATCTGAATAAACTATATTGTAGTCCGTGTATTCCGTATGGCTATTTGACTATGAAAGGATTTAAACTGGTGCTTCCAGGGAATACAATTATTTCCAGCTTGTTGCTTAGTCTTATTCTCCCCAGCTGAGATTTTTGTTCAGAAGGAAAGAATGAGTGAAATAGAAAATGACTGCTGTTTGTTACTCATTATTTTATTGCACTTAGCTTGCCATGAGCTGTTCAAAAGATACAAGAAGAGAAGATCCCTGCCCCAAAGAGTTTACAGCACATTTTAGACGTGATACAGGCTAGGGTGGCAGGGCGAATTGCTGGAGTGCAGAACGATGAGGGTTATGGCAACAATCAGATGGATACTCACTTATATGTCTGCATGTCTTGGTGGTTCTGTATAGCTAGTTCTAAAATAAAAATATAAATAGTATAGTCTTGCTTGCTCCAGGCATGGTGGGATAGGTGAGTTTTCAGGAAGGATTTAAGTCAGGTGAAAGGCTATATAGATGGCAGTCCCAGGACATACTCCTCCACCCACTGCCCTGCACTCTAGCTTGGGCTGAAATATGAAGTTCAATTGCAGTCGTCTGTATTTGATTTGGTGAGACTGATTTTTTTTTTTAACATCCGAAAAGCTTAAATCTCTATTATAAAAAGTGTTTTCTGTTCAGTGACTTTGTGTGCCCACCCCCCAAAACAGGAAGAGAATTCTGAGAAATGTGATCTCGTGCAAGAGCCTGCAGCTGCATTTCAGTTGCTTGTGGGGGAACTCTGCCTCCTTGACACTTGCCCCTGTAAAATAAATGCAGTGATTTATATGTGAAATTCCTAGGGGTGGTGCAGGGAAAAAGCCCTGCAAAACTCTTGAAGCTGTGGACCATGGTAATTAGTGTCACAATAGATTTAGCAAATGATGCAGGGGAGGGGAAGAGGAAGGGGGGGAAATTCATTCTCCATGTGTAAACTTTACCATCTAAGAAGCATGTAGTTTCAGGGCACAGGTGTATTTTACTGTCTTTCCCCTGTCTAAAAAAATAAATGAGTAAATCTGTTTCAAGTTGGGTGATATTTTTGAATAGCACCGGGCAATGCACTTTTAAAATGCTTGAATTCTCAGTTAAGTCTGAGTGAGTTACTGCCATAAAAAGCTTCAGCTAACTCCTTAACACCATTGGCCTTTGGCACAAAAGGAGGATTAATGTGGTAATTATCACAATCTTGCTTGTCGGTGCTATAGTGTCCTCTAGTGGAAATTTAAAGTAAGAGCATTGGTGTATAAATCAGTGGATTCTAATGCTGCCAACTATCATTTCTTCTTTGAGTAGCGTCCCTCTGGGTGCTCTGCTTCAGGTACACACGTGCCTCTCAAGCCAGTGATTGGAGATTTTCACCTAGGAGTGTCCGTTCAGCCTCTTAATATCAGACACCAAAGCTATATAGGGGTATGTAGGTGAACCACATCAGTGCCTTTTCAACCACCTTGGCCTGAGATGCAATCTTAGAACAGTGGTTCTCAACCTGGGCTCTGGGGCAGGTTTTGGGAGGTTCACCAAGCAGGGCCGGCATTAGGCTTGCTGGGGCCCAGGGCAGAAAGGCAAAGTCACGTTGTGCAGTACTGAACCCTGGGGCCCCAAGCCCTGCCATCTGGGGCTGAAACCAAAACCTGAGCTGCTTAGCTTAGCATAAGCCCTTCTTGCATCCCCTTAATGCCAGCCCTGGCTTTTATATGCAGAAAAGCCGTTGTTGTGGCACAACTGGGCTGTGGAATTTTTATAGCATGGGGGGGGGGGAGGGGGCGAAAAAGGGGTTGAGAACCCCTTCCTTAGGCTGAGGCATGCTCAAGGCAGACACACTTTCTCTTTTATTCCTTAGTGTTTAGATCAGGGGTAGGCAATTTATGGCACGCATGCCAATTTTTAGTGGCACTCACACTGCCTGGGGCCTGGCCACTGGTCCGGGGGGCTCTGCATTTTAATTTAATTTTAAATGAAGCTTCTTGAACATTTAAAAAACCTTATTTGCTTTGCATACAACAATAGTTTAGTTATATATTATAGACTTATAGGAAAAGATTTTTCTAAAAACATTAAAATGGGTTACTGGCACGCGAGACCTTAAATTAGAGTGAATAAATGAAGACTCGGCACACCACTTCTGAAAGGTTGCTAACCCCTGGTTTAGATACTTAGTCTAGTAGTTGTTAGTGTAGTTAGTGAGTTGGTTTGAACACGTAGTGAGAAGATTGTTTTGTTCTACTCTCCTTTTTCCCCCCCAGAGAGACTTGTTTTCCTAGCAGGGCATTCTTGGCCTGCCATGCCTGACATGCTGCCTCTTCCTGTAAGCGATGGCCACTGTTAAGTGTGTCCATTGCTTGGGGGTGTCCCATGTCTCCCAGAAGTGTAACTTCTTGGCCCTCAACTCTAGGGCAGGGAAGAACAAGGAGCTCAGGCTGGGACTGTTCATGATAGAATGTTCTCTGCATCCAGAACCAGGTCAGGAGACACCACCTCTCTCACCCCACCATATCTGTCCCTGGACAGAGCCAGCGCTACTTCTGCCTCGGGCAGACTTCCCCAGAAAGGAAGGGAAGACTTTGGAGGCTTCTGGGAAGACTCCCAAAAAGAGGAATGCCGATTCTCACTCCAAAGAAACAACTGTGGTGCTCAGCCAAGCCTCCAGTCGCCATAGGTACTGTTGAAGCCAAGGACTCCTCCACTAGTAGTGGCAGGACTATGATGTGCTGGAGCTCCAAGGAAAAGAGGCATGGCTCCAATAGGGCTCTGGTACTTTCCACCAGCACAGAGAGCAAGCATAGGGCGAGTTTGGCCCAGCTGTTGGTACTGATGCATCTGGCCCATAGTACATACCAGTACATGAAACCAGCTTACCATTGTGGCCCTTAATCCAACTGTTGGTACTGACGCAGTCTGTCCAGCCACTGGTACCAATGCGTTCAGCATTGTCGGCACTGCGCAAACAACAATGCCCATCTTCTGTTGCGGTGCGATAGTCAGTGTTATCTGCTTCAGCAGTAGTTGTCTGAACTACTCTTTCGGCACCAGATCCCTTCTTGGTACTGCAGGAATTCCAGCACTCTAAGGACCTTTTGGTATCAGATGAAGCAGAGTCCCCGCTTCTTGTGGGTACCAAATGCCTTGTGGCACTGAGATCCCAGTCTCTGGGTTACTTTCTTCTGGGGCTGCTGGACTCTGCACTGCTTAACAGGTGTCCCCCTCCCCCATGTGTAAGGGCACTGTTGGCCCCTTACTAAAACTTTGTGGGTTTCTTTGTTGGTTTGTGTTTTCTGGTGCCCTCTCACCAGGCTAGGGGAGGGGGGAGGGGCCAAGAAGTTGGGATTCTGGGACTGACAGGGCCTCTGGCCAATCAGAGGGCTCTAGACCATGGCCAATGGGGAGTAGCTAGCACCGCAGGTCAATACTATGGTCCAGATGCCTGGTCAAATCAGGAAGCCCCCTAGCTCAAGTCCCTGCCTGCATATGTGCTGAGGGAGAGAGACAGTGAGAGCAGCCCCAGGTGGGTGAGGCTCTGTGGCTGTCAGCCAGCAGGCAAAGAACCACATAGGAGGCTGGAGGGGGCTGCCTGATGGCCCAGTGACACATCTAAGAGCTAGCGAGCAGGGGCAGGAGGGTTGTGCAGGGGGCTGGAACCCACCAGGAACAAGGAGACAGACCCAGCGGGCAGGGTCCACGGAGGGGGGGAACAACAGCCAGAGGGAAGGAGGGGCCTGAAGGGAGTGGCATGGGGGTCCCAGACACATTGTAACGAAGCGAGGCCCCCCAGCAAAGGGGATAAAGTTGGAATAGCAGGAGGTGGAGAGATGAACTCTGAGACCCCAGTAACCCACTCCCTGTACTGCCCTGAGACCAGCTGGGCAGGGAGCCATGACTAGTACCGGCTGGGGGTGGATCCTGGCAGCCCCTGAGCCCAGGAGAAGGTAGGGTTGCCAGGTGTCCGGTTTTCGACCAGAACGCCCAGTGGAAAAGGGACTGTAGTGGCTCCAGTCAGCACTGCTGACTGAACCGTTAAAAGTCTGATCAGCGGCACAGCAGGACTAAGGCAAGTTCCCTGCCTGCCATGGTTCCCGGAAGCAGCAGCATGTCCCCGTCTCTGGCTCCTATGTGTAGGGGCAGCCAGGAGGCTCCACACGCTGCCTCGGCCCCAAGCACCAGTTCTGCAGCTCCCATTGGCTGCAGGAGCTGTCACTTGGGATAGGGGAAGTGGTGTGGGACCCCCTGGCTGCCCTACGCATACAAGCCAGAGGGGGGCATGCTGCTGCTTCCGGAAGCTGCTTGAGGTAAGGCCCCACCCCAGAGGCCAGAGCCCCAACCCTCTGCCCCAGCCCTGATCCCTCTCCCACCCTCTGAACCCCTTGGTCCCAGCCAGGAGCACCCTCCTACACCCCAAACCCCTTATCCCCAGCCCCACACCAGAGCCCACACCTTCAGCTGGAACACTGACTGTGTTGGGGAGGTCTATAATGGTGGGGTAGGGAGAAGGTAAGTTTATAGGCATTTGTGAGCCAAATGGCCATTTTACCCTGGATGTGTGAGCTCTCAGCTCACAATGGTAGGGTGCTGACTTATTTAAAACTCACATTTTATTTGATAGGAGCAGATAAAAAAATTAAATTGTATAAATTTTTACTCATTGCTGGTGGCTTCTGGGATATAGGTGTGACTGGCACTATGGAAGAAGTATTCTTCTCTTGCTGCATTCTGTTACCTACCAGGATACTCAGATGGGCCCACCCCCACATCTATATGGGAAGAGGCTTGTAGGAAGGGATTTTCAGTGGAGGTCCCTGACTCTAGAGCTTAATCCTCCTCGCCATTCCCTGGTCTGACTAAATAGCCTGCTGATCGTGGGGTCATGTTGCCAAGCCAGTGATTGGATGTGCCTTAAAATCCTATTTCTTAGATCTGAGTGGGAGTCACCAGATGTTCAGTTCAGAAAATCGGACTGTTTTTATTTAAGCGCATAAATATAGATCTTGTCCTACTCTTTGACAGCCGAAAACCTGCGGCTCTTTCTCTGGAGGACTGTTTTTCTTTTTGTGGGTAGTGGATTCATTCTTTGATATTTTTGGCCACTTGGCTGGTTTGGATGTATGGTATTTTTTAAATGTGTTTACCTCTTTGTATATCCGCATGGAGAATGTGCTAGATGCACAATATGCCCTGAAGAGAGTGTGTGCACGTACATGTGTGGATTTATGTGTGTGTGCATCTAATCATTCATTTTTACTTTTTAAGATGGCGGAGCAATGTATTATTGTGGTTTAGTGAGTCTGTCATAAATTAACTCCTCTGTCAAATGGAGTCATAGGCCACGTCTACACTACGGGATAATATCGATTTAGCTAAAATCGGTTTCTTAAAACTGATATTATAAAGTCGAGTGTGCGCATCCACACTAGGCACGTTAATTCGATGGTGTGCGTCCATGGTCCAAGGCTAGTGTCGATTTCTGGAGCGGTGCACT
>NC_133770.1:16041618-16068486 GCF_003597395.2 Chelonoidis abingdonii | reverse complement strand
TTTAGCGCTACTCCTCTCGTCGGGGAGGAGTACAGAAATCGATTTAAAGAGCCCTTTATATCGATATAAAGGGCGTTGTAGTGTGGACGGGTACAGCATTAAATCGATTTAACTCTCTTTAAATTGATTTAAACACGTAGTATAGACCAGGCCATAGTTCAGTGAAGGAGAACCAGGCAGGCACAGCTTTGCTCAAGCAATTATGCACTCTTTAAATTTTGTTGTGAATATGCTATAACAACAAATCCTACACTGCAGAAATGTCTCCAATAACTGCTTTACTGTACAGTGGGCTAAATCACGTCCCCCACCGTAATCACCTAGCCAGAATCTCCCGAACTAGAACATGCAGCTTTGTGTGGCTGTGGTAAGGAATAGTTGTTTCCTTTCTCAGGAGGTTGATGCTTGGGGGTTGAGCAGCTCAACCTGCCTTCGGATGTGGCCTTATGACACTCAGAAATGCAGTAGGCCCTATCTGGTCTGTCTGCACTGTTTGGTCCAGTGATTCCTCTCCTCTGAGTATTTTGACAGATCCATTTTTAGTATGAAAGAATTGTATCTGACCTCATTAATTGTTGTGCAGGCCAGCAGTGTCCTGCATTCAGCAAGGTCACTGAGTGAACTGAAAGAATATAGGAAAATTATAATGCAGTGCATACAGGGCATTGCCATCTGCTGTCTAAGATTTGTTGCTTACTTATATTCACAAACATCTCTTTTCTGATGAAAATGTGGAAAGGCCAGGGAGTGAGGTTTTTCCTCATTAGGTCTTTTACTCACGTTCTGACTATAAGGCTAAGGTAAGGACATGGCTTTGAAGGGCTTGTGGATGAGACTCCGCTCAACCCATAATAAACCACTACAAAGGGAATCTGGACTTGGTCAATGACTAATGCTCCAACACCTAGTACAGTCAATATCTCTAGGATAGTGCTGGTCCAGGAGTTCAAAAATTCAGTGTAATAGATCTCCGTCACACAAAACAATTGAAGCTTGTAGAAAGAGTGAGCTTGTTTCCAAGGAGGCCTTGTTTTGTAAAGGGCTTCTACTTTAAGATGACAAAGGATTATAAATAAATGTAACATATGCTTCATAAATGAATGGGCATAATGAATACAGTAACTATTAAAAGGATCTAGTATGTTTGTTGGTGATGGTGGGTTGCTTATAATAACAAACTAACAAGCAATTTGATTAAGCTCTCTTCTAATTAAAAATTGCAGTCAGACTTTACAGAAACTGCTGACTTTGAATGGAGTAAGAGACCAGTTTTCCATACTTACTTTTAAAGCCCAATGCATACAGAATGTGTATATACATAGCACGTACAAGGGAACAATATGTAGGTAGTTCTGGCAAAGCCAACTTGTAATATAACCTCTTATCACATCTGGGTGCCCTCCCCACTCCTCAAACACCACTTTGAGGGAACATTGCTGAGGATGCCAGGCAGAGGAGGGATTTGCCCATTAGTATGAAATGCTGACTTTTGTATAGTGCGTGTAGGTTGACCAGATGTCCTGATTTTATAGGGACAGTCCCAATATTTGGGGCTTTTTTTTAATATGGGCTCCTATTACCCCCCACTACCTATCCCGATTTTTCAAACTTGCTATCTGGTCACCCTAAAGGCATGAATGGTAGAATCTTTAAAAATGGGAGCTTCCTTCATGTCTCTTTTTTTAAATACCTCTGTTTATGTGTGGCATGGTGGCGGGGGGGGGGGGTATGCGTTAATGTTAGGATCCTTTAGTTCAATCCCTGGTTTTATTTTGACATTAATTTCCCCTGTACTCCTGCTTTCTCCTTGTTTTCCTTACCCTGCTTTGATTCTTTTCTGAAATTACCCTCCCCCCATGATTCCTTTTGCTTCTGCTGTTTCTCTCCTCTTCTATTTTGGACCATATATTTGAACCAGTGTAATGGCCATACCTCTTCCATCCTGATTGGGTGCCACAGAAGCCCTTCTTTCTCTGTGGCACCATCACTATAATCCTCTCCCACATGTTGGGGAAAGAGAGGCTGACAGCCACCCTGTGGGCCGCTAAAAGCACACAACTGCCAGATCATCAACGAAATGTGAGCAGTGGCCTCACATAAGTGCAAAGGCTGGAACGTACTTCAGTGCAAAGGCTGAAATCTGGCTCTACACCACTCGGTCCCAGCATGGGTGTTTGCAGGCAATTCCCTAATGCCACGCCTAAAGCAGTGTGTCAGCCTGACTCTGCCTTAGATTCTTTGTATTTTTGAACTGGAGTATTTTGTAAAAACGCACACACAGAAATATATGGTGGAGGGGAAGGAGATCAGTTGAATATGGTCAGGAGCGGTGAGGGCTCTAGTTTGTTGCTTTCATAGATTCAGGTGTGATCTCAGAGATGTAAGACGGGTGCATCTTCAGCATACTGGATTCTCACTGGGTCACGGAGCTCATCCCGAGCATGGCAATTAAGCAAGTCAAGTTTTGACATGTTTGTTTAAAAATGATGGGATTTGTGCCATACTAAATCCTTCTCAAACTTGCTTCCTGTCTGTCTGCAGGGACTTCAAGAGTAAAAATGTATTGTTGAAGAATGACTTGACAGCAGTTCTAGCTGACTTTGGACTGGCTGTACGGTTTGAGCCTGGAAAGCCTCCAGGGGACACCCACGGACAGGTAACAATTACCTTTTAGAAATAAATGTGGGGCTTACCACATCTGCTGGGAGTGGGCAGCGTTTCCGCAGATGCAGGATATGGGGACAGGCAATTGCAGAAGGGCATTGTTTTGCTCAGCTTGGATAATTTGCAGGGGCAATAGATACAATATATAATCAGCAATTAAAAAAGCATTTTAGCTTTAATGGTGGTTTTTGCTCAGAGTGGGGGATGACCCAGATTTACTTTTATATATATTATGTTGCACACACCGCTTGTTCTTCTACTTTATCCCAGATACTGAATCAGGGAACAAATGAGCAGAAACACTTTCCATAAAGAATGGCACTTGATCTTTACATTTCTTGCACTACTAGGCACTTTCTTCCTGCCATTTTACGGTAACTTGGCTCCACCAGTAGCCTTTATCTGCTACTGCAGAAGAAGGCGACCCTTTATCCTCTCCAATATTGCACATAGACATTTGTGCAAGGCAGCATAGCATGGAGGTGGAGACCATCCTGACCCCTGAAGGCATTCAGTTTATACCTTGCAGCGTGAGATATGATTACTGGTTTTAGTATTAAATATTGAATCATAAAATTATTCAGTTTTTTTTAAAAGTCCAGTCGTAGCTGCCTAGAGACCTTTGGCAGCAATAAATATCTCAAGCTGACTACACAGTGTTTAAGAACAGACAAAAACACCCTACTTTTTTAATGGTTCTGAATTTGCTACCTTTAAATTTCATAGTGACACCCTGTTCTTGTGTTCTACAGTGGGCTTAAAGGAAGAGCCAATAATTTTCCTTTACACATTTGGTATATTCAAAAATATACAATCAGATCCTGTCTACTATTTTCCTCTGTCCCACTATGAATTAGCAATGAGTTATTCCTAAGGCTAAGATTTTGTCATGGTTATTTTTAGTAAAAGTCAAGGATAGGTCACGGGCAATAAACAAAAATTCACAGAAGCTGTGATCTGTGACTTTTGCTGCTGTGGCTCCTGGGTTTCTCCCACCACCGCGGTGGCTGGGAGATGTGGGGTCCCCCTTCTGCCCATGGCAGCTGGAAGCTTGGGGGGGGGCGGGGGGGCCCTCCATCCACGGCGACTAGGAGCTGCAGAGTGACCATATTTCCCAAAGAGAAAACAAGACACTCCCAGATGCTTGCCCAAGGCAACCTCCTCCCCTGCATGAGGCTATCACCTGTCGCTGGACCCTGAGGAGGGCACCCTCAGGAGGCTGTCACCTGTCACTGGAACATTTCAGGAGGCCCCATGAGGAGGCTGTTGTCAGTAGCTGGAACCCTCTCAAGGCCCCCCTGGCTCGCAGCTTCAGTCCCTCAGCCGGGGGGCTGAAGGAGAGAATGTTCTGTGGCCTCCATGACATAAACATAGCCTATTCCTAACATCTCTATAAATCCAGCCACAGCTCTGACCATTTTGGTCAACTCTCTCTAGATCTTTAACTGCTTCTACATCTTCTTGTGTTTAGACTTTTGTCACACAGTCAGGCCCTTGCAAGATGAGAAGTTTATGATGGGGAATTCCCTAAGGGGAAAATTATTAAAAAGAAAATTAACTTCTGCATCGGACAGGTGATTTTCCCCTTCCGCTCCAGACCCCTTCTTTCCCCACTCATCATGGCTTGGTATTCCACCACATGTGTTTGTAGCACCTCTATAAAGATCTCTTGTACTAAACATTTTTAACAGTGGCATGTAACGGAGGCCCCATCTACACGACGTGTGAAATTCGATTTTAGATACGCAATTTCAGCTACGGGAATAGCGTAGCTGAAATCGAATATCTAAAATCGAGTTACTCACCCGTCTTCACTGCGCCGAATCGATGTGCGCGGCTCGCAAAGTCGAATCCGGAACTCCGTTTGTTTTGGTGGAGTTCCGGAATCGATGTAAGCGCACTCTGGGTTCGATATATCCCCGTCTAGACGAGACGCGATATATCGAACCCAGAGCTTTCGATTTTAACGCGCCGAAATGGCGCGTCGTGTAGACGTGGCCGGAGATTGAGCTACCCTCTCAAGGTTAGAGGTGGTCTCCAGAACATGGTTGAGGTGGATTGGCAGGACAGTGTGGTGAAGCTTCCAGTGTCCACGTTACACCTGTCCTCTGGATGAATGAGACTTATATCAGGGCTGTCAAACGTCTATTCACCAAACCTTTCACCAGCTCAACATTTCTTTTTAAATTTTTATAAAGGGAGCATTAAGCCATCAATTATGATCCAATAACTGAGAGTCTGACTTGAACTTAAGGTGTTTGGAGTACCTCCAAAGATTAACTTGTTTTTACATACAGCAGGTGCTGCAGTAGCTAGAGGCAATGGGGTGGATGGATGACAGAATTTCAGACATAGTCATCTTACCTCACTGCATTTAATTCAAACCCTTAGTGTCCACTGAATGATCAGCATATACATATCCACATACTTGGAGTCTTTTTACAACTGTTTCATGGAGCTCGAAATGATTTTAATGAGGAGTGATGCCAGAAAAAGTGGGCCCATTTTGTTTGGAGCCATTACACAGCCGTCTTAACAGAGAGGTAGCTTTGAGGTTGATGAAACAGCTGTAGTTCCTATACACCCAACTATCTCTTGTAACTTAAGTTGCATTTTTTTTTTTTTTTTTGGTGTATAGGTGGGAACAAGGAGGTACATGGCTCCTGAGGTATTAGAGGGGGCAATCAACTTCCAGCGAGATGCCTTCCTGAGAATAGACATGTATGCAATGGGACTAGTATTGTGGGAGTTAATCTCCAGGTGCACAGCAGCTGATGGTAAGTGTAAAGCTCCCCAGCTCAGCTTCAGCAGGGGTATGTGGTCCAGAGAATGGTGTTATCTTCATAAAATCAGTGGCGTGTTCTTAAGATGCTAATCTGGATTTTCCAATATACTGTCATTCCCTCTGAACAGTGGACTTCAGAGTTAAGGTCCAAAGTGCTTTTAACAGTATGCAGATTATATTGCATAATGCCTAGGAGCCCAATAAAAAATTTGGCGAATGAGATGAGAGAGGAAATAGTTCAACAGTTGACAGTGGACCTCCTTTAAAGTATTAAATGTACCCTCTACACTGTCTCTCCAATGAACGGGGTCTCGTTTCTTGTCAGACCTGTTCATTTTCACTTGTTCCCTAAGCAAGTTTTGAACCTATGTGAAAGGCTAATACATCAGCTCTTTCTTCCCTTCTCTGAGACGTAGTATAGGGGAGAGTGCAGTTTACACTGTAAGAACAAAAACCTAAGCACCTGAGTTACGGCAATCAAAGCCTTAGCCACAAGAGTTTGCTTTCCCCACATCGCCTGACTTTCTCAATGTTCCTTCATCAAAACAGTGCTTGAAAAATGGGGCAACCTCTAGTCTGTCAGCAAGAAGTGTCATGCGGAAATAGTGCATCTGCTAATCGGTGACAGTCTTGCCATGTGCAGAAGATTGCCTGCTGATGTTACGACTGAGGGGAGGCAGAAATAGTCATTTCATTTCTGTCAGCTCCACAACTACCTGTTCAGACCCCTCACTTTTTGTATGGAATCAGGTTATGGAACAAACATCCAGTCCTCAATGTGCTGACTCCCCTGGGTTTTAAATATTATTATTTGTTTGCATTACAGTAGCATCTAGAGACTCAAATCAAATTGGGACCCCTGTACATACACATGGTAAGAGACTAGTCTCTTCCCCAGAGAGCTTACTGTCTAACTAGACATGACATACAAGGGAAAGAAGGGGAAACAGTGACCCAGAGATAGTGACTTGCCCCGCCAGCAGGTCTGTGACAGAGCTGGGAATATAATGCAGGTCTCCTATGGTTCAGTCTGGTTCAGAACATCTGTTTGGATCTCTCCCATCTCCCTTTATTAAATACAACTTCAAAAGGCCCTGATGCAGTTCCTATTAAAGTCAATGGAAAGACTTCCTTTGACTTCAGTTGGAGTTGGATTGGACCCAAAGTGCAGTTCTCCTATCTGTGCATGTGTAGCTGGCGCAGTAAACATGTAGGCATGTGTGGCCCTCCCTTGCTGTCAGTCTCCAAGGGAGGCCATGCTTCTTGGCTGTCATGCTCCAGGAATAAATCTTAGACAAGGGGGACGTTAGCAGTCTGGGGGCTCAATCCCTTCAGCGGGGTCGAGCAGTGAGTGGTCCAGGGGCCCAAGCCCTGAGACGGCAGGACACCAATAGTCTAAAGCCCAGCCCTCAGGCAGGATAAAGCCAGATATAGTGTGGGACCCCAGGCCCTAAGGCAGTGCAGGGTACTAAGCACAGACCAGGGCTCCAGGCCTCCGACAGAACAGAGCAGGGAATAATCCAGGGACCCCAGCTGTCAAGCAGAGCAGGGTACCAGCAGTCTAGGGCTCCAGCCCTCAGGCAGGGGTGAGCACCCAACACAGTCTAGAGGGCTCAGGCAGATGGTAGACTCCCACAGGCCTCCTGGCTGAAGATGAGGTGACTGCCACCCCAGGGATGGCAGTGGGTAGGAGAACACAGGCCCACCTGACTCCACTGCGTCCCAGCCCAGGGCCCTAACTGTGGCAGACTACTCTGCCACTGGGTCAGCGAGGATCCAGCTGGAACACACTGAACTGGGCTCAGGCAGCAATCCAGCCAGACCATAGTCAGCTGTCCGTGGGACACTTCCTACTCTTCCCTCGGGATGTACCTGGATCTCTGGGTTGTCCTCTGTCTCCCCTGGGTACACTGCAAACAGTAATCCTAGCCACTCCTCAGCATCGGGCATGTCTGGTAGCACAGGCAGTTAGGATGAGTCCTTGGGGAAGCAGAAGTCCTTAGCAGGGTGGAAGCATCTGCCTCCCTCAACTGAGCTACAGGGCCTGCCATATATGCTTCCTGTTCCTGTCCTGCCCCTCTGCTTCTGGAGTGGTGGGCATTACCTTCCTGGTTCCGCCCACCAGAGAGCTTCTGACCCTCCCTCATGGCAATTTCTGAGGGAGGTCACGCCTCTCTGCTACAGGCACCTTCTGACTCAATGGATCTGCTCCATGCATTTATTCAGAGCCATGTCTACTGTGCCGAATGTTTAGTCTTGTTGGTCATGCAGAGCCCATACAGCACGGGGACGTGGAGCTGAATGGCACTGTGACTCGCACTTCAGCAGTGACTTCAGACTAAATGTCAGTTCCAGGACACTGAGTATGCACAAATGTAACTAAGGGCACATTTGGCCTGCAGAACCTTCTATTGTTGGAGGTGTGTGCGCCAAAAAGAACCCTGCTCAACTCCCAAGTCCAGGTTGAGTTTATAAGGCTGGCAGTTAGTGTGTCTATGAGGAGCACATTGTTACTTGTAAAAATGAGCGTATTTGATTTGGAAATAATTGGAGACTAATAAACAATGAACCCATAATGCTTCCAGGCTTACTGCAATGACCTCTACTGTGTGACTGTCCCTGAAGATTTCTTGGAAACTTCAAAAATACCTTCCCTTCATACTGGATATGTCTACACTGCAGTTAAACCCACAGCTGGCGTGTGTCAGCTGACTTGTGCTAGAGGGGCTCTGGCTGTGGGGCTGTAAAATTGTGGTGTAATTGTTTTGGGCTCGGGCTGGAGCCCAAGCTCTGGGACCTCATGAGGCAGCAGGATCTGAGAGCGCAGGCTTCAATCCAAGCCTGAATGTCTATACTGCAATTTTACAACTCCATAGCCCAAGCCCCAAGTTAGCTGACACAGGCCAGCTGCAGGTGTATAATTGCAATGTAGACATACCCTAAGTGCCTGCAAATGCACTGGATTTACCAGTGCTGCGACTTATACCTGTGCTCCATAGACTGAGCTAGTTTCCAGTTCAGTTTCAGGTGTTCGTTTTGACCTATGGTTTGGCTCCTTGGTTCTTTGAGATCACCTCTTTTCTCCTTTTCCTTCTCGTCATTTTGAGATCAGCCAGGTGCTTGTGCCAACAGTTCAAGCTTTGTATGTCAGGTGGCTACCAGCAGGTAGCTCAAGTTAAGGCCTCTTTTATTCTGTTTCTGCCGCATGAAGCAAGAGTTTGATGTGCACAGCATGTTGCAAATGGTCATTCAGGCTTTCCCTAAAGGTGTGTTGGAACAGTCCTGATACTTCGATGTGGTGGGGATATGCGTAGGAAGGTCATTATCATTGTCCTATCAATGGAGATGGCTTATCTGCGGGCTAAATATTTAGATTTGTTTTACTGATTGGCACCACGTAAATGGGAAAAATTAAATGGACTTTGTCACTTTTCAGAGTAATAGCCATATATTTCAATTTTGTAGTCTTGATGGTTTACAGTTCATGAGCAGATAAAAAATATCCAGCTTTTTTTTGGCCTTCAGTTTGAAGGAACCCATGTTAAATACTGTCCCGTTTGAAAGAGGTTACTTCTTGGTCCAAAGAGACCATGCAGTAATGCACAAGAACCCTTAAAAAAAAAAAAAAAATCCTCATTTCAGTTGGCGTGCTATTTGTTAGAGTGCATCTAAGCATTATGATATGCCAAATGATGTTTCAATAAACGAAACTTATTGCCACAATTGGGAGTCCAGACTGCTGTTAAGAAAAGTTTTCATATGCTGTTGTGGTTCAGAGCAGTTCACAGCTATACTCGTGATAACTGAAATGTTCAGAAATCATTCTGTATGTGCTAGCTGGAGATTAGTCTAAAGCACAATTAAAACAAAAATTCTCCCCAGAGAAGAAAATATGCCTCTACTCCTGTTGGAAAACTATCTTCTTTGCAGTTTTCAAGCCCTTTTCTCATGAAACGACATTGTTTCAGAATGCATTTGTGCTTGGCATGGCCCAGCTCCCAGTGTGGATTAAGACTTAACTATATAGAAAAGGGTCAAAACGAAGGCTTCTGTACTTTTTTACAGTGTAGTTAGCTGTCTAATCCTGAATCAGATTTCTGAAAGTTGCTGTCCTGTTATAACTGATCACCATTCAAAGCAGAATTCACCCAGATCAAGTTTCTCCAGATCGTATTCCCTAAAGTATCTCAAAAATTATGTTCATCATATGCCTGAATACATTAAAATGTTTGAGGCCCTACATTATAGGTTGATCCTAGCTATGTTTAGCCTTACTACATTCCTGCGTTCCATCTTGGGTCATTTATGCAGAGGTCCATCGAAACACGAAAGAATTGCAAGAACTATCTGAATGTTCCCAAGCTGTGCATTGTTACATGGACAATACTGTCAAGAGCATAACTGTGCTAGAGCTACCTAAATTGATGCCTTGCAGGCTGTCACTTAGTCAGGGTTGGCTTACTTAGGAAAGTGTCGGTTCTCAGGACCACAGCTGCAGTATAGTAACTAAAAACAAATAACTGTGTTATTGCTTTATTGCCATAAGTCTAAGATCAGATGAGGTCATGAAAGAACAAATGAGAAATATTTCATTGGTGGTTGACGTAGCAAGTCAGAGACTAAAATGAAGTGACTGGCATATTAATATCTGCTGCCAGGACATTGTGTGTATATGGAGTCAGACATCAAACATAATCTGGGATTTGGTGTTAACTTGCTTAGTTTTTTTTACAAAATGCCACACTAATTTTCCATTAGGAAACAGACAAAATTTGGAGTGTTGTGCAAGATTTGAGGTTCATAGCAGACATCAGTGTCAAATTCATGAATTGACAACTAGCAGTGATGGCAGAATGGTTTTGTGAAGGGGGAATGTAAATCACATTGGTATAAAATGACGTGACTTGCATAGTGTGCGATGTTTTGCTTTGACTGGGTTTTTCTGTTGCCATGGAATTGCAGTTCAGACTAAGTGAAGAGATACATCTAATAGAGTCTATCTCTGTATTAACATAGTTCTCTCCATATACCTCAGGTCCAGTGGATGAGTATATGCTGCCTTTTGAAGAGGAGATAGGTCAGCATCCATCCCTTGAGGACCTGCAGGAAGTGGTGGTTCACAAAAAGATGCGGCCTGCTTTCAAGGATCACTGGCTGAAACACCCTGTATGTCCCATCTCGTTAACAGCTTAAAATGTTTCCCCTGAAGACTGGAATTAGCAATGCAGTTGAGCATTAGATGTTAACTTCAAGTCAGTTACATCAGGGAAATTATATTTTTAACAGTTTGGCAGAACGGAACTGTCTTGAGGAATAAACTGAACTACATATGAACTTTATTTCTCTAGTCTCCTGGGCCTTATTTTCAAAGGAGCTGAGCATCCACAACTCCATGGGAACTACCAGTGCTGAGCACCAGTAAAAACAGTCCCTGTCGCCTTCTCTCTCCCTGTCTTCTTCCTCCCCACCCCTTCATTGGTATGTTGTAGAATATCACTGTAAGAAGAAAAATCCATAGCTAAAAATAATAGTATGCAGCTCTTGTATACCATTTTTCACTAGCAGAGCTCAAAGAATTTTGCAAACGAGGTCAGTATCGTACCCCCATTTTACCAATGGGGAAACTGAGTGATTTGCCCAAGGTCAGTCAGAAGGGCAGTGGAAGCATTGGGAATTGAACCCAGGTCATGTGACACTTATGCAGTCCCCATGCTGTTGGATAGTTTGTCCTTTCTGTTACTGTGGTTTTAATCAACTGATTGGATTTTTTTTAAAGTGGTTTCACTCTTCACCAGCATAAGCAGAGATGGAATATTTTGTAACTTTTTGTACATTAACGTAGTGAAAAGGATTCTCAGCCCCTTGGCATTAGCTTTTTTGAAGCTTAGTGCTTGTGAAATGGGCCAGTTTGACATCTGAAAACAAAGCCCTCTGTTTAGCCATAGAACAGGCCCATGCATGTGCAGTGGCAGTGCAAGCTTCCTCCTCATTCTGCAAGCCAACATGTCTCAGCCCTGTTCAGGAGAGTATATAGTCTCATTCTCTCTGAAGAAATGCCAACAAAGGTGCTAATTGCAGTGATATGTCTTTTGTGCTTTGGACACCTGTCCACTAATTGATCTAAGACCTCCAAGTCATTGCACACGAGCCAGTGAACTGTCAGATGACTTAACCTGTGCTGAATTAAAAATGATGGCCTAAAGATAAAAGGCTCAGTCACTGAGCTGTTCAGTCCCCCTGCACTAGCTGAGAAGCTAAATACCTCTATGTTCAGCCACATTGTTGCCATTGTCTCAGGTGGTTTAAATTCTTTGTTTCCCCAAAATCAGGTATCAGAGGGGAAGTCGTGTTAGTCTAGATCTGTAAAAAGTGACAGAGTCCTGTGGCACGTTACAGACTAACAGAAGTATTGGAGCATAAGCTTTCGTCGGTGAATATCCACTTCGTCAGATGCATGTAGTGGAAATTTCCGGAAGCAGGTGTAAATATGCAGGCCAGGATCAGTCTAGAGATAACAAGGTCAGTTCAATCAGGGAGGATGAGGCCCTCTTCTAGCAGTTGAGGTGTGAACACCAAGGGAGGAGAAACTGCTTTTGTAGTTGGCTAGCCTCAACTGCTAGAAGAGGGCCTCATCCTCCCTGCTTGAACTGACCTCGTTATCTCTAGACTGATTCTGGCCTGCATATTTACACCTGCCTCTGGAAATTTCCACTACATGCATCTGACGAAGAGGGTATTCACCCACGAAAGCTTATGCTCCAATACGTCCCTTAGTCTATAAGGTGTCACAGGACTCTTTGTTGCTTTTCCCAAAATCAGGGACATTTGTTGTTGTAATATATGAGTAAATCCTGATTATTCAAAATTGGATAAAATTCAGATGGTCTATGACCTGCATTTAGCTGTATAGAAGGTGAGGTGTTTAATCTAGTAATTTTATGGGATGACTAAGCACTATGTGTATGTCTGTGTACACACACACACACACACACACACACACACACACACACACAAATATACAGTTAGAATACATAATGTAATAGTTTACCCATACAAAGGAAGCAGTATTTCTTTAGGAGGATGAGTTTTATGGTACTTGTATCAAAGCTGCCAACTCTCATGCTATTATCTCAAGTCTTGCAGTATTTGGTATTTGTTTTCTTTTTCTTAAAATTCCTGTTCCTGGAATCAAGTGATTAGTTGAGAATCTCTGCTTTGATTTAAAAAAACAAACAAACAAACAAAAAAAAGTCTAGCCTTCGTGTTTGTAGGGGAAAGCTTGATCCGAGTGCACCCTAAAGGCTCAGAACCCATAAGACAAAGAACTTAAGTATATTATTTTAAAAAACACACACACAACTTTTTGTAAAGTAATCTTATATTTTGTGGCCTAACTCAAGATTTTTGAGAACCTAGGGTTGGCGATACTCACATAGGGACAATAGAAAGGCTTGGAGTAAATCTACCTCACACTAGCCTGCTGCGCTCTGAGTGTCAAAGTGGACACTGCTGTTGTGCATGAGGAGTTTCCTAGTGTGCTTTGATCTGCTCCCATTTTAAAGCAGGGTAGCTCAGAGCACACTAGGAAACTTTTAGTGTGCAGCAGCAGACTAGTGAGGGGTAAATTTACACTGTCTTGCCACAAACTAACGGTTCTTTTAGACAAGCCCATAGGATCTTCTGTTAAAGAGCTGTGCCCGGATTCTCCTACATCTGCTGCCAGACTCTGTGTGGTGCTCAACATGCCACCCCTCTCTCTTCCCCTCCAAACAAGATTTCAGCGAGAATCCATTTGCTAAATGTGTGTTTCCTCTTGACTCCACAGGGTTTGGCACAGCTCTGTGTTACAATTGAAGAATGCTGGGACCATGATGCAGAGGCTCGGCTTTCGGCAGGCTGTGTCGAGGAGCGCATTTCTCAGATCCGTAAATCAGTAAACAGCACTACCTCGGACTGCCTCGTTTCCATCGTGACATCTGTCACCAACGTGGACTTGCCACCCAAAGAGTCTAGTATCTAAGTCCTGGTTCACTTTTGTCTTTCCAGACTCAGTGGATTTAAAAAAAGTTTAAAAACCCAACAAACACATGAATGCAGCTGCTATTTTATCTTGACTTTTTATTATTATTGTTGTTGTTGTTGTTGTTTTTTTTGGATTGGATCAATTTTACCAGCACATTGCTCTACTGTATTAAAAAAAAAAAAAAAAGACATCTCAGCAAGCATTCAGGTGCCGACTAATGAATGCAGAAAAGGTGCAGGTACCTCAGCACCTCAACAAACTCACTTCAGTTGTGTTTTTTTTTTATTGAGTTTTCTGGGTTTCTCTTTATTGGTCTGTCTTCAACACAGAGCATCTCTGACATAAAGGAAAACCACGTACCATCTTAGAAAACGCAATGCTGCAAACTTTGGAGGAAACTTAAGACTGTTACATAAGATTACACCTTCCTCAAAAGGATTTTCCCCAATTTTCTTTTTTTAGACAGTGAGCTTCAAAAAGAAACAAACAGCAGATGTGTCTTTTACGGATCTAACGGGTGTCATTGTAATGGGAAAAAAACAGAAGAAACTGGGAAGAGAATGTTAACTCTTTGGTGGTAAAATTAAAGGGGGGTGTTTAGTATAGGAGAAGGGGAGAGTGATGTTGGACTTTGCAGCATTTGGAGAAACATCATTTGCTATGGAGCTACTTCTCAGGTAACCAGTTAATGAGGGGAAGAACTTTTTTGAGGCAGAGTATTTATCACCGCAGCGTATTGAGAAAGTTGGGTCAATGGGATAAGCAAGGTACTAGTTCTTACTTCCCCCAATATCTCAGGCTTGGGTGTTAAAAGAACAAAACCAAACCATAGGTGTATAAATTTTTAAAACTCCAGGTGAGAATTGGAAAAATGTTTTTAAGCAGTGTAATTGAGAGAGACAACAGCATATTCTCAGAAGCACTCTGTAAAGTACTGGAAGATTTGAAAGCATTTATATCTTGTTTTAAATACAGTAGCAGTTCAGGGAGTAAGGCCTCAGAGCTGGATAACTGCTTAGCCCAAGCTACCAGTGCAGATGGTTAAAAAGAAGTGTGATTTCTGGCTTTGTAGAAAGGCCTTTTTTTTTTAACTGGAGGGGAAAAAATTACCTGGGCCAGTGGCAGACAGTTGCACCCAAGAAGCATTTGAATTGTACAGTAGCAGAATATAGGGAGGTAACAGAGCAGCATTAGCATTAACCACAGAATCTGTTAAACCAGTTTCTTTGACTCAGCTTTCTCTTTATCTGTGACTAAACTCTTTTGTCTTAAAGTGGTGCATATTCTAAAATACCGTCACTCTAGTATGCCATAAACTTGCTCTAGTCAGTGAATGTTCCTAATGCTGCTGATTCAACATTTAAATATTTTTTTAATTTGCAAAACATACAATGTTTAAAAAACAAAACATACACACACACACACACACACACACACACACACACACACAACATGTTACGTGGCTTCCGAGGTTTAAGCTGAAAAAAATAAAATAAAAAAACTTCATGACCACAGACCACCTCAAACCAGAAATACCTCAGAATTTTCTACTTGTATGAGTTTTATTATATATTTTGTTAGTTGTGTTGTCTTGTAGTAAGTCTATTTTAATGTAAGTTGGCTTTTATGACAAGGGAGTTTTAAAAAAAGAAAAAAAAGAAAAAAAGTTCCAAAATCTTTTAGGAAGTGCTACCATTTTTTGTTTTATAAAGCACCATTGTAAATAACTGTATACAGTTGTAGAATAACTGCCTATATACGGTATCTGGGCATTATTCACTCTTGTTTGTGAAGGCTGTTTCCATTTTGTGTTTGGTCTGTTTCAGTGAAAGGACAGTACATCTTTTTATTTAATAATTTTACTTTTTCTCAGAACATAACATCAATACAAAAATCAGTGTCTTGCTAGACTGAAAGTTATCTTTCCTCCTTTGATTGCCAGAACTTTTAGGCTTTTATTTGCTTTTATACCAAAATATAGCCCTAAACAAATGACCTTTTATGATGTAAAAATATATATTATATAAACAAATTGGGATTTTTTTTGTCACTGACAAAATATCAACAGGGAATCTTGGTCTAGGTGTAAATCATTAAGGAAACAAAATTGCCAACTGGAAAAAATAGATTAAAATTATTTTTCTCAAAAACATGGCTTTAAAAACCTTGATAAAGTCCTTGATATTGGAGAGACAGTAAGGTAGTTGCCTTAACTTGTCTGTCTAAATAAAATGTTAAATACTCCTTTCAAGTTACTGAATGTATATTTGCATATTAATATGTGCACATATGTAAGTGTATTTGTGTATGTGGATGTTTCTGATTTTTTTTTTTTAATGTGACCCTGTTCAGAAAACCTGGACAAACACACAGGCAAAGTAATAAAATTCTGGCACAGTTCATGGCCTAGTTGATGGTTAACATCTTTGGCCCCAATGCTACAAACGCCATAGTGTTTGAAGTGAACCATGCAAGTAGTTCTGTTGAAGTCAGTGGCAATATTCACATACTTGAAGTTAAGTATGTGCATGCGTGTTTGCAGGATTGGGGCCTTTCTTTTGCTCTGTGAATAAATTTCTGCACTGAGATTTATATACGTGTGGTTTAGTGGTTTGAAAAGGAGTGATATAAGCTTTGGGGTGGAATTCTAGATAAGACTTAAGATTGAATAAACTGTAGCTTTTTAGGTTTTTTCCTGAAATGGGATCCAGTCCAGATTGTTATGAAAAGTAAAAGCTGTACTGTCTTTTAACTATTTTGATCTTTGTGCTGTTCTGGGTTTTTTCCTTCAGAATTGTGTTATGGACAAAACAGGCTTATTACAGCAGTTGCTTTTTAAAAAAAAACAAAACTGATTTATTTAAGAAGCTTTAAAGTATTTATTGAAAGTGCCATATGATTTTCAATAGCCTATTAGACATTCTTCTTCAACAGTCTCTTTTCAGGAAGAATAATCAAAAACTCTTAACATGTAGCTTATTTTACTTCAGAGAACTGTAAGGATAAACCATCTTTGACCAAACACTGATTGTGAGATACTAGCATCCTCTCTGGCTCTACAGTTCCTTATAGATCATTGTGTGACCATAACTCAATGACTGGTAAGAGGGAGTTTCTGCAGGGCCTATATGTTCAGTTAAAATTTAAATGTGACTGTGGGATGAATGTGTGTGTGCATGCATGTTAGTATGTCAGAGAAGGAAGTCCTGAGTCTTGTCTACATAAAAATTTGCCCCAGTTTGAAGAAAGGTGTACACGTTTAACTTAAACTTGCAAGTTTTTCATGTCAATGATTATGTTCTCATCAGCTGCACAGGTTTCTAATTACCAGCGAGTAGTTTCATCACGGCTAATCCTGCATTTGAATGGTCATTTTACAGTATCCACTGGAATTTTGTTTAGTATTGTAAAGATATTTCCTAAGACAGCAATAAGGCACCTCCACAGGTGTAGCAGTTACAAGCAATTGCAACCATTTCCCCATAACACCTCTTTAAATATGATTGACCATATAGACTAATTTTTTAAGAGCTAGTGATCACTGCATTTACAGACTTTAAGACAGCCTATTTAAAATGTACTCTTTAAAATTTTCATTGCAGCATCTTATTATTGGGAATCATCACTCAATTTGCAATTCATAGTTTAATGTTTATTTTAAACATCTTGGGTGGCAGTTGTCAATGACAAAGTTCCCTTTGGCTTCAGGGGAGCCAGGATTTCATCAGCATTTATCTTAACTTGGGTTATGAATTTGTCACGTTGACTTAGTTATCTGGCTGACTAAAGTATGAGTTCACATTTTAAGCTGGGAAATTCTACAGGAGCTGAAATTGTCTATACAAGATAGATCTGCTAAAAACAATGATATCAGTGTACCAGGGCTGGAATTAGTGCATTGCGTGAATGTTTAAATATATGTGCATTTGTAAGGGAGGCTGGGAATTAGTCCTTGATAAGCAGCATTTAATTTATTCATGCTGAGTACAGGTTTTATATTGTCCTCATTACCAAGTAATCTCTACCAACCTACCGAAGAAGTAATCCATTCAGTTTGTTGCCACCAACACAGCTGACTTGTTCTGTCACCCCTTACAAGTCTCTTATGAGTGTCAGAATAGTATATTATAGAAAGTGATTTTAAAATGGTTTTAACTTCCTAGCAGAAGTCAGTGACAATTTCTTCTTATACTAAAAAAAGACACAGAATATGAATAATTTTGGGGCTACAGTTGCAATAGAACTAAGCAGCCACCCGCAATTCAGATCAAGATTTTGTAAAATTAATTAGGGCTGGTTTAGGAGTCCTTTCTTCATATTGCAGTCAGTGAGGTATACTCTGTGAGCTAGGGCATCACAGTCTAGATCAGAATAAGACTTTTAAGACATGGACTGTGTTGTTAGAGAGAGGCTTAAAATTCAATGAATCAATCCTTTCTTAAAATTTTATAGAACCTTCTAAGTGATTGCCATCTAAAACATAGTTTGTTGTGTTACTGATACTACAGATTGTTGGCTAAGTATGAGTAAAATTTTAATGTAAATGATTTTTTTTTTAAATTAAACCCATCCTGGGTGAAAGTCAACTACTAATTCCTCCTGCAGTTTTGTTATGCTCTTGAACAGTTTATTTAAAAAATATAGACATGCTACCACACAAACCTTAAGTAAGCCCAATTCTCACTATAAAAGAACTAAATAACTACCTGTATTAAATCATAGTAGTAATTTGCCACCCAATCCTGTTCTCTCTAATCAGGCAAAACTCCCACTGAGGTCAGTGAGAGTGTTTGAGTGTAGGAGGTGGCCCTTACTGCTTGTGTTATGTCTATGAATAAGCATTTTTAATGTTCAAGAGCATCTCTCCATATCTTGAGTTCCTGGAATCATTGGTTAATCTAAGATGCCTTAGTTTCCTTAGGTCTATCAACACGTGCAAAGATGAGTATAAAACCCACTTGCATTCAGAATTTTTCACAAGCCCCAAGTTGTGGTGTTGAGATAAGTGAAGGAGGACACAGACTAAAGTTGGAAAGGGTTTCTTTTAAAAAGCTGTACAGGTTTGGACCTTTGTGTCTCCATAGAGTCATTTTTGTTAAGGTATGAGATGCAGTGTCTTAGACTTCTCTCATACTTGTAAGGTGAAATTCTCCCTGCCCCCACAAAAAGTATTAGATGAGAATTACACCTGTGGAAATGCCAAGTGCGCATGCTCAATCTCTCTGAGTTTCAGATGCAAGATGCAGCAAATGTCCCTCCCCATTTCTCTGATTATCAAGTTACATTTCACTCAGTACTGAGGTCTCAGTCCTGTTCCCATTGAAGTCACTGACTGATCCTGGAAGTTCATTGGATGCAGAATTCCTGGTGGGAATGCCCATGTGCAGACCTTGTAGGATCAGGGCCCTTCTTACCAGGAATAGTGATTTCTCCTCTAACAGTATCTAAACTGAAAAACACATACCGGTATTTAATTCCAATAGCACTACCTTCTAGACAGACTGTTAAGAGGTTTACCCAGTTTTCCGGGAGAAAGAACTTATCTCTTGTTAGAAAGTAAGAAATTTTAAATTGTACAAGTTACTGCTTGATAACATTGTGAGCATGCAGTTGTTACAGTCCTGTCCAAGTAGTACTTTGGTTGAGAAGTTACTAAGTAAGAAGCGCCCCCGGCTATATCACTTTTGCATACAGACTATTGTTTGGTAACATTGTAAATAAAAAGTAGACTATATAATAAGTGAGGGAAATAAAAATATTTTAACTTTTTTACTTTTGAAAAAATATATATTTTTAGTTACATAATACAAGCAAAAATTCTACATTGTGTGACTATTCTTTTATACCACAAATTATTTTTGTAAAGTGTAATATCTTTCTGCAGGGAAAAGGAAGAAGTTTTGTGTAACCACAGTAAAATATATATATAATTTTTAATCTAACTCTGCGCTACATCAAAGTATAGAGGATGGAACAATTTAATCTGAAACTAATTTAACAAGCAGGTTGGAAGTACATAGACATGTTTTGGGGACCGCACTGTATATTTCCAATTGGTTATCTTGCATGTTTCATCCCTTCTGCAAAAGAAGCTTGTTGCTTTTGAATGGCCATCTTAGATTTAACCAAGAAGGCTGTTTTCACATATCCATGCGTGATCAGTGTGCTGTCGTGCATGTGCTGTGATGCTACAGTGCATTGTGAAATCAGCGTGTTAAGAATTTTCAAAGACCAAATACTTGGGTTGACTTTACTCATTGACATGTCCATTTATAGCAGCTGCTTCTGATGCATTGTTGATATGATCTCTAAGGAACTGTTGCCAGCAGAAACCCAATAAAACAAATTTCTAGAAATCCTTTCCCTTCGAAGTGTATAGATGCCATAAACAGGTCAGACTTTTCCAGGATTTTGAGACAAGTGTTCTGTTTTTCAGAAGTTGGATTTCACTGGCAATGTAAGGATGCTTTTTCTTCTCCTCTTTTAAAAAGCACTGGTGGGACACTGCCAGGTTAAAAATCCTATAAATTTCCTGATCTGTTACTAATCAAAGATGTTCTTGAATTTTTTAAAAAAGGTCTAAAATTTACTACTAAAATTTACTTATTGGCTGTTCACTCAGGGCTGTGAACATTTTTGCTCTCTGAGTACTGTAGTTAGGTTGACCTAATCCTTGGTGTAGACACAGCTGCATTGACAGAAGAAGTCTTTCGTCGCCTTAGCTACCGGCTCTCGGTGAGACGGATTAAGTACATGATAGAAAACCCCTTCTGTCAGTATAGGCAGCATCTACACTAAAGCGCACAAGCGACATAGCTGCAGCAGTGTAGACATGCCCTGAGTAGAATCTTGGCCCTGTTGAATTGACTTCAGTTGAACCAAGGTAGATAAATGTGTTCCTGGAGCACTTTTTAAAAGTGCCTGGTCAATAATACGTGTAACTTCTTATTCCCTAAAGCTTCTGATTTAGGTTAAAATTCTACTCTGGTAACTGAAGTAATAATCCATGAAGTAAGTAGTAATCTTCTCTATTGAGACAATTCCACTGAAAGCTCATACTTCTGTTATGTCCATTCAGTTCTGACATGTAACGCTCTTCGGTTGTGCCTTTGTTTTTAACATGTAAAAGCAACTGCTGTAATTTTTAACTTGTTTTTTTCTGTCTGAAAAAGAACCCACTTTTCATTGCCCAGCTGTTATTTCTGGATGCAGTCTGTGATCCAGGTATTTCAAGAACCAATTACCTCAAACCTCATACAGTGTTGCTATCTGGATTCTCCTTGATACTACAATATTGTAACATACAGAAACAGGAACCCTGCTACGTATGGGTGTTTTTATATATTTAATGAAAAGATCCCCAAGGACTGAAGAAAAGCAAACTTTTTCGTTTTCCGATATTGAAACCAAAAGGGCTTCTGTAAAGCTCTCTAATGGCATTGTGCTGGATATGTATCAAGAGGGTGTTATCTGAAAAGTGCTTCCTTTATTAATCTTCTAATTTCTATGATTTTCAGTATTTCATTGGGACAGATGATGTGATTTAAAATGCTGTTCCTGCATTTGCTTTGCTCTTTTCTGAAGCAGAGAACTCAGTGTAGAACATTCCGATAAGATTAGTGTTGTAAAACTATAGTATACCACAGTGCATTCTGGGAAGACTTCTGTAGATTTTGTTTCTGTAAAAAGGAAAGCAGAGGCTGTAGCTTGTTCAGCTTTCTCTACTATTCCAATGAACTAAAGCTTAACCAGTGACCATCACAGAGTCACTTTGAAATCCTAACTGAGTAGTAGTTAGTGGCCTTTCTAGGCTACAAATTTACCCTCTAACTTATAAAAAGATGGCTAGGTGATAAGGGTTTAGGATGTCCATGGTGTGTAATAGCTAAAACAACTGTCTCTGGATAACAGAGGGCATCTTGATGGACTTTACCTTTTTATTCCCATTTTTTTTTTAATACAATCAGCTTCATCGCTAACAGAGTATTCCATAGCAGTGTCTGGTTGAAGGAAATACAGCCCTAACAGTTTTTCCAGAAGGAAAAATATATAACGTTCTCACTGGTCGTGTTTTTGGGAAATGTGGATTAAAATTTGTTTTAATTTTAGCCAGATACCTGATACGCCATACAGCCTGCAATTTATCTGTATGAAATAGTAACATTCATATTCAAACATGAAGTAATTTAAAGGGAGGAAGGTGATCTGTGACTTTTTTTTTAAAGCATCAGTGTTAGTGTAAGTGTTAAGTGTGTGTGTGTGTGTGGCTATTGATGGTTACAGGGAATCTTTGGTACACCTTTTACAAAGTATTAAAGTCTCCCAGAAGATACTTTTTAGAACACTGATGGCCTTTCCATGCAATTATGTAATGATGCAAAGCCAGCTGTTTGGTCCATCCTAATTTAAGGAGGTGGTTACTGCAGACTAAGGCCTGGTCTATGCTAGAGTTGCTACAGTAGCACAGCTGTACCAATGTCGCTGTGCTGCTGTAGCGCTGCTAGTGCCTATGCTCTATGATGACAGGAGAGAGCTCTCCCATCAGTATAAATTACTCCATCTCCTCAAGCAGTGGTAGCTAGGTCAGCAGTAGAGGAGTTGCTTAGGGAGGAGGGGGGACTTTTCCACACCCCTGAGTGATTTATACTGAAGTAAGTGCTAATGTGTACAAGCCTTGAGTAACGTGCTTCTTGATCTTAATTCTATGCCATAAATCCGCACAATGCCATTGTCAATCTGTTCGAAATATCTGCTTATGAATTCTGCATGATCCTCAATGATAGAGTTGAAGGCTTAATCTTTCACCTGTTAATATTTTTTCACATTTCTGTGAAATTTGACTAATTTTATACTGTAAAGTTGACTTGACTTACGTACAGTTTGATGTCAATTTTTGTGGAAAGAGCTTTCTGCATGTAACATTAGACACATACAGTTAAACAACACAGCATAGTACAAAACTGAAAATGTTTTGGCACCAGCAGAAAGAAATTTCATCCGAACCATTTGTCATTTTAAACTGTCATATTATCAGTTTTACCAGCTATTTCTAAATTTGTGCTTTATTAAAAAAAAAAATTAAAGAATCCTAAGACTTGTCTAGCTTAGTGAAAAATGTGTATATCAGTTTTAGGATGGATAGCTAAGTCTTATTACGCTGTGTTACTTAACTTGTATATATAGAATATACGTAAGAGTTTGCAGTAACCTGTTTCTCCAGGATTTCCAGTTTGAATGATTCAATAAACTCTGACAATGAGATTTAGAAGATTGCAGAAGTAAACTGAGTGTAAATCACAGGAAGCTCTATCAGATGGTGAAATAATTTTTAAAGATTCTTTTGGTCCTTGGCTGAAATTCAGTGAATACTGTTTGTATACCAAGATATGTGAAATGTAAATGTTGTAGGTTATATTTCACTCTTGTAGCTATTAAAGATGTAGAACAGAGCTAGCTTGTACTACTGAGTTAACAAAAGTTATACTGAAGTATCCTGTTAAAAAGAAAAAAGTATACGGAGTTAAGCTCGTTGCTGTAACCCCTTTTGGATTGAAGTGTGCTAATTTTTTATATATATTATATATATCTCTATCTACATATAGATATAGATATATGTACACATATATAAAATGGCCTAAAGGAGACATCCATTGTATTGCAGTTATGAAATGAAGATGTTTTGGAAAGAAAATTGTATCATAGTTCATACATTTGCAGTGGATCTTTGTTCCTTTTTACTGTGGTATTTTAGAAATGAGTCTCAAGATTGAAATTAGATCTGCCAAGTTGGGGTTTTGCTGCTTCAGCTTTCCACTGGGTGCCCAAATAAACCAGTATGAATGTAGTGTTTGCCCTGTGTGAAGCAGCTACACTCCAACAAATAGAAGGAAAAAAACTAGAAAACTATTTCAAGTTTATCTTTTTTGTATATGAAAATAAACAATAAATTACAAATATTAAGCTCTTCTTTTATTGATGCAACCTCTAAAGGCCTTTTTTTCTTCTTTGCCTGACTGAATTATTTGCTTTCAAAATACATTGCAGAGCATTTTCATTGTGTATGGCCTCCTTGCCATCCTAGTGTCCCCAGACAAGATTCATGGAAATGGACAGCATGAGCATGTTGGGATAAGGTGTAGGAGCAGCGTACCTGGCCAAAAAAAGCCCTCATCAGCTACTGAGGGACATCAGATATGGTTTTTAGTTAATCCTTAGCACTGAAGTGTTCTGCAAACATTTATTAACTCAGCTTCCCCTTCTATAACACAAGGGGAACATGCTGCCCAGGGGAACATAAGGTACAGAGATGGTTGTCTTGGACAACGGAGTGGAGGTCAGAGCTAGGATTGGAACTGCAGCTTCCTCTTGTCCCCATGTCATCTTTGATTCCCACCTTGGTGGGTGCAGTGGTGGGAGAAGGAAGACATCAAAGAAATTGTGCTGAACATTGACAGCTGGAATCTCTGTGCTGCTTATGTAACTCAGCATGATGCTAGAAACTAAAATATCACCAAAATTTCAGTGAGATGAGCGCTTCTTTTGCAAATGTGTGTGGAAAAGGATTTTAAGCAAGGTACCCTGGTCTGATTCTCAGTGCTGACATGCCCTCTAGTTATGACTGTGGGTTGTGTTGTGTGTTCCTTTGGAGGATGGTTGATAGTATCAGCACATATTTTCACAAATTACTCTGTCTACATAAGGATATAGTTACTCTTCTTTGAACATGTCCTCTTTCCCTTGGCATGCCCATTGGAGTCTGTGAGAGCCGCTGAACATTCAGCATTTTTGAAAATCAGGCCAGTTATTTAGATGCCTAAATATGGCTTTCAGAGCACCCATTAAATCTTACCCTCCATCCTTATTTTCAAGGCTCTTAGTTGGAGGACCAGGGAATTGAAGGACTGAGTAGCCCAACAGCTCTGCTTTTCAGAAACAATGAAAAGATTTGCTAGGAGCCACAAGCTTATGTGTGCCTGAGGCTTGGTCTACATTACAGAATTAGGATGACCTAAGGCAGTTTACACTGATCTAATTAGGACAGTGTCTACACTAAAATGCTACTTCTGCCATAGTAAGTGGCCTGCTGCATTTCCACTTCTACTTCCATGTGAGGCGTAGCACTTATGCAAGTGTAGTTAGGATGATGCAGTATCCTTATAGGCACTGCACTACTTACTTCAGCTGTTAGCTGTCTTTCTGTGAGCAGCCTGGGGTTCACAGCTAGACCTGTAAATTGACAAGAATGTCAGTTTTGCTGCTGGTAGGCTCTGTGCTGTGAAGTTGAGCCCAGTGAGGTTCACAGCTAGAGCCCCCCCTCAACTCTGGGGTGACAGCCCGAGCTGCAAGCCTGGTGCTAGGCTGCCCAGCGCTGAAAGCCCAGGCTTTAAGATGTGTGCGGAGATCCCTGTTGTGAGCCTGGTTGCTGGGCTCCTAGCTGCCCCTGGAGCTCCCACAGCTCTGAGTGCCTCTGCTCTGAGCCAGAGCCAAAGCAAGAGTGTTTATTGCAGTGGAGTCTCAAACTTTTTTACTGGTGACCTTTCACACAGCAAGCCTCTGAGGGTGACCTCACTAATAGATTAAACATGCTTTTTAATATAATTAACACCATTATAAGTGCTGGAGGCAAGGGTTTGGGGTGGAGGTTGACAGCTTGTGACCCCCCCCCCCATGTAATAACATCATGACCCCCTGAGGGGTCCTGACTGGAGTATGAGAACCCCTGGTGTATTTCAAGGCTGGTAAGGCTCCCTGTTATGAAATGGAGTGGGCTGGGTTCACAACTGGGGCTGTAACCTTAGGGTGGGGGGCTCCAAGGGAGAGTCCTGCATGGCTGTCAGTGCCCCCACAATGCCCCACTTCAGTTGGTGGTGATTCCTGGTGAGGCTGCACTCCACCAGTGAAGGAGGGTAAGGTAGACACCAACAGCTGCTTGAATTACGGTGGTGGCAGTCAGTTGACCTAAATTGAGTCCATCTAATTTTGTAGTGTAGACAAGCCCTGAGCCAGGGTGCTTCTCACATGGGGCCTAAGCCTTTAGAACTCATTACCACAGGATCTAAAGATCACAGCTCCTATGTGCTTTTCCACACAGCAACTTTAACTATTAGCATCTTTGTGTCAAGTATCAGAGGAGTAGCCGTGTTAGTCTGAATCTGTCAAGTTTCTTCATGAGGTTGAGTTGTGTGTGAAAAGCAGCAGAGAATCCTGTGGCACTAACAGGGCTACCCCTCTGATATTTGACACCATGCAAGGCACTGCATTTAGCCGTATGCAGTGGAAATCCATATATATATATATATACACACACACACACACACCTGCCCCTGGAAATTTCCACTACATGCATCTGATGAAGTGGGTATTCACCCACAGAAGCTCATGCTCCAAAACATCTGTTAGTCTATAAGGTGCCACAGGATTCTCTGCTGCTCTTCACACACAACTCAACTTCATGAAGAAACTTATTAGCATCTTTGTGCATTTTCCACATTTCTCATGTAATTTACACCTTCTGGAGGGTGGTGGAGAAAGGTGAGGATACAACTTTACTGCCATAAGTCAGCTTGTATGTCCTTTACCTTGTGGAAAGTACTTAGAGATTAAAAAATCTAAACAAAAGGGAAATCTTTGTAGGTAAAACCTCTGTACGGCAAAGCCTGGCCCCTACTTTTCCTCATTTTTTCTTAAGCATAATTTTTCCTTGGTCTCACGGCGTTACCCGTCTCAGTTAAAGACTAAATTTATTAGCTGAAGGCTCTTTTAAGGAACAGAAACTGGCTCTGCTCCGGGTAGCAGCAAGCGTCAGGTGCAGATTAGAATAACACAGTCCAAGGCCAGAAGCAACCCTTGCGATCATCACTGGCCTCATGCATAACAGGCTAGAGCCCTTCCCTAAACAGCAGATTTTAGCGAAAAAAATAAGCGATTCTTAATATAAAAATGGCAGGTGCTGGAAAATCCCGCATGAGCGCGGGTGGCATGTTCCCACCGTTCATTACGTTCAGCGTGAAACATTTCCGGTGTATTATTTCCAGTCTCCTCAATGAGATGATCTGCAGCAAACGAACCCAAGGATTTAACCCCCGCGCAGCTGTAACACTGCCCCCAGCTTGTTCCTCCCGCCTCTCTCTGAAGCGGGCTTAGCTGCAAACCGACGAGCTTCAAGCCCGGTCCCTGGCGCAGCGGCTCCCGGCCCGCTGCAGGGTGGGGCCGGGGCTGGCTGGGCGGCTCCGCTGCTCCCCCCGGCCGGCCAGCAGAGGGCTCTGTGCGGACAGCTCTGAGCTGGAGCCACCGCCTCCTTCCCCCGGCCGGGCCATGGCGGGGACGCCGGGCGCCCGATTCGCCAAGCGCCGCTTCCTGGGCGGCTTCGTCTGCGGGGCCGCGTTGGGCGCCGCCG
>NC_133770.1:15854828-16039326 GCF_003597395.2 Chelonoidis abingdonii | reverse complement strand
CCCCTTAGACCGGCCCCCCCTTGCCTCATCAGCACCGCAAGCCCTCCTTAGTGCCCTGCCCCCATAGATCGACCTCCCCTCACCTCATCGGCACCCCAAGCCCTCCTCATTGCCCTGCACCCCCAGACTGGCTCCCCTTCGCCTCATCAGCACCCCCAAACCCTCCTCATTGTCCTGTTCCCCCCTAGACTGGCCCCCCTCACCTCATCAGCACCCCAAACCCTCCTCACAGCCCTGCCCCCTGAGACCGACCTCCCAATGCCTCATCTGAACCCCAGACCCTCCTCACTGCTCTGCTCCCCTACAGCAACCTCCCCTCACCTCATCAGCACCCCAAAACCCTCTTCACTGCCCTGCCCCCTAGACTGACCCCATCTCACCTCATCAGCACCCCAAGTTAGAGGAAAGGCATGGGAAGAGGCAAGCAGAAAGGTTCAGGCTGGTTGCACAGCTTGAGAACAGGGTTTTAGCACAGGAGCAGGCATTTGCTTTGCAGTTCCTGGAACATGCAAGGCAACTAAGGGTATGTCTACACTATGGGATTATTCCGATTTTACAGAAACCAGTATTTGGAAACAGATTATATAAAGTCGAGTGCACGGGGCCACACTAAGCACATTAATTCGGCAGTGTGCATCCATTTACCAAGGCTAGCATCGATTTCCGGAGCGTTGCACTGTGGGTAGCTATCCCATAGTTCCTGCAGTCTCCCCCATCCATTGGAATTCTGGGTTGAGATCCCAGTGCATGATGGGACAAAAACAGTATCGCAGGTGATTCTGGGTAAATGTTGTCCTTCCTCCATGAAAGCAACGGCAGACAATCATTTAGCACCCTTTTTCCCTGGATTGTCCTGGCAGGCGCTGTAGCATGGCAACTATGGAGCCCATTTAGCCTTTTGTCACTGTCACCGTATGTGTACTGGATGCTGCTGACAGAGGCGGTAATGCAGTGCTACACAGCAGGATTCATTTGCCTTTGCAAGGTAGCAGAGATGGTTATCAGCCCTTTTGCACCGTCTGCTGCTTTGGAAATGGGCAATGGCAGTTACCAGGCCTTTTGTACCGTGTGCTGCTGTCATGGGTGCTCCTGGCTGGCCTCGCATGGACAAAAATGGGAATAAGTCCCCAGGTCATTCCCTTCTTTACATTTTGTCTAAAAGTAGAATCAGTCCTGCCTAGAATATGGGGCAAGTCTACTAAAGAACCAGAGAGGACAGCCGCTCCAGGTCAGAGCCACAGACATCCTGCAGAAATGATGAGCTGCATGCCATTCTAGGGGGTGCCCCCTCCACAACCGCACCCGTAGCTTCCCTCCTGCCCCACCCCTCCTGGGCTACCGTGGCAGTGTCTCCCCCATTTGTGTGGTGAAGTAATAAAGAATGCAGGAATAAGAAACACTGACTTCATAGTGAGATAAAATGAGGAGGAGGCAGCCTCCAGCTGCTATGATAGTTCAGGCAGGACAGAATCTACATTAGTCATTAAAGGGTGTGGGGGAGAGGAGCACAGCCTCCAGCTGCCATGATATTTCAAGCAGGACTGAATCTCCATTAGACACTAAGGGGATTGACGACTATATCCCTGAACCACCCGACAATGTTTGCCGAACCTTCAGGTCGTGGAGCTCAGCCAAGATGACAAATACTTTCCGAGACTGCGGGAACCATGGATAGTCGAGTCCTCAGTCCCCTCCTCCCCTGAGGTCCATTTGATTCTTGGCTTTCCGTTACGCTTGTCACGCAGCACGTGCTGAGTCCCTGCTGTGACCTCTTCTTCATCCTGGAGATTTTTCAAATGCTTTCTTTCGTCTTTTGGAAAGAGCCTGATAGACATTGTTCCCCATCAGCGATCAGATCTGTATCTCCACTGGTCCATGCTAGAGCTCTTTTGGATTGGGCGCATCGCCACCGTGCTGATCAGAGTCCAGCTGGGCACAGAACATGAAATTCAAAGTTTGCGGGCTTTCCTGTTACCTGGTCATTGCATCTGAGTCAATTGCTGTCCAGAGCAGTTCAGCTGATGCACTGTGGGATAGCGTCTGAGGCAATACGTCGATTTGCAGCCATACCCTAATATGAATGGCAATAGCATTTTCAGTGCTTTACTCCCCTCGTCGAGGTGGGATTAGCTGATCTGGTATTAAGAGCCTGTATACGTTAAGGGCTTCGGGTGTGACGTGACGTGAGGGTTAACTCGGTTTAACGCTCCTGAATTTGGTATAAATGCGTAGTGTAGACCAGGCCTAAGGGTGGAAGACATAGATAAACAGAAAGAACTGTTTGAGCAGCTGATATCACTCACGGCTGCAAGAATGCTGGTTCCTGCTGCATCACTCACACTATAGCCTGAGTCTTCTCCGGGTACCTTAAGATGTTGTCCAGAAACAGGATGGAAAACTCCATGGTTGATGTCCCTTGCAATTGGGCCTCATGCATAGCTGGGCAGGGCAACTTTGCCCCATGCAGTCCTCTATATTACCCCCCTCCCCTGTCAATACCTCCACTACGTCCCCCAGTGCAACGAACAGGGAAAGAAGGGAAAAGAGGATGCGGGAGTGGAGGACATACAAGAGCAGGAGGTTCTGTTGTTACTTGTGTTTTGGTGTGGTAATAGGCAGCTGGCCTGCCTGGCAGTGGGTGAATGGGCAGTGTGCAGTTGTACTTTTTAAATACATATTTATTAATAAAGCTTTTTATCAAAGAAAGCTTATTGCTGTCACTGCATCACATTCTACGGAGTGTATTTCAAATAATAAAGGTGAGCACATGATCAAGGACCATTAGAAATTAGTATGCAAACCCTGTTCCTCAATACAATTAGCTATATCAATCCATATTTAAATCAACCCCCATTTGATAAGTTGTCATGTCATTCGTAAGTACGTTGCATGGCAATCATCCGCCCCCACCGCCCGGCACTGAAACCCTCTCACAGTCAATGAGCTTCTTCCCCATCACATCATTGGCTCGTGCAAATCCATAATGTGGGAGCACAAAGCATCCCTGACTTCTGTGGCCTGGGTGCATCCAGCTCCAACTGTGGTTGGTGTCCCTCCTGGCTGAGGGTACCGATTCAGCAGCCCCTCGCTGTCATAGGTCTATTCAGGGGGAAATGGCTCACCTCTGGTTTTGCAAAGATTGTGATGAGCACAGCAAGCGACTGTGATGCAGACAGCATTAATGATGCTGGCATCCAAACACAGGGCCGACTTTATTAACTGCGGGGCCCGATTCGAATACCCAGCGGCAGTCTGGGGCTTTGGTGGCACTTCAGCAGCGGGGGATCCACTCCAGGTCTTCCCCGGCACTAAAGGACCCCTCATTGCGGAAATGCCACAGAAGACCCCTGGAGCAACCCCCACCCCCCGGCTTCATTGCGGGGGTTATCCTTACAGGTTTACACTCTAAATGTCATAGACTTTAAGGTCAGAAGGGACCATCATGATCGTCTAGTCTGAACTCCTGCACAACACAGGCTGCAGAATCTCATCCACCCACTCCCGCAACAAACCTTTAATCTATGTCTGAGCCACTGAAGTCCTCAAATCATAGTTTAAAAACTTCAAGGTGCAGAGAATTCTTCAGCAAGTGACCTGTGCCCCATGCTGCAGAGGAAGGCGAAAACCCCTCAGGGTCTCTGCCGATCTGCCCTGGAGGAAAATTCCTTCCCGACCCCAAATACGGCGATCAGTTAAACCCTGAGCATGTGGGCAAGACTCACCAGCCAGGCATTTAACATAAGTTTGGTGTCAAGCATGGACGTGTCTCTGGTAGACGTGAGTTATTTTTTTAAGTGTCTTTTTTTGGTCTTAAATATGTTTTCAGTTCAACTCAAATAGAGCGTTATTCAATACTATGTATAGAAACCTGAGAGACATTCCCCTCTCTTGTTTCTAATCCCTGTGTCATCTGAGGGTCACTTTTTGTTTGTTCCCCCCTTAGAACCAGTGGAAGAGTCTCTGCTGGAACAGTATGGATTCCCTATAGCTGGAACAGAGACCAGATGTTACACAAATCATGCACTGTCTTATGATCAGGCAAAACGGGTGCCTAGATGGGTGATTGAACATATTTCAAAACACAAGACACTGGGTATGTATGTGTGTGCTTGTTTATTTTGATGGCACCCACAAGTGGGATAGGCATATCACAGAAAATACCAATCCTGCAATGAGCTCTGTGGAGGTGGCTCCTTATGCCCACTCAGTCTCACCAAAGTCAGTGAGGCTACATGGAAGTGCTGGATTAATGACCCTAGAACTGTAAAAGGAATCTGCCAGTGCAAGTCCGTGTGCCTGTTCTGAGTCCCATTTTCCTTAGTGGGACTATGAGCTGGCAGAAGGGATCATATTGAAGGATTTCTCTGGAGGATCGGGGCTTACATGACAAATGTGATGGGTTTGAGTATATTCCATACAGCTTGAGGGGAGGGATCAGGAAGGACAAGAGTTACAGGTACAGGCTGAGGTGATTGTACAGTTTACACAGACACATGGCTGGCGATTCAGCGGCTGTGTGTACATCTGAAACACTCATGTTTTGTAGGTGACCTTGCAGAAGTGGGTCTTAAAAGGTGAAGTTAATGACTGTGAGGCTACCAATGTAAAATTAAACTACATAAACTAAGGCCCCAACGCCACACCCATCTACAAACATGCTTAACTTCACTCACAGGAACAGTCCCATTGAAGGCAGTGGGATTGCTCAAGTTCTTAAAGGTGATCCTGGGGCAAATCTTCAGCTACTGTAAATTGTTTTAGCTCTATTCAATGGAGCTATCACAGTTTACACCAGTTGAGGATCTACCCCATGTTTGTCTTTGCAGGATCAGGCTGAATTAATCAGAATAGCTCTATGAGAGACTTAGATAAAATATAAAGTGCCAGAAAAATAGGAGTATGTAATATGTAGCCCTGAAATAACGTTTTTGGGAAAGTTGAATCAAGTGGGATCAACTGATCAAAACCAAATAATTAGTGTAACACATTGTATTACATATGTTACTCAGTATGTAACACATACTCTTTTTGTAACCCATTACTTACATTGCTTCAGTTCCACTAAACTGTTTTCACCATCTGAATAAAATGCAAATAATATACAACCATCTTAATTTAAATTTATAGAATTATGAAGTTTTAATATTGCAAGGTATTGGTAACAAAGGTACCTGTATAACTGCAAAATAAGTAGCATCCCTTTGGCTATATCTCAGTCACAATCTTCAGGGTAGCTTTCAAAACTACAGACATGATGCTGAGAGCATTTAGAACTGACTAAAAGTAGTCCCATTGACTTCACTAGTTCATAAAAGATGAAAGCAGTAATTTTACAATTGTATTCAAGTGTCTGTAACCATCTGACATGTTAAAATGTTGTCCAAAGTATCAGAATCAAACTAATCAGCCAGTTGAGATTAAACATCTTGAGACATGGAATTCTGATATATGTCTGATTGCTACCCTGATTAAGACATAGTTCTGTCAAAACTGAGGTGGAAAATAATACTCAGATCACATAGAGACTCCTGAAATGTAAGCAGTTTGGGAAGGCACACTGGGAAACAGCTCTTTTTATTCTGTAATGATGATGGTTCGCAAATAACCTAACTATTTAGTATATTGTTCCTCAGGCAACGCAGATCGAAGGCACTGCAAATTCAGACCAGATCCTAGTATCCCTCTCATGTTTAGTGCTGTCAATGAAGACTACGTTGGGAGCGGGTGGTCGCGAGGGCATATGGCACCAGCAGGAGATAACAAATATTCAACAGTAAGAATCCTTCTTAACGTATGTCTGTCAGTGGGAGGGTGATCTAAAATTTATTTATAATGGGGTTTTTTTTGAGAGGAAGCATGGCCTCCTTGTTGAGGGACAAGATATGGAATCAGGAGTTCTGGGTTTTCATCCTGATTGTGCTGTAGACTTGCCGTGTGAAACTGAGCAACTCACAATTTTCTATGCCCTGGCTTCTCTATCTGTAACATGGGGATGATTTACCTATCACACCTTAAAGTTCTCTTCTGATGCTTAGTTAGTAAGTGAGTGGAGGAAAGCAGCACTGTCCTCTTAGCCAACAGGTACTGAGATATTTAAACCTTGATGGACAAAGCACTAGCAAACATGCTGTAAAGAGCTGCCCTGCGCTGGCAGGGGAATAATTTAGATGGATTAAAGGTCTGTTCCCTTTCTAATTCTGTGTATAAAGTGAATTAAAGCAGAGTTTGTCCAAGTTCGAGTCGTGACCCAGTACTGGGTCATGGTATGTCAGGCACTGGGTCACTCTGATCAGCACCGCCGACCGGGACATTAAAAGTCCCATTGGCAGTGCTGCCCAGCTAAGGCAGGCTAGTACCTACCTATTCCGACATCGTGCTGCACCCTGGAAGCTGCCAGCAGCATGTCCGGCTTCTAGGCAGGGGGGCCACGGATCACCACGCGCTGCCCCTGCCCTGAGCACTGGCTCCGCACTCCCATTGGCTGGGAACCAGCCAGTGGGCACTGGGGGGGTGGTGCCTGTGGGTGAGAGTTGCATGAAGCCATTTGCGTGCCTCCACCTAGGAGCTGGACCTGCTCCTGGCCGCTTCCGGGGTGCAGTGCGGTCCGTGGTGCCAGGACAGGCAGGAAGCCTGCCTCCGCACCCAGACAGCACCGCTGACTGAGAGCCACTGGAGATAAGACCTTGCCTCAGCCCTTAGCCCCTCCAAACCTGGAACCCCTCCTGCACCGCAAACCCTTCAACCCTGGCCCCATCCCAGAGCCTGCACCCCCAGCCCAGAGCCCTGATCCCCTCCTGCACCCCAACCCCCTGCCCCAACCCAGAGCCCCCTCCCACACTCTGAACCCCTCATTCCTGGCCCTACCCTGCAGAACTCACCCCCATACCCTAATCCTCTTCCCGAACCTTGTGCCCCTCCCATACCCCAAACCTCTCATCCCCAGTTCCGTTGGGTCATGGGCATCAATAATTTTCTTCAGCTGGGTCCTCAGAAAAAAGTTTGAAAACCAGTGCATTAAGGGACTGCCTTACCATTTGCCTTAGATGTCCTCTTAAAGTCTACAAAAAATGTTTTTTCTTACCTAATCTATGACGTTGTAAGATAAGTGTGCCAAAATATTGGTCCCTTAATCCATTGACTAACAAAGCATCCTTGATTCTATCTGGTCCTAGTTTGATTTTGTTCCATAATATAGATGATTTGCTATTTAGGAAGCAGACTGAAAGTGCATTCCTGTCCTGAAATGTAATATGCTGTGGAGCAGGGTAATGGCAGCACTGTTATATAGTAGATTAATGCACTAGTCATTTTACTTATAGTGGAAGGGTCACTGATGGACTTTGTCGGTTCTTTCAGCTATTTCAACATGTTTAGCAGCTTGTACAATGAAGCCCAGGATTTAAATAGGGTTAGATATGTTAACTGGAATATTTCACAGTACAACCACTACCTGTACTAAGCTTTGTTCTAAATATTGCTGCCAGATCCTTATCTTCTATGAATCAGGAGAATCTGAAAGAGCACTTAAAAATGAAATAAAATAATAAGATGCAGAATAAGAGCCTGAGGTTTTACTTTCATGTTTTTTCACATATTTGTAAATGTATAGGACCAGAAGAAGGCCAAGATTACTACTTCTCTGGAATTACTTGGGCCTCAGTCCTGAAATGTTTATGCACCTACTTAACTGTGCTCACAATTTGTAAAGTTAAACAGGTGCATAAGCCTTTGCATGATCAGGGTCTTGATGACCATTCCATCAGCTGCATCCTGTATCTTTTTAAAATTGTAAAATGCTGGCAATGTAAAACCTTTCCTGACGAATAAAGGCAAAAACATATTGAACCAATCTGGGAAATAAGAACCATAAGTGCAAATTTCCCTCCTCTTCAGAAAAGGCAGCCAGCTACTCCCAAACTAATTACAAACTATTACCCCTTTAATTCCATACTGTCATTCAATGTTATGCTTAAGTATTATTTTGTTTGTCTGCTGGCTCCAAAAATGGATACACTTGTGAATGTTTCTATAGAATGATAGATGGGCCTGAGCTGCAAAGATCATATCCCAATTTTTCATCTCTACTTCTGCCCCAGTACTTCTGTGGTGCTCTGATCTAGGATTTTGATTTTACCCGTTATGTAAATAATGTCCGTCTGTGAAGTCTGGATCTAGATATGGGTTCTGATTCCAAACCCTCCTAAATTTTGGCTTTGTTTTCAGCCCATCTCAATAGCATTTCAATAACATGGCGCCATTTTCTTTCTTTATACAGCAAGCTATGGCTGAAACATTTTACTTGTCCAACATTGTGCCTCAGAATTACAAGAATAATGCTGGATTCTGGAACAGGTGAGATGTTACTTTTGGATGGACTAAGTGTAAGATGAAGACGAAGTTAAAGTCAGTGGTAAAACACTAATAATATCTTACATATATAGAGCAAAGGATCCCTAAGCACTTTGCAAGCCATGTGCAAGAATACTGCATATACATACTGCAGCCTCCTCCAGGAGAAAAGGCAGTGCCAAGAGCTATTTGCAGTCATTTTGGTGTATTATCCAATAGAAATTGTAGGAGGGATTTAGGTAGGTGAATATAATTACTTATCCTAGGAGTTAACATTAGGAGCCAGTTACCAGGAATCAAGCCGGGTTGGAACTCCAAGAGATCAGAATTGAGAGACACACTGGAGGGCAGGGATCAAGAGTAAGGTCAGCTGTTCAATGCAATCCTGCAGGACTTGGTTAGCCACCTTAAGGAAGGTGGCCCATTCTGATGAGTCTAGTGATTCTGGAGGCAGCGGCTGGGCTGCTGGATCCATTCCTCTCACAGGGGTCCCACTCCTGTGGGTTACAGGGGTCTGTACAAGCTATCAAGACCGGGGTGCGGGGTGGGCTGGCCTAGGGATTAACGTTAGGCATGGGCCCAGGGGCCAGGAGCCAATTACCAGGAATCAGGCCAGGTTGGAATACCAGGAGATGAGAGTTCAGAGACAAACCAGAGGGCAGGAACCAGGAGGCAGTTACCAAGGTTCAGGCTGAGTCAGGATACCAGGAGGTCAAGAACAGGTAAATGCCAAACCAACAGTCTGTGGCAGGGTGAAGTCCAGTTGTAGGTGATGTTAGGTGTGTGTGTGTGTGTGTGTGTGTGTGTGTGTGTGTGTGTGTGTGTGTGTGTGTGTGGTGTGTGTGTGTGTGTGGTTGTGTGTGTGTGTGTTTGTGTTGTTGTGTTGTGTGTGTGTGTGTGTGTGTGTGTGTTCTCCTTGTGTGCTGTCCCAGCTCTGCAGCAGACCTCGAGCGAACCGCCCAATGACCACTAGATACGTTAAGGTACAAAGGCACCCAGCCAGGTTTATTGTGAACAAAGAACGGTCCTAGCTCCCTGGATCAATGTCTATAGTTACACTAGCACATGTATGCCCATGACAATGGATGTATCTCAGTCAGTGGCAGAACTTTCCACTGCCCTCTAGGCTGGCCAAAGACACTCCTCCTGAGACTCCATTGGATACATCAGTGCAAACAGGTTAATATTGCCACTCTGATGTAGTTAATTGACATCTTGTGATGTAGCTGGTTACCACTCATCACCTTGTACCTGTTGTTTTGATCAAAACATCTCTATCCATCATGTTATTATTCTGACCTTATCTTTAAGATGGGTCAGCATGCTCCTATCATCTTTGGGGAATGTGCTAGTATTGGGGTGTTCTGGTACTACCCTTCTGGAATGCGTTTACATGCATGGCCTGTGCCTAGCACTTCTTTGGAATGTCTGTTTCTGCAATATTAGCCTCTGTGAGCAGGCCTTGCCTTTTCATCACAGCTTAACTTTGCTTTATATTAGCAAAGTCTTGACCATTACTTTAGTTCAGGCCTCAGGCCTCATACTAGGCTTCTAATAAAAGGGTTTATGTTTCAGGCCCTCTTCCTACTACTGGAGAAAAATTTCCCATTTTCTCCTCTGGCTTAAAGAGGGGCTGTGGCCCAGTCAGGAGACATGGAGCTCTCCGAGTCAGAGCATAGGGACATGGCTTGTGCCCCCGTTGGGCTTCATCAACCCTGGTCCCTGTTTGAAAGATGCCAGGTGGAAGACTCCCCCCCTAGCACTCCCACGGCTACAGGTTCGAGACCTGCAAGGCCTGACAGGAATACATGCATCCAAGTAACAACCAGCCAAAATCTTCACTTGTGAAGACTGGCAGCATCGCAGCTTTGAGGTGATGGAACTGGATGATGTGTATTAACTGTTCATATTGACTCTTTTCCTTTATTCTTTTGAGGTGAAAACTAATTAGTAACTGAAACAAACATTGATTCTGTACTTGTTGTGTGGAACTCAACATCTTTTAAGACTCAGAAATCAGAGGGAGTGATGAATTTTACGAGGCTCAATCAAGGAGAGGATAGTAAAAGAATGTAAAATATTACATTTAAAAATCTAGCATAGGAAATGATTCATCATTCTTGCAAACGCTGCTCTCTACTTTTACAGGAATATATATAAAAGCATATGAGGCATTCAGTAAGATTATATGATTTTATGGATAAATAATGCACTATGACATTTTAAGAGTTATTCAATTGTTTTAATGCCTCAGGAAATTGGGCATAAGTTTTCACTGATGCTAAAGCTAGGCACGTGCCAGTTTAGGGTCGGGAGCTTCTGTTACTCCTCTCAGCCGAGAACTCTGGTTAATCAGGAGATCATGGGGAGAGCCTGAAAATTGCATCAGGCACCTACAGCCCCAAGGTCTTCGCCTACTAAATGGAATTAAATATCACTGTTACCACTCCCCTCCTCCCCCTGTGCCATGCCCCCTCCAATTTAAAGGAATAAAACTACTCTGTGTTATTTATTCATTTCATATTGCCAGTCAGCTTTCTATGTGATACAACTGTAAGGATGAAATGTACTATGTCTCTAGCTTTTGTTTCACATCTCTTCTCTCCTGTCCCTCCCTGGCTTCACTTCTCTTTTCCTTTCTCCTCTTTCCTATAATTGATTATTTCTAGTGTTGACTTTCAGGGTCTGTATTCTTTTTTCATTTTCTCCTTTCAGTACCCTTATCTCTCTCTCTCTCTTTTACATTTTATTTGCCACCTCTGTTTTCTGTATCTCCTTACTTCTCCCCACCAAAAAATCTCTCTCAATCCTATGCTTCTTTTCTAATTTATCCCGTCAATTTCTTCCTCTCTCTCTCCCACCCAACTCAAGTATATGAAATAACTGTTTGGACGTTTGACTATTTCAAAGGTGACCAAAGTGAGACTTGCAAACCAAATGTGACACAACTCCCCTCTCCTCTTCAGCAGAGGTCCCCGCAGTAATTGTTTTGACGTAAGCAGCTGCTGTGACCTGTAGGAACCATATGAAGAGTGACTATAATCAGTTCCATTTTATGAAAACTAGGCATGACTTGGCAAGCTGTTCACCTGGACAAACTTTTCATGCTCCAAGCTATATTCATTTAAGTATTTTTCTGAACCCCAAAACATGCACTTTGGTTTGATACCTTTCCCAAAGGCAGGGTTACATTGTTCCTAATCAGTTTTACACAGAAGAGCAAGAAGGGGCTTGGAGACTGCAATAGGCATCAATGCATGTGAGAAAATGCCTGGAACACTTGCAATTTGACATTTAAGATTCTGTATGCATATTGCAAAAATCTCTAATTATATATTTTACCAAAATATTTGGCGGTATATTGAAGGACCATAATTCCTCTAAATTACGGAGGAGCAAACAAAAAATAATATAAAAAAAAACCCTTTTAAAATGAGAGAGGATGCAGCCCCCCCAAAAATTCTTATTTATTCAAAGTGATCAAGAACTCAGTAATGGAAATGAATGGGGAACTTGAGTTTTGAGGGAATGTGATAAAACTGCCGATCTGAGGTCTCAAATGTGTGCAGAAAATGCATGACCAATTGTAAATTAACCAATGGGGGTTGAATGCAGGAGATGGGACGACAGCTTCAACTTATGCATACATTTACTCATTTTTTGGCATGCAGCTTGGGCCCATATTTTTGAAAATGAGCCCAAAACTGTTTGAGAGTAGTTTGTCTTGCTCTCTATGATCTAGGCATGATTTAAAAAAAAAAAAAAAAAAAGAAAGTTGCCCCCACCGGCATTCCCTGACCTGAGGGATATCTTCGCAGAATGGAAATGTATTGTCGGGAGCTGACAGAGAGATTTGAGGATGTTTGGATAGTTTCTGGACCTTTGACCTTGCCTCAGACAGGGGATGATGGAAAGAAAAGAGTAACCTATCAGGTAGGTACCTGTGCTGTTGTTACACACTAAATTGAATGTCACTGTTAACAGTATCTTTACATAAAACAGAAACAAATAAACATAATTGTCTTGCAGTTTGGTTAAAACAAAGTTAAACTCCTTTGTAGTACTTGCAAAATGTTGGAATAGACATTAGCACTGTTGTAGCTTGCCTACACTCTGAAATCATGCTGCAGTGAATTCTGTTATTAAATCCGTCATTTTGTTCAGGTAATAGAGGGCATATAAATGCTTCTTATTAAAGCTGTATTAAAACTGTACTTAGTGCTTCTATAATGCAAGATAACTGCTAGGTAGAGGGCCAGTGGGGTTTGCTGCTCTATATGTATCTATTTAATCATTTATTTATATAGTCTTTAAAATTACACATCTCTGAACCATCACAACGCTGACACAGTGTGGGGGTTTCAAAGCCACAGAACGGTTTTGGGTGCCCTGTTCCCATTAATTTTAACACCAATTAGTTGTCTAAATCCCTTCACCAGCATTTAAAATCTCAGCCCTAAAGCTTGATCTAAAAATCAGTGAAATCAGCTGACAGGCTCCACTTAAATTCAATAGGCTTTGGATGCAGCCTTATCACTGTAATCTTTGTCCTCCCTCCCTGTCACCACTTATTTTTTATTACACCAATTAATGCATAAAATGTTCATTGAAGTTTTGGACAAGGTCTTCAGAAGTTATTGCATTACAAGCCAAGAGACTGAGAAATGCTACTGAGTTGACTGGTAGCCCCCCCACCCCACCCCTTTGCTTGACCAACTGCTCTTATTCTTAAAGGTAAGTACGTGTGTAAGTTCAGAGCAGGGACTATCTTTGACTGTACAGCACCTGGCATGATGGGGCCTTAATCCTGCCTAAGGTCTTTGGGTGCTAGCATAATGCAAATAAATAATAATAATTCATAATTTTCATCTTCAGAGATAAAGATGTACAACCTTTAATCATTGCAATACCCTTCTGAGGTAGGTAATTATTGTCCTCATTTTACAAATGGAGAAACTGAGAGTGGTTAAGGGACTTGACCAAGGCCACGCAGCAAGTCAGCAGCAAAGCTAGGATTAGAATGTTCTGGAGTCCAGGCTTGTGCATAGCCCACTAGACTTTGCTTCACTTTGATTATCATGATAGTTTAGTTTCAATTGTTTATCCTTTAAAAAAGATTATTATCTTGGATTACAAAGAATTAGCAATCAACTGGGATCCAGAGGATGGACCCTGAGAATATTTTTAAAATGACAGTGATTTTCCAGCAAGCTCTAGAATTGTTCAGAGTCTAGCAGTTGTTTCCACTATGTTGAATTTTAGTCAGCATTTTCTAAATTGTGTCTTTGGAGGAACAGTGTCTCCTCCCAGTAGAAAAGGAAGTTTATATTTAAAAAAAACAAACCATTCTAACTCTGGGGATCAGTTCTGAAACGTTAATTTTAGCACTCCACAGGTAAAAATAAGACCAGTCTCTGTATCTTACTGCCTTTATTAAAAGTAACTTGATACCAGCATACTATGATTGAATAACACAGTAGCACAATGTGTCCCTGCGGCTTTGATTGCCATATCATTTTGTTCTAGTCTGGTGCCAAGACATCTTCATCATCCCTGGGTTTGATGACAACTCACATCTTTCTTGAATCTTGTATCAGTTTTGGTCTCAATACAAGTTATTAGGTGAAGTTCGATCTTATATGAGTCTGGGATAGGAAATGGCAAAGTGATGGTCAAATTTATAAACCCTTTTTAGTAAATTACCTTTTTCCAGAATGAGATAGAGTGGATAGATTCCTTTGCAGTTTAACACCTTGTCGTGAATTTCTGTATTATATTCCCAAACTAGTGTATATTTAGTTCAAGTATGGGAGTAATTTAATTAGTTTTACTATTTGAGTTATTTCAACTTAAAATCTTTAATTATGTATATGGATGATAGTTTATTTTAGCTGGCATTTTGAATGTGTTTGTGAATTTTAGAAAGAATCACTATTAAATTTCATGAAAATGAAAGGGGATAGAATATAACAGAAAACAAGCTAAATTTCAACCCAATGTGGTTACAATGTGGCTGTAGTTCTGCTGCTTCTCAAGGTTGTTTAAAGGAACGTGTAGTCTTTTCAACTTGCAACCACTCAGCTGTGTATTTGTTTGGTTATTTGCAGTAGCATGAATGCTAGGTGCTTGTTGGCGCCTGATTCTCTTTGAAATTTGAGAAGGAACTCATAGACTCTTACTAGGAAGAACTTGCTATTTGCAAATGTGCTTTGTAGCATATGAGCAAAGCCACTTGTGTTCAGGTGCTTTTAAAGGATTCATTCCCTTACTGTATATAAAATATACACTGAAAATATCTAAAATTCCTGTTTTTGTCATTTTGCATATTGTTTGCAGTAGAGACTCTTCTGTTCTAACTAGGAGTTTGTCCCTTGGGGAGCAAGACTTTGGAGTGTAGGAATTTTTTTTTCACCAATAAAAACTAATTCTCTCCCCTAAAACAGGGGGCGTAATTTGCCAAATCACACATAAAAGTTCATTAAAATAAATATCTGGAGTGAAATCTGACCCCTGGGAAGTCAATGGGAGTTTTGCCATTGACTTCATAGGCCAGGATTTCACCTCTAAAACCAGGAACCCAAAGAATTTGCTACTGGTGAGTACCCTGCGTTGTGTTCAGACCAATGACCTAGAAATGGAAGGTTCCATAATCCACAACCAGCCTCTAATCTCCTTGTTTGTTTGTTTGCGGATGACTTGGGAAAGTGTCACTCTTTTGAAGTTGTTGTTTAAAGAGACACACTGTACTATAGGCTCAAGCACTGGAATTACATACTGAGGATCTAAAAATGTAAATGCTATGGCTGGACTACACATATCTTTATGCTCCTCTAGTGTTTTCTTTTGTGAAACAAAAGATGTGTAAGTATTAAAATGTGCATGTATGCATTAATCTATTTCCTGGTCCACTCTTCAGTCTGTGGTTTCTTGTTCTTGGCTGTTCAAATAGTGAAATATAGACCCACTGGTGGCAAGGCTGGTGATTTTCTCATCATGGATATCCCCAAAACATTATTTTTAGATTACTATAGAGCAGTGGTTGCCAAACTTGGTTGGCGGCTTGTTCAGGGCAAGCCCCTGGAGGGCTGCGAGATGCTTTGTTTACCTGAGCGTCCACAGGTATGTCCACTCGCAGCTTCCAGTGGCTGCAGTTTACCATTCCCGGCCAATGGGAACTGCAGGAAGCAGTGCAGGCCAGGCCATCACTTCCCGCCGCGCCCATTGGCCAGGAACGGTGAACCGTGGCCACTGGGATCTGCGAGCGGCCGTACCTGCTGACGCTTCAGGTAGACAAAGCGTCTCGTGGCCTGCCCTGGGCTTACCCTGAACAAACTGCGAACCAAGTTTGGGAACCCCTACTCTAGAGGAAAGTCAGAGCAGCAGCCATGGCATTGTTCCCAGTTCCTGCTTGGACTGCTGTACCATTTGTTGTTTAATTCCAGAAAGGGAATTAACCTCAAACTCCTTGTATGCCGATGTTGTTCTATCTATTGGCTGAACTTGCTGTATCCCAAGATAAGTTCTGTCAGCTCATCTGCCTCCAGTGGACGCTTTTATCGTGAAGGGTAGATTGATGATTGTGCTTGGTATTTGAGAGATACATTTGGAGAGTGTGTATATATATAAATGTAAAATAGAATGCCAACAGGAAGAATCTGTTCTGTGTCACTGGAGAGGCAGATGCAGGTTTTTCATCTTTGTCCAGAGCAAATCAAAATGACATTGTCTTGTTTTATATATTGCTATTTTCCATTGAATGTCAGTTTAGTGGTTTTCCTCGGTTGGCAGATTGTTGGTTTTAAATATGACTTGTACAGTAATTTTATTGCATCACACTCCTCTCTCCACCCTTTGCTCACAATGAAATCATACTAACTCATAACAAATTTTTCCAGCAATTGTTGTCAAAAGAAAGACAATTGAGATCTTTTTTGTTTCAGAGAAGACATTTTGCTTGATGCTTTTTTTAACAAAGTATGTAATAATTACTGGAAGTATTTGTCTTTTGTTTAATGTTTAAAGATGTTGATTTAATGGAATTAATACATTTTCTTAACTCGAGGCAGAAATCAACAATATGAGATGGGGTCCACAGCTGTCATCCACACCAGCAACTGAGGAGTGGGTGGTTAAAACCCTAACAGCACCTCTTCAGGTGTGTGATGGTGATGTAAAGATGATTAATAAAAACCTTTGAGAGGTTCCTCAATCTCTTTTAATCTAGACATTACAAGGGAAAAGAACCTGCAATACAGAAGGAAGCAAACTTTGGTACCATTATTAGCACTCCAGATATGCTCAGTACTATAGAGACAAGTAGCAGACACAGTTCTTACCCCAAAAAGCCTGTGATCTAAGGGCCAGGATCTCAGCTGGTGTAAATGTGCTGCATAGCTCCCTCAGCCCCTAAATTTGGACATGATATACTAATGAAAATAATTTAAACACTGGGGATCTAAAAAGGAAGACAGAGGTTACAAGATAGGCTCCTATGGTTACTTTCATTTAGCAATGCACACATCTGGAAGGCTTTCTGTATTTTATTTTTTTTAAACATATTTAAGTTGTTATAGGGGAAGTTGTAGTGACGACTATATTTAGATTGCCTAACACCGAATGAGGCACAATTTCTGTGGAAAAAATAGTATGCGATCATTTATTAAAGACTGTATTATACTATATATGTTCAAGGAGGCTGAATTACGTGGAGCTGATTCCGAAATTTTCAACAACACGTTTTTTCATTGGAAAATGTTTCGTCAAAACCAAGCTATAGTGTTGGTCCCCCTCTCTGTGACTCAGTGTTTATTCAGTTATTTATACCAAGTGGAACCACTCCAATTGGAGAGATTGAGAAAGAGATTGGGATGTGGGAGACCCAGGTTCGTACTCTGAATCAAGCTATTGGCTATTCCAAGGTGGGTTTCTCTCCCCCTTAACCGTAACATTTTTTTAGTATAGTTTTTCTGCATGTGTATCTTTTCTGTATTACTGTTCACATCCTCAGGAAAAACAAATGCTGAATACGTTACAAGTAAAATAAAAAGAGCCCTTGGAACAGGACTGTATTCAGACTCCTCACTCCCTCATAATGGCATGTGACAGAGCCCTATCAACCAGGGAAACTTGGGCTATAAGAACAGAATTAATGCTTTAACAAGGCCAATAGCAACACAAATGCAGAAGGACAATGGGACTGGAATGGAGAGCATAAGCGATGTTCAGGAAAATCAAGGCCAGGAAAAAATGCACTAACAGCAAAGAGGATTTCAGAAAGCCTGTTTCTATAAGGAATCCTGGATCAAATTATAATAAAGCTCTACTGAGTTAATCCTGCGGTAATATCAATAGGAATGATGTTATCTAAAGCAAGACATCTAATGGGCCTGGTCAGCATTGTCCCTAAAGTTATCGATAAAGCAAATCAAGTGTCTTCTCTGAGGCACTGGACTACAGCAGAGCAGGCCACAGGCTGAATCTAGAGCAAGAAGGAGGATGTGTCTGAAGGTTCAGGGGACAGCATTGCAGATGACCTGGAGATTTAACTGACCTCTTAATTTTGCTATTCCTGGACCTTGATGGGAGTGTAGACTTAAGTAGCAGGAGAGTTGACTGTGTTTCCAAGAGATACTGGATTATGGATTTCCTGCTACCCCATAGTTGTTATATGGAAAGAGCTTCAAAACACACACACAGAGGAAAGGGTTACTGTAGTGCAGAGGAAATTTCTATAGATATTGTTTTAATGTATTTGACAATATTGCCTGATGCAGAGAAAGTGTGCAGGACTGGTTAATGTGTACTGGCAGCTAAGTCCTGATGGAATTTGATTTCTATTCACCATGTCCTGCAGAAATCTCAGGTAATTGCCACCTCAGAACGGGATCTCCCTGTAATGAAAACCCACTGCCTTTTGCTAATTTTGTTTATAGTGGTTTTGCTTTTTCTTGTCACTAGATGGCACAGTGCAACTTTTCAAACATCATCATTGCTTTTCATGGAAACGTATTACTGCCTTATTGGAGGAGACTTGCTTTCTGTTCTTGAATTCACCGGGCAGCAATAGCCCTTTTAACTGAGTTGGATGTAGAATAAAAATACAGTAAAGCTTGTGTTTAAAACTACAAGTACGTATCCTTTTAAAAAGCTTGCAGAGGGTTCTGGTGTGTCCTGTATTGGGGCTGGTGTGGAGGCGCTTCCCGCCTGTGGGAGTCCTGAGAGGCATTGTTCCTGAAAGAAATGCAAATGCCCTCAGAAATGCAGTGGGTGCAGTGTCTGCTGGCTGCTGCTAAGACGAGGCAGGGTTACCCAGGACATTCCCTTTTATTTCCTGATTTGTGCCCAGTCCTCACATTGGGCAGGTCCTGATGCACCTATGCAGGAGTTGGGTAATCTTGCTTACACAGTACAAGAATGATTTTTTCCATTGTATGTTGAGAAATTCATAAGCTGTTGTTATTTGGAAAATGCAAGGTATATATTTTTATTTGTCTTTTTAGTTTAACTCCTGTCTCTGCCTCTCTCTGTCCTGTTTGAATCCATTCTAAAATTTGGAACGGTTTTAGCATGAGCATTGGTAAGCTTTTGTGGCCTTGGAGAAAAGCTTATAGGACTTCAAAGAAAAGTAGGTAAAACCTGACCCATCACTTATTTAAACAAAGCACAGAGAGAAGATGGGCGATGTGAGAGCAAGGGGAAATGAGATGATGTAATTCCAGGGCCACGCTAGGGAAAACAGGTACACACTTTAAAACGAGCTGCAACCATAAAAGGATTTGGGCTAAGAGGGCTCTGTTGTGCTAATTGCCAACATACTGTGCTGCTGAGAACAGAGGCTTCCATGTACAAAGGTGTGGCCAAATAATGTGTTTAAGAAGAGGCAGAGTCTGGTGTACACACCCAAATGATAGTGGAACATGGGAAAGACTTGACAGCATTGTGAAAAGAGAAGACTAAGGCCTTGTCTACATTACTCACTTTTGTTGACAAAAGTCAGCTTTTTTCGACAAAATGGTGGAGGTGTACACATTGAAATGCTCCTCCCATTGATATAACTCCCTTGCTATGCTGACATAAAACCACCTCAGTGATAGGCGTAGGGCTTATGTCAGTGTAGTTAGGTCAAAGCAGAGTTAGTGTAGACACTACATTCCTTACATCAACCATTGGCTCTCCCTGTCAGTTTCACGGCTCCAGGAGTGCTCCAGTGGAGCCGTGAAATTGACTAAAAAGTCGGCTCTAGAGCCACACTGCTGCCCAGTCTCTGCTCCAAGCCAGGCTGCCACCCAGGCTCCTCACTGGGAGCCCTCCTGTCCCCTGGTGTCCTAGCTCCCCACTGGGAGCACAGCAGCTGACTGGACTCTGGGTGCAGATCTCCTTGCTGGATGCGAGAAGCTTTGGATGGCTTCCCCACTCCCAGCAGGGAGTGCAGAGACAAGAATCAACATGTGGCTGCCACCCCATTCCTGACTGGGAGTGCAAGGATGATGAGCCCCGGGTGGCTTCCCCCACCTGGCTGGGAGTGGGGAAGGAAGAAGCCCCAGGGAACAGCTGAGATCCTGGTAGGGACCTGCGTGGAGCTGAGATCCCTGACTCTCAGTCCCCCACATTGCCTGTCTTCAGTCAGTGGAAGCACTCCTGGTGAGGACACACACCACTGAGAGAAGGAGAGTAATGTGGACATCAGCCACTGCAGTAATTAATGTGGTGGCTGTAAGTCAACCTAACATAGGTTGACTTACTTTTGTAGTGTAGACATAGCCCAGGCCAGTGTCATTTTAAAGAACCATAGTGGAGGTGCATATTCTTGTTGCTTTTCAGCTCATGTTATTATGGACTTGTGGAGAGGCTCATAAATCACCATCCTCCCTAGACCTTGCAGCAATAAAGCAATCTGTAATGGCTGAGAGAAATTTAAACTCAGAATTGAAATGCAATAAGTGCTTGCTGGTGTACCTGTATGTTGAAATACCTGTGTTCTGTAGAGTAGTTGGACGTTAAAGGTTCAGCTTCGTCCTAGTTCTCCTGAAACAAATAAAAGTAAGTAATACATTGACATGAGTGCAAAATGGATAAACCTGTTTGAGTACTCTTAAGAAAGAAAGGGGCAGCTTATATCTTGGGAGAGAATCCCTTTTCTTGTCTCCTGTTCTAACTCTGACCCAGGGCTGGCCTTACCATGAGGTGAACTGAGGTGGCTGCTTCAGGTGCCAGATTGTAGGGGTGGATGCCACAAGGACCCAGAGTTTAGAAAATTGTGTCTGCTGCTGGTGCATATATATTCTCTCTGCTCTAGATGCACAGAGATGGTGGAGTGCTGTGCTGGAGAAAGGAAGGCACAAGAGGCATAACAGGCAGGCAGGAGAAAAGGTGAGAGGCAATAACAGAAAGCAGCAGGAGCTTCAGGGAGAGAGAGGAGGAGCCTCCTTATGTACCTCACTAACACCCCCAGGAGCCTGGACTGATTAACACCAACTCCTCAGGGAGCTTCCTGTTTCCTGCTGCTTCCCTGAACCCACTTGAGGAGAACAGGCAGTCAGCTGAAGTAGTAGGAACCAGTTAGGCCCTTAAGACGCTGATATCTTCCCTCATTCAGGCCCTGCTACCAGCCTGCTTATTTGTCCCCTTCAATTTAGTGTTGAGAGCCACTATAGCTAGCACAAAACAGCAGTCATGAGTGAAAGAAGAAAACACCCTTCTGGGGCAGCATTCAGAAAAAGAAAGAGCAAAGGAAGCTTTTCTATCTAAGCAGGAAGGAGCTCTCCTGAGATACATAGACACAAATGTGCACAGTGAGCCTTCCAGCCCCAGTGAGGATGTGAGTGGTGAGGAGATGCCTGATCTTCCAGTTAGTCAGAGTGCAGGTGACCTGGCAGCTACTGCAGCATCCATATCTCCATCTCAAATGTATGTAACCATGCACATTCCTGAAGAATAGTTAGTGTAGATCAGAGTATGATGGAGGCACAAGAAACAGCTGCTTCTGAGTTTAGTTCCTGAAGTCTAGATGATCCAGGACTGTGGACCCACTTGAGCAGTAGCCTGAGGGACTTCCTTGTACTTCATGCGCCACAGCAAGTGAAAAACTTCGTTTCCCAAAGACAATGAAATAGAAGTTTCCATCCAACATATTACTGGCGTGAAATCCCCAATGGTGCGAAAGTGGAGAGGCCATGGCTTATGTACTCAAAACCCAGATGCTGCATACTGTTTTGTTGCAAACTCTTCCAGTCTAATATTCCAGCCACATTGGGTTATCAGGAACAAAGGACTGGACAAATCTGACTAGAAATCGGGCATGCCATGAGAAGACAGCAAATCACCAGAGAGCTTTCCATAAGTGGAAAGAGCATGAGATGAGACTGGAGGTTAAAGGCCATCATAGATGATCAGCATCAAGAGAAGATTGCATCAGAGTCTCTTTACTGGCAAAGTGTTCTGAAAGCATTCTCATTGCTATTGTGAGAATGCTTGCTACTCAAAACCTAGCACTGGGTGGCACTTTAGATCAGCTGTATGTGCCAAACAATGGAAACTTCCTTAAAATTGTGGACCTGATGGCTGAGTTTGATGCTGTATTCCAGGAGCATCTAAGAAGAGTCACCACCCAAGAAATGTACACACCCCACTACTTAGAAAAACAATTCAAAATGAGATCATGCAGTTACTGGCAACAAAAGTCAAACAGGAGATTGTGGCAGATCTGAAGTCAACAAGATATTACTCTGTTCTGGACTGCACACCTGACATCAGCCATACGGAACAATGACTTCAATGGTGCGTTTTGTAACAACAACAGAACCTAGTGAAAATGTCCCTGCAGTGGTGACTGTCAGAGAGCATTTTCTAGACTTTATTGACATATGATACTACAGAAGCTGGTCTGACAAAGTGCTTCTAAAAAGCTGGAAGATACGGGAATTGCGATACTGACATAGAGATCAGGCTATGATAATGGTGCCAACATGAGAGGAAAGAACAGAGGAGTGCAGACACGATCCTCAAGTTTTTTTTGTCCCATGCAGTTCTCATTAATTGAACTTGGTGGTCAGTGATGCAGCATCAGCTTCTAATGAGGCTGCTGAATTTTTAATGTAATTCAAAGCATCTATGTATTTTTCTCAGCATCCACTCATCAATGGCAAATTTTGAAGCAACATCTGGGAACATCTCTCTGACACTGAAACCACTGAGTGCCACATGATGGGAAAGTCGAGTGGAAGTGATAAAGCCTATCAAACACCAAATTGGGAAGATAGGTGATGCCATAATTGCATTATGGAGGATAATGCTATGACAGGAACTGTTCATGGGAGAACAGTGGCAATGGAAATGGAATCACCAGAAACATAACTTCAAATTTCTGTGTGGCTTGGTGTTGTGGCATGACATACTGTTTGAAATAAATGTTGTAAGCGAAAGACTCCAAGGTGTTGACCTTGCTATATCTGGAGCAATGGAATAACTGGACAAAGCAAAGTCATACTTACAGTCTTACCGGTCAGATGAGGGATTTCAAAACGTTCGAAGAGGGACAGAATTTGGCAGAGGAACTTCACACGGAAGCTATTTTCCCACCCATTCAAGAATACAAGAGTCACCAGAAGATGACATTTTGATTACGAGGCTCAGGTTAATCCCATGGAGACCCCAAACAACAATTCAAAGTTGAATTCTTTAACAAGTGTAGATTGTGCAATACAGTCAGTTGAAGAATGTTTCATGCAGTTCAAGAAACACAGCAGTATATTTGGGATGTTGTATGGTATTCCAAATCCTTACTGTACCTGAAGAAACCTAGACAGCAATGCAGGGCACTAGACACAGTGTTAACACATGATGACGTGCACGACTTTGATGCGGGTGATTAGGTGATGAACTGAAAGCCCTTTCAAGATACATTTCAGCAAGATCAACTCCAAAGGCGTTCTGGAATATATGTGCACAAATAAGATGACCACCCTCCTTCCAAATGCTTTTGTTGCTCTGCACATACTTCTAACACTTCCTGTAACAGCTGCCAGTGGAGAACACAGCTTCTCCAAGCTGAAGTTAATAAAAAAAACATCTGCGGCCACAGTGACACAGGAGAGGCTGGTCGGCTTTGCAGCTATCTCAACAAGCATGAGCTGGCCCAGACTGTGGACCTTCAGGAAGCAGTTCAGATCTTTGCAACCAAGAAGCACAGAAGCACCACTTGGATTATTGAAACAGATAAAAATGCCAGTGTTTACTATGCAGACAAGAAAAGTTACATTTACTGTTCAGATGTTTGAAAGTTAAGTGTTACTTAAATTTTTTGAACAAGGCATTTTAAGTTGTTAGTTCTCCTTTATTGGGGTAGGCAGCAGAGCAGTACCATGAGAGAAGTAGAACAGGAAGAAGGTAGAACTGAGACTTTTCAAAGCTTTGGCCCAAGCAAGGGGGATGGGAGTGTCATTTGAGCTCCCCACCTAGATGCCAAAATGTTGTGGCCGGCCCTGCTCTGACCTGGTAAAATTTTAAGGCAGGAGCCTACTCATTTGTCTCAGGCTACAGATTTGTCATAGTAAGTGAGAGTGAAAATCACCAAGGTATCATTGTAACCATAAAAGCAACGAAGAGTCCTGTGGCACCTTATAGACTAACAGACGTTTTGGAGCATGAGCTTTCGTGGGTGAATGCCCTCACCCACACACTCCCCCGTATCCGAAGAGGACTTCGTCGGACCGACGAAGTGGGTATTCACCCACGAAAGCTCATGCTCCAAAACGTCTGTTAGTCTATAAGGTGCCACAGGACTCTTTGCTGCTTTTACAGATCCAGACTAACACGGCTACCCCTCTGATGTTGTAACCATGTGACAAGTCATGGAAATCGCAGCAAAAATGGTGATTAAGTCATGGACATGCTTTGTAACAGCAGAATCAGGTCTCTTCAATATTTTTCTTAATAACCTCTTGGGTACTTCACCACTACACCTATTCAACTCCCCTTATCCACCTCATAAAAGTGCAGATTTCTTTTTGTTAACCCTATCAGTATCAGGTACTGAAGACAGATACATTTAACTTATTTAAAAATTTTCTATGGCCCTCTTCAACCTAGTGTCTGAACATCTGAGAAATATGAATGAATTTAGCCTCACAAGACACCTGAATTATTACAAATGGGAAACTGAGGCAATGAATGATTACATAACTTGGCCAAGATCACACCGAAAGCAGAACTCAGGAACCAACACCCAGGTCTACTAAGTCCCAATGCAGTGACTGGACCACAGGACCATCCTTCCTATCGAAGTAGACAGGCTGAGTCCCATTCTGCTCCTTTTTGTGAAGAAGTATGGGTACTGATCCCCTGATTTTTACTCGTCTCCTGTGTTCACTTCATTGTCTGTAAAACTGTTCACCTGCACATTCACTTGTTTGTGTGTGAAAATGCCCAAATGTCAAGAGTCACTGGCATTTTAAAAACCAGGATATTCATGACAGTCGTGACAACTGTCCAGCCTTAGTTATCATACAAATGTAAGTTTTGCACACTCATTTGTGGAATCCAAATATGGTACTCCAATGATTGTAGCTGTTAGGAATTTCAAAGTCTTGTGAGAACAACAAGCCTGTGTGTTGAAAACGGGTCTAATAATGCATCAGCGGGGACAGTGCAATCTCATTCATACCAACTAATCTTTTGCTGGTGAAATAGCAAGAATATTGAAAATCCAGGGCAAAAGTGAATGTGATAGGAAACTCCAAAGAGTGTCATGGGTCAGTGAACGTTTTTATTAATCAGTGTTGGTAGCAAAACTAATAGGAGCAACAAAGAGAAATGAGATGGGATGTATGAGATTGGTATTCCCAATAATGAGGGAAATGTGAATACTGTTAAGGTTTAAAAAAGAGAATTTTAGTTGGATGTATACAACAGCATTTTTGGTCATGAGAGTTGATTAAAAAAAAACAACTGATTCACAAGCTTCTTGGATCAAATTTTATAGAAGCTGAGACCTGTAAGCGTTCAAGGCTGAGGCAATCTCATGTGCTGTTCAGTTCTTTAATCTTAAGAGGACCCCATAAGGTGTGGAAGCATGTGGACAGAAACAGAAACTGAAAACACTGCTGTGTTTCCTGATTTGTATTAGTTCTGAATTATTATTAGTCACAAATACCATAAAAGAGCTACTGCTGTTTTCCATCCAGGACAGATCGCTGTTGCAAATGGTGATTGTTAAAAGATCATCCTCTGCCTGTGGATAGACTAGCATAAATCAAAGAAGACATGTACACATGGATAATCTTAAACTGTTTTCTGGTGAGTTACAATTGGGGAATATGCTATCTGACTCAGGGATGCAAGTAGAGGAATGTGACAAGTTAAAATACTGTAGATCACTGTGGCCTGGTCTACACTACAAACTTAGGTCGACAGAAGATACCTTAAGTTGACTTAATAATTATGAGTCTACCCTACCAGGTTCCTGCCACAGATCTAAGTCACCTGTAACATCGACTTCTGTACTCGACCTCCATGAGTGGCATAGTGCTTGATTCAAACTTGATGGATCAACAGAGAGGCAGTGTAGATACAACATTGTGTAATTCAACTTAATTGGCCTCCAGGAGGTGCCTCAAAGTGCTCTGCTGTGACCACTCTGGAGATAGTTTTCAGCTCCACTGCACAGCAGCCAGGTACACATGAAACAGCCCTTCCCCTGGCAAAGCCCCAGGAACTTTTGAATTCCCATTTCCTGTTTGATGAGCGTGGAGTGCTCTCCAGAACAGCTGATCATAGAAACTCAATGCCCCAAATGTGCTCCAGCCTGGAGTACACAGGAGGTGGTTGATCTTATTGCTGTGTGGGGAGAAGAATCTGCACAGACATGCTGCAAAAGAAATGCTGACGTCTATGCAAAGATCGCACAGGGCATGGGGGAGAAGGGCTACACCAGGGACAAGCAGCAGTGCAGCATAAAAAATAAAAGAACTTTGGCAAGCATATCAGAAGACAAGAGAGGCGAATAGTTCTGGTTCTGCCCTACAGACGTGTCACTTTTACAATGAGCTGCATGCAATTCTGACCAGCAACCCCAACACTACCCCCAATGCAGCATGGACACCTTCCAGCAGTCTGAGTATTGGGCCACTGCAGGCAACAATGAGGAGGACATTCTGGAAGAGGAGGAGAATGGGAGACAGTTGAGTGATGAATCCATTCTCCCCGACAGCCAGGAGCTGTTTTTAACCTGGGCCCAGCCAGTCACAGGACAGAGTGGTGGCCGAGCATGATGCTGGGAAGGCACCTCTGGTGAGTACACATTTCCAGTTAAAGTGTAGGGGTTACATGCTATTATATTTTACGTTTAATCTGAACAAAAAATGAGATGCAGTGGGTATCTGCTTCCTGGTGGCCACTCCAGCTACGCAGAGGGTGCTCCCCAGAAAAGCCTGTTGACATGCACAGAGATGGCCCTGGAATCCTCCATGGAGATCTCTAGGAAACTTAGCAGAAGGTTTCTGGGAAGGGCTGGCTTATTTCTTCCACCATGGTAGGACACTTTCCCCCGCCACTACAGTGGTGTCGTTGCTGGCATCACTGCAGTACGCAGCATAGCAGCATAAGGACCAGTTCTGTACCCAGGTGCTTGCAGCATCTGCTCCCTTACCACCTCTGTTACCCTTAGGAGACTGATATTACATAGGGTCACTTAGGGGAAACAGGGGAAGTTCTCATTACAAGTGGTCATAGTGCAAACAGTAGAGTATTTGATCCACCCCCACACCTCCCCCCAGTGAATTCTGGGTCCTTCTTCCACACTTTCCCTAATGTGCCATGGCTTTGGTTGGCATGGATTGGAGTGACGTACCAGCAGTGTTAAGGGAAGGGGGGGATACACTCCCCCGCATCTGCCTGGAAAAAAGACAGCAATTTGGGAGTCTTAATGGTGGTCCCTGTTGCTGGGGAAGGGGACATTGTCCAGCTGTGCTCCCAATGTGGGTGTGCCAGAAGTTGCAGCGCAAAGCCTGTCGCCCATGCCACAGGGCTATACTCACCATGGCTGGAAAAGCAAACCGACTCATTAAATAGCTAGGAATTCTGATTATGTTCTGGCTTGCACTGAAGTGTAATAAGGGAAGGGTTTTCTTTAAATAGCAACCTTGCACTAGACTGAGTGTATGCGCTGACAATGGTTGCCTTGTGCTTTGCATGCTTTACAGAGGAAATCTTGTCCTTCAGCACATCCTCCACACCGGGAGAGAGGCTTTCAGAGATTAGAAGGCAGAAAAAGAATACATGGGATGACATGCTCAGCGAGATACTGAATACCTTCAGGACAGCTGAGAAGGAGCGTGGAGCCTGGAGGATTTCACTCTCTGAGAAACTGGACATAGATGTGGAGAGCAGGAGAGCATCCCAGGAACATGAGCGTGCCATGCAGGAGGAGATGCTGAAGATTATGAAGGACCAATCAGACATATTGAGGCATCTGATTTGAGCTTCAAGAAAAGCAGCTTGAAGCTAGACTTCCTCTGCAGCCCCTGCAGAACTGCCTGCAAGAATCGCCCTGCTCCCCCAAACATTCTGGGGGGTGGGGGAGAAAGCAGGAAGTTCAGTATCCCTTCCATTCAACCCTGTGGGTGGGTACAAGAAACAGAAGGCACCCATTCCAAGACCTTTGGTGGTCAAGAAGACCGTGCTTTCAAAATCAAGTTGACTTTTTTCTCCCCTCCCAATTTTATAAGCCCATTTGCCCAAGGTTAACTTATTTTTCTGTTATTTCAGTTTTTGTGTGTGTAGAATAAAAGTAAACATTTCAAGAAAGAAATGTTCTTTATTGATTCCAGTCATGGGGAATGGGGGGTTACAGGGAAACTCATGTAACGGAGGGGATAGTTTGGGAAGGCACAATGCAGATAAGCGGCACACATTACCGTGGCTCTTTACTGAAATGGGTGTGCAGAGCCCCTTGATGTGCTCTTATCGTCCTGGTATCTTGCTGCTCAAAATTAGCTGCCAACCTATCTGCCTCAACCCCAGCAGAACTTTTTTCCCTTTGTCTCATAGATATTTTGGAGCACACAGCATGCAACAATAACAATGGGGATATTGCTTTCACTGTGGTCTAACCTGGTAAGCAAACTGCACCAGCAACCCTTTAAACCTTCAAAGGCACATTCCACCACCATTCTGCACTTGCTCAGACTATTGTTGAACCACTCCTTACTGCAGTCCAGATGACCAATGTACGACCTCATGAGCCATGGGATCATGGGGCAGGCTTGGTTTCCCGGGATCACGATTGGCATTTCAATGTCATCAATGGTTATTTTGTGGTCTGGAAAAAAGTCCCTGCTTGCAGCTTTCTGAACAACCTGTTTTCTTAAAGATGCTGTCATGCACGTTTCCTGACCATCTCGCATTGATGTTGCTGAAACACCCCCTGTGATCCACCAGCACTTGCAACATAATTTAAAAGTTTATGTACTCTTTGGCAAGCTGATCTGGTGCCAAGACAGGTATATATGTGTCATCTGTTGCCCCACTGCAGTTAGGAAACTGTATCCTGCACGTTGCCCAGAGTCACTACCCTTCCTAGCAGAAGTTGATTAATGGCCCCGTACACTTGGATCACAGCAGCTCCCACAGTGGATTTACCAACTCTGAATTGATTCACCACAGACCGGTAACAGTCTGGCATCGCAAGCTTCCATAGAGCGATCGCCACTCGCTTCTTCACTGTCAGAGCAGCTCTCATTTTAGTGTTGTTGCACTTCGAAGCTACAGAAAGCTCTGCACAAAGTTCCTGGAAGGTGGCCTTCCACATTCAAAAGTTCTGCAGCCACTGCTCATCATCCCATAGATGCATAACGATGCGGTCCCACCAGTCACCGCTTGTTTTCTGGACCAGAAACAGCACTTCACCGTGTTCAGTTGATGCACACCTGCCAGCAGCACGTGGGAATTGTTTTGTTCTATGGCTTGCAGCAGGGCTGCGTGCGTGACATTGCAATGTTCCGCGCTGCATCTCCTGTCTTGGCTCTGGAAATACTGAGGATAAGGTGCAAGGTGTTTATAATGCTCACAAGAGTGCACAGCTGAGCAGGGTCCGTGCTTCTCAGGCTATTGCGTATGTGCTGCTAAAACCTTTGAAAAAAGGTGCAAAAAAACCATGCATTGTTTGCCATTGATATCAGGGGAGGGAGGAAAGTGCATCATGGGAGGCCAAAGCCATGTTGTCATTCCCCCCTCACCCTCCGCAACAATGTTTTGGTTCCATGAGGCTTTGCAAGCCCTTCCCCAAACCTCATTGCTACCCACAGTGCACTGCTCCGCGCATCGATGCAAGCGCTGCTAGGGAGGACGTACTCCACTGAGACAGTGAGCATGGTGTGGACACACATGATCAACTTAATATGGAGGCTTGATGTCGACTTACATTAAATTGACTTAACTTTGTAGTGTAGACATGCCTTGTGCTTCTGACTGTTGCTGCTGTTACACAAGACACTCCACAGGGTGGCAATAGAAAATGAACTGATCATGTGCTCTTCTGTTATTCCTGTTCAAACTTTGCTCTCTCTGCAGAACCATACTTTACCCCACTTGCTGACTATTCAGCTGTGCGTATGTGTATTGGGCAACCTATAGAATCATACATAGTATTCTTTTACAGCCTCTTTCTTATAAAGGCAAGTAATAATCTGTATGACAGGGCAGGTACTTGTGCAGAACCGGGTAATGATGGAGATAGGTAAGATTCTCTTGTGGCTATGTTTTTCAACAGATCATTTTTATTATACAATGCAGTATACGTGCACAGCATTTTATGAGCAAATACCACTAGTATCGGCCATCATGCAAAGTCATGTATTGTGTGCATATTGAATTAAACCCCAGTGTATTAACACTGCCATTATGGCTCACTTTAAGAGCCACACTCTGTCATTGTAGCATTCACTGTTGGATCACTTTTGCTGCCAGTAGTATCTGCAATGCAAGAGTGTATGGTCACTATAGGCTTTATACTTCAGAAGACTTTTCTTATAAAGAAATATATTTGCAAAGACATGCATCCCCTCCCCACAAGTGTCCCTAAAAAAGGGTGCTTACAAACTGCTGGAAGGGGCTGGGATAGAAGCTTTACACCTGTTCTGAATAGCATAAGAGGACTGTTTTGGACTATGCTGAAACCTGTCATGGGGAAAAAAGCATTGGAACAGTGTTTTGTTCACGGTGGGTGAAATTCACACAGATGCACAGGGCTAGCACAAAGCCTGTGTACCACTTCAGTTTCCCTGGAGCCCACAAAGCAGTGCATAGGCCTCATGCTAGTCACTTCCTGCAGAGGATTGAATTTCACCTAGAATGAGCAACACTGTTCATTTTATAATTCAATTTGAATCCATCAGATAAAGCACTGGGGTAGGGAGTAGTGGTAATTTTTAATGTAGATTTTAAAACTACCTGCACATCAATCACTTTTGATTAAGCTCTTCATGCCTGGGAGTTGTCAGTCTGGCTTCATGGACTCTAAATGCTAAATGCAAAGCAATTTGAAGCTTAAGAGCTCCGACTCTCTAGGATTAAGACATCTGTCCTCATTGAAAGGGAATTTAGTGTAAGGTATTTGGGGGATTGCTTTTCCTGGTGCTGTCTTCCTGAGTTATCTGCATCGGGCGGGTTTTATTTGGGAAAGGGTTGGGGGCAAAGGGAAGATTACTTGTAGACTGCAGTATGTCTTCATCTGCTGGTAAGTTGTTACCATTAGGAAACCCTCTAAAGAGGAGAGGAATGCTTGCTGTTATGATAATGTTGATAATGTAAAGTAAAGAAAATTGAGATCACGATCTGTATGGAGAGATATGGAGAGAGCAGCCGTGAAGTTGTTGCCAAGTAACTGCACCCAAAAGGAAAACTCTGTAGTTATGATTTCCATTACCTTTCTCCTAAGGGCAGGGTGGTTTCTTTCTAACTCATTGGGCTTTAAGGGTTTTAATTATTGCAACAGGATGTAAAGAACTATTTCAAACACTAAAAGAATCCACCACCACAGTGCTAGCAGAAACCTAAATGAGTTAAATATTGGAACAGACTGAACTGAACTTCGACTACTTCAGTAGCCATTGGCAAGGTTGGGTTTTAAAAATGTATTATCTTGTGCAAAAGTGCTCAATACTATCCCACTAAAATATATTGAGATGATGATTATTCTATAACTGAATTATACTGAATATCCGCCGAGCCAAAGTACATTACCTCGACTTAAAAATGCTTGTAATTAATTGGATCAATCACAGGAGTGAAATAGATAGATAAAATATGACTCCAAAGAAAGCAGCCATGCCACAAAGATATAAAGAAATGAAAATGTACTGCCAGTGTCTTTGTTTTTGCATATATTGTAAACCAAGAATACAGTGTTTCACTTCTGGATTTTGGGCATACACACAGACATCTTCATAGTTCATGTTAAATAATCTACCTTATTTTCTTGTTTGCCATTGTAATTGTATTTTTAAAATATAATAATATACAAAGAGTTCAACAGAACTCAAGTCTTCTAGACATAAGCCTCGCTGTACTTTCTTGACTGACTGTGTGTTCTGTCCACATGCCAGATAAACATCATAGCAAAGAAAAGGGTCCTAGTAAAATGCTCACTTGAACGTAATTTATTTGAATAGTTCATTTTCCTGGCAATGGGAACATTCAGTCCCTCACTGACTGTGTCTCCTGCCAACTGGATACGTGGCACAGGAAGGGCTCTCAGCTGTAAGAGTAGCCCTCTGTGTATGGATGTGTGTGAGCATGTTACAGGCTTCAAATGAATTCAGAGCCCTGAGGTCACAGACAGCAGAAGCTCACCCCGGTGCTCTTTAAAACTCCCTACGTGTTTTTTGAAATGTGTTTTCCTGATTGTTCACCTTAGTGAGCCCACCTCCGCTCTCACCTTTGCTGTTTGCGTTTGGCTGTCCAGCCGTGCTGGCTGTATGAGCAGAGAGCTACTAGACACACTTCTGCCTGGAGCAGGCAAGAAGTATTGGCTCTCCTGGGCCTATGGCAGGGGTGGCCAAACTTTTTGGCCCAAGGGCCAGATCGGGTTCCCAAACTGTATGGAGGGCTGGGTAGGGAAGGTTGCGCCTCCCCAAACAGCCTGGCCCCTGCCCCCATCCTCACCCTCCCTCTTCCCGCCCCCTGACTGCCCCCCTCAGAACCTTCCCCGCTCCTTGTCCCCTGACTGCTCTGTCCCAGGACCCCTGCCCCAACTGCCNCCTTGCCCCCTCACTCTCTCCCAAAGACCCCAACACCACCATCACCCTGGGACCCCACCCCTGCTCCCTGTCTCCTGACTTCCCCAACCCCTGTCCACACCCCCGCCCCCTGACAGTCCAACTGCTCCCTGTCCCCTGACTGCCCCTGGAACCCCCTGCCCCTTATTCAACCCCCCTGCTCTGCGCCCCCTTACCATGCCACTCAGAGCCTGGCCAGAGCCAGCCACGCCACTGCACTGCCCAGCAGGAGCTCGCAGCCCTGCTGCCCAGAGCGCTGGTGGCACGGCAAGCTGAAGCTGCTGGGGAGGGGAGACAGCAGGATGGGCTGGGGACTAGCCTCCCCAGCTAGGAGCTCGTGGGCCAGGCAGGATGGTTCCGCAGGCTGGATGTGGCCTGCGGGCTGTAGTTTGCGCACCTTTGGCCTATGGGGAGAAGAGGTTGTGCAAGCACACCTAAGGAACAGCTGTAGAAACATCGACGTCTATGAGCAGATCGTATGGGAGAATGTTGGCAAAGGGGCATGACAGAGCTCAGCAGCAGTGCTGCATGAAAGCAAAGAAACTATGCCAGGCATACCAGATAGTTCTGGGGAGTAGAAATGTAAGTCCTGATTTGATCCTTTCTCCTTTTGCTTTGCTGGCTTGTGTTACATTTATTGAATTGTATTGTTGTATAAATGGGGTACTTACTAATGCTGTATCCTAGATTTTTGATGTTTTATATACAGTATATGAGATCCTCACTTTGAAAATAATCCACTCAGCATGGCTGATGGTAAAAAGGAAATAATCTGCACAGTTGGGAATACAGATCATCAGCTTCTGTAGATGTTTGTTGCCTCTGCAGTCCTGTAAAAGTTAGAATCCTCTTTGTTTTTAAGTGTAATGGAAAATCAGTTGTATGGGGTTGCATTGGGATGTCAGGATGAGAGCGACCAATACAATGTTCTGGAAAAAATCTTCAAACAACCAAATGTCTGTGTAGCTTCCTCCAATGTGTTCTCTGCCATGTTTCTGTGTCTCTGCTCACCAGTGAGGATGGGGCTGTGTTGAGAGTTACAAAGCAGTTGATACAGAGGGAGCATACTGTAGTCCAGTATAGCGTTCATGAGCTCCTTGGTGCTTAGTTATGCATTGTGTGCTGATAGTAGCTCGTTTTCAGATGTAGTAGGATTAGGCCTAATTTTTGGTTTAGATGTGTATCTCTAATGTAACTGTTTTGTTGCTAGGTAATCGGCCAGGGCGATGTGGCTGTGCCATCACATCTCTACAAGGTGATTCTCGCCAGGCGAAGCAGAACGTCCTCAGAGCCCCTGGTGCTGGGTGCCTTTGTGGTGCCCAACGATCCCATAGGTTTCAGTCACCAACTACCTGAATTTCAAGTGCATATTGAAGACCTGGAGAAAATGTCAGGATTGGTTTTCTTCCCCCAAGTGGACAAAACCAAAGATGTTAAAAATGTCTGTGATGTAGACACCTGTAAACTGATGGGGTTTGATGAGTTTACATTGTACATCACCGCCCGGAAAGTTCACAGTGCCAGAACACTGCACAGGCTGGAAAAGGTCATGTCAGAGTTAAGGGAGACAGGAATTGAGCCTGACGAATATCTAGTGAAGCTTTACAAGAAGAAGGAGGAAGAACTAGTGCAGCAAAAGCAAATGGAAGCCAGAGAAGGAAGAGCTGGTTGAGAAAATATATTTGGAAAGTTATACTCTCAGAAAGGCGCCATGTGCGCACACTCAGTTTGGATTTCATGATTTGGCCATTTAAAAAAAAATGTGGAAACAATTAGAAGTTTGCGTTCAGGGTAATGTTCATTCTCTTGTAACATGATGTATGTATGATTTGCTACAGTACTGTGTGGGAAATGAAAATGACCTTTCCTGGCATGACTGGCTTATGGGGCCTCTGAAAAAGGCTTTGTACTATTTTCTAAACCAGACGTCAGAATTGGGGTCTGCATAGAATCCCTTCTAGGAATATTATAAAAATAGATAGTGGACACCTTGGGAGTATAACTGGAATCTGTTTAAATGTAACTGACCCTACACATGTATTTTAATACAAAGCTGTAGAATAAATGATGTTACTGTGAGGTGGGGATTTTTTGTTTTGTTTTTTAAATTAAAGAAATGCTGATGTGAAATTTTTCTTTTACCTGGTGGATTTTTTTAAAAATCCCTGTAACATTTATTAACCACTGTCTAGTCAGTGGCAAATCTCTCATTGACTTCAGTGAGGCCAAAATTTCTCCCATTCATTTTATTAAGTGTAACGAAATGCATAGTGCCTCACAACACAACAAGCTACCTCACCTCACCTCTCCGGGTCCAAGAAGCAGCAGAGTGCCTGGCCTGGAATCCCCTTCGGGGCCTTGGAAACACACAGCCCAGAAGGCTATTGAGTTCCATTGACAAGGGGATGAGCTAGACAGACCTACCTGAACTGCGGTAATCAGGGTTCAGGATGGGTCTTACCATCAAAACAGCCACAAGAAAGGCAGAGGCCTCACAGCTGTGTGTAAAGGAGGGTTCTTTCTGGAGGAAGCAGTTTGCTCCACCCGTCAGGATAGGCCACTCTCTCATTTTTGTTTCAGTGTAAATGTAAATCTACACTTACCCCATCTAATGGGTAATAGAGAAGCACCTACTAGTAGCAGGAGGGGTCTGTTATTTTTGTGGATCCAGGCTCCTATTCGTTATTATCCACCTCTACCTGGCAGGTGTGTGAAGTGGAAGTAGGAATTCAGGGACAGAGTGTGGTTTAATTTCATTCCTAACAAGTAGCATAGCTGTAGCACATACTTTCTTATGGGATCAAGCTGCAAGAGCATCTGCTCTATTTCAGCACCTACTCCTGGTCTTACATACCCCCTTGAGTTCCTGCAGGGCCCACTTAGCATGATTTTCTTGTCAAAGGGCTCACCATGTGGAATCTGTTCCTAGGATTTTCCACTCCATCTGAGTGCAGTTGCTGCTCTTAGATTCCCCACTGAAGTATGCAGGACAGGGGACCATAAGGCCCGGGGTAAATAGCTAGTTCTGGCCAAGCAAAAACACATCCCTCTCTGGTACAAACCAAAGAATACAATCATAGGCATTTACTTTGCTTGTTTCCCAAATTGAGGTAATAATTTTGGCCACTGTAACAAAGCTTATTTATAGTGCCTCACTGTCATAGGGATTTCCAGGTGAAACAGAAAATACAGCACAAATGATGACATCTCCTGGCTTGTTTATTTCTAAGCATAAATAACTACCTGATATGCTCTGGGCCATGTACAGCAGAGTTAGTGGCTATCAGTAGTTGTGTCAAAATTCCTCATGATCAGACTGTTAAATGCTGATGTCTTAACTAGAGTTTCTGTACAATACATATTCGTTTTCCAGCCTTAGCCATCATCCAGGTCTACCAAAATGCCCAGTTCTCATTGGAGAGGTTATAAAATGGCTAATTGTGATAGAAACCGGGGATGAAAAGTGCTAGCATTGGTTTGCTTTGGCTATCCCAGTGTTTTGGCCTCTAAGGCTAAAGTAAGAGAGTTGTAGGGTGGTGACATCTAGATTCTACACCATTTGCAATCTGATACAATCATTTCCTGATCTTGACCTGCTGTTCTGCATTCTCTCAAATGTTGATTCAGAGTGTGTGAGTTGGTAAACAATGTGTTTTCATTTGCTAATATGCAGAGACTAGTAAAAGGAGAAACTCTTGTTCTCAAGTGGTCCTCTCGGTGGTGTACCTTCTCCTTTTGGATTCAGTGCTGCTTACTGGCATGAACCGCAATCCCCCATCTCTTCATTTTCATTTGTGTTCATTTTGTCAGTGGTATGAAATGTAAATGCAGTTCTGATATTTGGCCTTTAGGGGGCAGTTGAACTCTATAATAGATATTTGGCTACTGTCTGTTCCAGCTGCATGTAAACTGTAAGGGGCTGAATGTTTTATGGAGGATTCAACTGAAATAGCTGTAAATAACAGCAAAGACACTTGGGCTTTGTTTCCCCCATCCTAACAACTGCCTTTGCTGCTTGTATTGCTACTATAACCCCTTTTTAAAGAATTATGATTTCATTTATTACACTAGACAGCTGTGCACAGCGCAAACCCATGACTTTCCCAGATGAAAAGGGTTGTGGAAATGACATACCTGTACTAGATTTACCAGTGGGGTTGATGTCTTCATTTTGTATGTCTGGCTCTAAGCCAAGTCCAGATTCTGCTTCTTTATGAGTGTAATTGCAGATGAGGATGTTCTATACTATGTGAATACTTTGTAATGCTGTTAATTTGTATCTGTCCGTGCAATGTACTGAGGGATGTTTTTAAAACTGCTTTTTATTTTTCTAGGCATTAGCTGACTGTGGTGATAGTCCATATCCCAGCTGAGATTTGTATTACAGTAGTGACAAGAGACACCCAGTTGAGATCAGTCCCACTGAACTATGGGCTATGCAAATACACGGTAAGGGACAGTCCCTGGCCTGAAGATAAGGCAGACAAAAGCTGGGAGAGGAACCAAAAGTGCAGAAAAGTGAAGTGATTTGCCCCATTTAAGCCTGTGTGTTTAAAAAACCAGAAGTGTCAGTTCTGTCTATCTGCCCCAGTGTTTGTTGCCTGGCAGTGGAGCAGTATAGGAATTATATATAAACCCCAAAGTGCTCTGCGGGTGACCTGACTCAGTGGGGAAGTGAGGAGCAATTTTGCTGTTATTTTTGAATGGGCTTTTCCTGCAGTCACACGGCCACGCAGATTAGTAATCAGCAGGGATGTAGGAAATGTTCATTTCTGTGCTTCAGATCTGTCCAATCAGCCCCACCTACACAGTTCTGGAGGAGCCAGGTCTCACGTGTTCACTAATGGCCCGTGCAATTAATGGACTATCTGCTGTTTCCATACGTCGGATTCTAACATTGAACAGTGGCTCAGAGTACGTACCTAAAAATATCTGAAGTGTGTATTTTGATGCTCTGGGTTAAGTATGTAGCGTTGGTGTTCACTGTATATATAAGTAAAACCCTGCGCTCCCATATAGTGAAATAGGGCAGCAACTCAAGCACATGTTGCATTATGCCCTTCATGCTGCCTTGTCAGGGCACTTTCCCACCCACCGAGTGTAAAAGCAGCAGCTATGGCCACATAATAGTCCCAAAATAATCACTTCAAAAAGCTGAATGAAACGACTTTGTACACGCTAGATGGAGAGGGACAACAGCTGGCATTCCCACTTTCACTGACCATGTCTTCAACAGGCAAGGAGCAAAGCAGCAAAAGGATCTTGAATGATGCGTGTCTAATGTTATTTAAGAAACGGGACATGGATTGTTACCCAAACATAGAGAGGAACTATTGTGCAAATCATTTCCAAAGCAGGAGGGAGTAAATGCCATTACAAATTCCTGCTAATGCCTCTTTCAGCAAGTTGTAATGTGCAGCAAACTTGGGCTTCATTGTAGCTAGAGAGCTGGGAGAAAGTCAAACAAGCCAGTCAACCTGATAGAGCAGGCCTGCACAACATGTGGCCTGCATGGGTTCACTGTGCGGCCCGTGGGGGGGTGAGTAGGCAAGCAGCAGGTGAGGAAGTAGGGCTGAGGAGGCGACCGGGCGGGCAGTGGCAGGGGGTGAGTAGGTGAGCTGGCGGGGGTGGGAGGCTGAGGAGGCGAGCAGGTGGGCAGTGGCGAGGGGTGAGTGGGCAAGCTGGGGGAAGGGGGCTGAGGAGGCAAGCGGTGAATCGGTGGCTGACCTGTTCTACTGATCTGCTCTGGCTCCCAGCCTCACTCCAAAGGTTGCAGCTGTCTGGAGGTGCTTGCCTTCCATGCCTTCCTCATTCACACCTCATTCATTGAACAGGGCAACTGATTACAAAGTGGGGGGAAGATCTTATTCTATTTCTAGCAAAAAGACATTTTTCTTTTACCTTAATTATACTACCTTAGGAGCTCGCTATAACATATTACCAAGGTTCAATATTGCTGTTTTGGTGGGGCGGCGCTGGGGAAGGAGGGTTTGTTTCCGCAGGGCAGGCAGCACTGTGGGGGGGGGTGTTTCGGTGGAACTAGGGGAGTTGTTTCTGTGGGGGTGGGTGGCATTGGGGGGAGGTGTTGTATTTCAGGGGGCTGGGCAGCACTGGGGGAGGGTTTCAGTGGCGCTCGGGGGGGTTTCGGTGGGGCCAGAGGGGGTTTCGGCCCTCAGCTGTTTTCTTTGGAGTAATATGGCCCTCGCCGCTTTACGAGTTGTGCAGGCCTGTGCTAGAGCACTTGGTCTTGCTCTGAGCCCTCCACCGTACTGCTAACAGTCTTGAATCCTGACTCACTGTGTGCAGATGCATCCATCTGGAGTAAAATACCTTATGGACACTGACCAGCACCTGCCAGCCTGCCTCCGTCTTCCACTCAGCTAGTCAGGTCGAACGAGACCACAGCCTGCAGCTCAGACACACCAAGCCATCCCAAAACACAAACAGGTAGTGAGAACTGTGGGGATGGGCAGCAGAAGACTTCTCTGCTTCCCAGGAGCAGGGGGAGGCTCCATTCATTAGGCCAGATCATAAGCTAGTATGAAGTAGCATAACTCTGCTGAAGCTCCCATTTACACCAGCCATTCAGCTGAGGCACTGGCCCAAACTCTGTATGGATCCTAAAGCACCTATGCACTGTACTGATCATAGTTAAAACAAACAAGGGAAATGGAGCTAAATCAGATGAAACTCAAAGATGGGCTCCCACTGTAGGGCTCAGATCCTCAAAAATGTTCTCAGTGTTCTGTGGCCTAATTCTACTTCCCCCTACATCATCAACCCACGAGGCAGTGTGGTGCAGTGGCAGGAGACTTGAGCTCTGCCAGGGACTCGCTGTGTGTGATCCTGAGCAAATCACTTCATTGCTCACAATATACAAATAAATAAATAAATACAAATAAAAAGATACTTTCTTCCTTTGAGAAGCAATTAGAGATCTCTGGCTAGCATGTGCTATAGAAGAGTTAGACGTGCTCATACCATAAAATGGCTGCAAATCCATTTCCTGATTTACACTTGTAAAATTAAAGTGTAATGAAATGCAACCCAAGCTGAAACTGAACAAGCTGGCTATATAAATAGGTTTAAACTTGATTTTGATTACACAAGAAAATTGCAAAGTGCAAGCCAGGCTAAAAACATGAAATGTGAAGTAGTGAAAGCTAGGCAAAAATCTGACCTAGCCCATGGCAGTGCTAGAGCACAGGCAGCCAAACTGTATCCCTCAGCCATCAGCTGTTCTCTTAGGCTAAAACACAACCTACTTCAGAGCCAGCTCAAGGACCTTCTGCAACCCTTAAGCTCTCGCAGGGGGCCTATGGCAGTCAGTGGGCAGAGTAATCAGGCAGGTGGGAGGTGTCTCTTCATTCCCTGCATGCCGTTGGAGGGTCCTCTGTACCTGCCCCAAATGTCAGCATGAAGGGACAGGTTATGGATGGGCAGGCACCATAAAAATTGCCTTATGGATCAGATCAGAGGCTCATGTAGTCCAGTATCTTGTCTCCATGTAGAAGACTGAGGACTGAGAGCACTGATGTTGTTCCCTGGCTCATCTTAAGAGCTGTGGACATGTAATTTCACGCTTGGAGGAACTCTTAACCTGTCCAGTTCCTAGCAAAGCACATTTGTCAGTAACATACTTGTGTTAGTGAGGACGTAACTTTATATCTGACTCACGATCAGCTCAAGGTGTAAAGTTCAGAGGCCAGCTCCTCAGCTGGCATAAAATATCATCTTACCTGTGGGTCACGTCCCCCTACAGGCCTGAATCTGCTACAGCATATGGCTAACAGCTAGGTTTCTAGTTCAGTCAGCAGCGCAACATACTTTAAGATCCACAGTTCCTAGGTTTAATCTCTGCTGATGACCCACAGACACATGAGCTTTGAGTTATAGGTGGAGCTCCCTGATGTGGGAATCTGTAACTTCCAAAGACCTCTGTGACTTCAGCCTGCGGCAGTTGGAAGCTGCAGCTGTGAGCCCCCCTGAGTTCTGAGCCACTGCGGGCAGGGGGGGACCCCTTAGTTCCTGGATGCCACGGGTTGGAGGGACACCGCAGCAGCAGGAGTACCCCATAGCTCCCAACCACCACGGGCAGTAGGGGGCTCTGAGCCACTGTGGGGGAGACAGACGACGACACCCCACAGCTCCTAGCTAGGCCCCCTGCAGCTCCCTGCCACCTTGGGCAGCGGGAGACCCTGCAGCTCTGAGCTGCGGGTGGAGAGGGACCCTGGACCTCCAAGCCCCCCAGGCACTGGGGGCTCCCAGAGCTCCCAGCTGGGCCCAGCAGCTGCCCAGCAGCTCTCCATTTTGTCATGGATATTTTCAGTAAAAGTCAGGGACAGGTCACGGCTTCCATGAATTTTTCTTTACTGCCTATGACCTGTCCCTGACTTTTACTAAAGATATTGTGACAAAATCTTAGCCTTAGCGATGTGCTTACCCTGGCTCCAAGCAGTTATCAGACCTGTTGGGACTAGCAGCTTCTTTGTCTATACCTGCAGGGCGCAGTGGGCACAAGTGCTGGAATTGGGGCTGATTCCAAACATACCCAAAAGATAACGTTTCCAAAAGCATCTAATTGACTTAGGAGCCTGAGGCCTGGTTTACACCTAAAACTTAAGTTACGTCACTCAGGGGTGTTCGTGAAAAGTTCACGCCCCATAGAGACGTCGTTAAACTGACCTAAGCCCCAGTTTACACACCGTTAGGTCGATAGAAGAATTCTTCTGTCGACCCAACTACTGCCTCCAGAGGAGGTGGATTTACTACAGCCATGGAAAAACTCCTTCCGTTGCTGTAGGAAGCATCTACACTATGAAGCTAGAGTTGCACCACTGTACCACTTGCAGTGTAGACATAGCCTATGTTCCATTGTCCAAAGTGACTTAGGCCCAGATCTGCAAGGTATTTCAGCCTGCAGTTCACACTGAAATCAATGGAAGTCAGGCACCCCTATGCCTTTGGGGATCTGGGCCTTATGAGCCTCTCTTCCATTGCCTTTCAAATTGCAAAAGCCACTTCTGAAAATGGGATTTGGGCTATTTTGAAAATGTTTTCCACGGCATTTTTGAAAATTAGGCACTTCTGAAAATGTTCTCCATGGTCTAATATAGCCAAGGCACAAGCTCTGAGTGTCCATGGTGCATAGCCTAGTAATAGCACACGGCTAGGTGGCAGGAGGTTCTTCAAGTAATAACAGTGATTAATGAAAACAGACTTTGGGCCTGATTCCACTACCACTTCAGTCTGTAGTAAAACTTCAACATGAGCAGAACTGGGCCACTCAGGTCAATTTTTTGCACTGGAGGTAACACACACAGTTCAGGCTAATGTGCTAAAAGTAGCAGGGTGTTGGCAGCTCCCACTGCATGGCCCTTCATCTCTCAAAACGTGGCCCTCTTTATTACAACACGCATATTTTAAACAAGGCACCAGTCCCTACTATATTATATCTAAGCCTACTATATGCCTGCTCTAAAGGAAACTGCAGCTACCAAGTGAGCACATTGCTCTTACTAATAGCAAGCTAATCAATTTGAGTTACTGTATACATTAGTAATGCCCATGTAATTCTAGTGCAAATTAGGTTTGGGTAGCATGTGAAGCTCATGATATCCTGTCTTCCTGCAGCAGAGCTTGGATTTACAGCTCCCTTGGGAATGCCACACTAGAACCAATCCTCCCCCACTCCTTCCTAAATCCTCCCTTGATTGGATACAGCATGGTCCTCTGATTAAAACTGTGCGGTGGTTCAGAAAATGATTTCCAGCCAGCGCCTCTCAGTGAATTACTTTTTTTAGACAACACATTTTCACCTCAAATACAGCTGGACGTTATGAAATCTTAAACGGAAATCTAATGCAGGCTAAACATCGGCCTGACAGTGGGAAGAAGAGGGCAAGGCAGGACAGCACTGCGTCATCAGCAGGATAAGAAGAAGCTGCAGGATGGTCTCAAACTTCTTGAAGTACATTACCTGTTTGCATTGAGGGACACGAAGGCCATGGGGATCAGAAAGCATCACTTTTACACAGGATGCAACAGCAAGACCGTCACATGCACGCTGATGCACTCATGTAACTCCCCCTCAGGCAGACAGCAGACCTCTTGGCTCCAATGGGAGTTCTATCAGAGACCGAGACATGAAGGGTCAGGCCTAGTGGTTGATGCAGTGCCAGCCGGGCCAGGAACCAAAACCAGAGTATGAGCTGGAGTCAGGAGTCAACAAGCCAAGAATAGGGCTGGGAGCTAAGCTGGTGGAAGAGCAGTTCTGGAGCAGGACCGGGAACAAGGCTGAAGTCCAAGCTGGGCTGGAGCAGGACAAGGCCTGTGGAGTCTGTCTTCACTATCAGATAGGGGAGAGTTCTGAGCCCTGAAGTGCCACTGGGCAGACCGGGCTGCTGTTTCTCCTGTGGGGCTCACATACCTGTGCTGATAGGCACCACACCAGCTCCTGGCTTGTGAATTGGCTGGAGCCTGGCACCGGGATGACTCATCACCGCATGTGGCTTAATCAGGCTCTAGGTCAGGGATGACTCATCACCTTACATCAAACCTGAGGATGCTTCCCCAATGTCCTTGGGCCCGGCTGGTGGGGTGAGATCAGTGACATTCCTGAAGGAGGTCAGATGCATGTATATTACTGGCCAGTTCTCTTGAATGGTTTGGTAGGCAGGGCCAGCGCTTCCATTAGGCGACCCTAGGCAGTCGCCTAGGGTGCCAGGATTCGGGGGGCAGCATTTTGTGCTCTCCCCAAGGGGCGCACAGGAGCTTCTGGTTCTGCTCCTGTTGCGCCGCCGAAGAAGGACCTTCTGCCGACGTGCTGCAGAAAACAGCGGCAGGCAATTGAGCAGCTCAATGACTGCCACTGTCGCCTGCGGCATTTCGGCGGAGGGTCCTTCTTTGGTGTCGTGATGGGAGCGGAACCAGAAGCTCCTGTGTGCCCCATGGGGAGCGCACAAAATGCTGCCCCCCGAATTCTGCCTGGGGCACCAGAAATCCTGGCGCCACTCCTGTTGGTAGGTCACACCCTTTCCAGTCCACAAGGTACAAGGTGAAGAAGAAAACAGCAAGAAAGTTGGAGTGACTTTGTTAATGTAGTCACTAACCTTTTGGTTAGAGAGACAGAATTATTGACCGTTACAAATTAGTCTCTTCTGTATGTGTTTGGTTGATTTCAGAAGGACCGATTTATTATTTTTCATTTGTATTACAGTAGTGGCTAGTAGTCCCACTAGCACACCATGACACAGTTATGTACAATCCCATCATCTTGACTGACCACCTGCATAACAGAGGCCACTGAATTTCAGCGACTGTTCCTGCAGCAAGCCCAACAACTTGTGGTCGAAATACAGTGTATGTTCTGGGAAGGTATCCAATCTGGATTTAATGACGCCAAGCAATGGCGAACCCACCGCATCCCTTGCTAATTTGTTCCATTAGAGGATAATGTGGCTGATAGAAGAAGGATGAGAAGAAGTCCATGAGAGTCTTTCCATTGGCCTCAGTGGACCTTGCATGACCTACAAAATAAAAAGGAGTCATATAAAAAATGGAAACTAGGTCAGATTACAAAGGATGAATATAGGCAAATAACACAGGAATGCAGAGGCAAGGTTAGAAAGGCAAAGGCACAAAATGAGCTCAAACTAGCTATGGGAATAAAGGGAAACAAGAAGACTTTTTATCAACTACATGAGAAGCAAGAGGAAGACCAAGGACAGGGTAGGCCCACTGCTCAGTGAGGAGGAGAACAGTAACAGGAAACTGAAATGGCAGAGATCCTAATGACTTCTTGTTTGGTCTCATCTGAGAAGTCTGAAGAATGTCTAACATAGTGAATGCTTATCGAAAGGGGTAGGTTTAAAAGATAAAATAAAAAAGAGTAAGTTAAATCACTTAGAAAAGTTAGATGCTGCAAGTCACCAGGCCTGATGAAATGCATCCTAGAATACTCAAGGAGTTAATAGAGGAGGTATCTGAGCCTCTAGCTATTATCTTGGAAAGTCATGGGAGACGGGAGAGATTCCAGAAGACTGGAAAAGGGCAAAACTAGTGCCCATCTATAAAAAGGGAAATAAAAACAACCAGGAAACTACAGACCAGTTAGTTTAACTTCTGTGCCAGGGAAGATAATGGAGCAAGTAATTAAAGAAATCATCTGCAAACACTTGGAAGTGGTAAGGTGATAGGGAATAGCCAGCATGGATTTGTAAAGAACAAATCATGTCAAACCAATCTGATCGCTTTCTTGAAAGGATAACGAGTCTTGTGGATAAGGGAGAAACGATGGATGTGGTATACCAGACTTTAGTATAAGGCATTTGATACGGCTCGCATGATATCCTTATTGATAAACTAGGCAAATACAATTAGATGGGCTACTATAAGGTGGGTGCATAACTGGCTGATAACCGTACTCAGAGAGTAGTTATTAATGGCTCCCAATCCTACTGGAAAGGTATAACAAGTGGGGTTCCGCAGGGGTCTGTTTTGGGAGCGCTCTTGTTCAATATTCATCAACGACTTAGATGTTGGCATAGAAAGTACTCTTATTAAGTTTGCGGACGATACACAAACTGGGAAGGGATTGCAACTGCTTTGAGAACAAGGTCAAATTCAAAAATGTCTGGAACAATTGGAGAAATGGTCTGAGGTAAACCGGATGAAGTTCAATAAAGACAAAGCAAGTGCTCCACTTGGAAGGAAGAATCAGTTCACACATACAGACTGGGAAGAGACTGTCTAGGAAGGACTATGGCAGAAAGCGATCTAGGTCATAGTGGACCACAAGCTAAATATGAGTCAACAGTGTGATACTATTGCAAAAAAAGCAAACACGATTCTGGGATGCATTAAACAGATGTGTTGTAAAACAGACACGAGAAGTATTTCCTCCACTCTACTGTGCGCTGGTTAGTGCCCAGCAGGAGTATTGTGTCCATCTGGCACTGCAGTTCAAGAAGATGTGGAGAAATTGGGAGGGTCCAGAGAAGAGCACAGGATGATTAAAGGTCTTGAGAACATGACATGAAGGAAGGCTGAAAGAATTGGGTTATTTAGTTTGGAAAAAGAGAAGACTGAGAGGGGGCATGATAGCAGTTTTCAGGTATCTAAAAGGGTCATCAGGAGGAAGGAGAAAACTTGTTCACCTTAGCCTCTAATGCTAAACAAGAAGCAATGGGCTTAAACTGCAGCAAGGGAGATTTAGGTTGGACATTAGGAAAAAGTTCCTAACTGTCAGGGTGGTTGGACACTGGAATAAATTGCCTAGGGAGGTTGTGGAATCTCCATCTCTGGAGATATTTAAGAGTAGGTTAGATAAATGTCTATCAGGGATGGTCTAGACAGTATTTGGTCCTTCCATGAGGGCAGGGGACTGGACTCGATGACCTCTCAAGGTCCCTTCCAGTCCTAGAGTCTATGAATCTATAAGTATAGAGGATGCACCTGATCCTCCAACTTAGAGTAGGGACGCATGTTGTTAAAGATTAGTTCAATGTTTTTTAAACAGTTCACCCCATTTGTTCCATCCACCAGCCTTGCAAATTTAACAGTGGCGACAATTCTCTCCTGCACCAAGATCTGCACAGCACAGGAGAGGGAGTGTGTCAGTCACAGGGGCTGTCAGGTTCCTGCCTTCCTGCTTTTCTGGGTTGATCTACACCACTCCTGGCCTCGCCTAAGTTAAAGCTGCCACCTAAGAACCAGTGGAGCACAGCTGTGCTCTCCTCCCCAGCTTCTGAGTATTGGTCAACAACCGGTAGCAGCAATTGACAACAGCGCCAGGCAAGCTCTGGGTGTAAAACAAAATAAAAATGTTCTTTCTCTAGGACTTGTTAATGAAAATAACACCCCCTCCCCAACCATTGTGTTTAAGGCTTCAAACTAGCTGCAGCCCCACTGAGCGGCTTTTTCTGTCTCTAGCGCTGTATTCAAACTAAGCTCTAAAACAAATACCTATTATGCTGTATTAAGGAAATAAATTTACTAAGTGGTTATCTGGAGAGATGGCTTTTCTGTTAAATGGCAATAAAGCAGAGCTGGAAAGGAAGAAGCTGACAAATTTCCTTCCCTAATCACATTTGAAAACACTGCATTCCAAGGCTCTTGCAGGGCCACTTTAACAGGCACAGTCGTTGAGATTTACTGCTGGAACCATTAACAAAGGAGAGATTGGGGGGATATTTTTAAAAGGTAATGCTGGCAGGAAACACCTGCAGGAATGCCCAAGAGTCTGAAAAGTACTAGAGAAAGGATGCTGGGTAATTGGGGAGCCAGGTCAACTCTTTTCTTTGAAGACAGGGAAAAGGAAATAATTGTACTCTCTGTATTGCATAACGATGTCGTCGGGCCTGATTCTCCACTGCCTTGCCCTTTGTGGAGCCAGTCACCTGGGTGTGAAGTGAGTGCAGTGTGGGTGTAAAATGCTGCCCAATCAGAATGGGCCAAGCCAAAGCACTTTGAAGTCCATGAGAGTCTTTCCATTGGCCTCAGTGGACCTTGGATGACCAAATAAGGGGGAAGGCCATGGAAAACCAGGCCTTTCGTATACATTTTATAGAAAAGTGAATGACCGCAGCCATGACATGGGTCAGACTCATTCACATCTAAATGCCTCCCATCATTAGAGCAACTGAGCTCCTTACCGAATTCATGCTCACAGCACTCTTGTGATGAGGAAGTGTTATCAGGCCCATTTCACAGCTGGGATAGGATAGCAGAGAGAGACCAAAGCCCAGCTCCTCAAAGGCATTTAGCTACCCATGTGCCTCTTTAGGGGCTGAGGTCACCCATTTAGGCTCCACTGACATTTTCAAAACTGCCACTCAGTTGCTCCCTGACCTAGTGGGCAACTAAATCCCGATGGTTGGAATATGTCTACGACATTCCAGGTGAATGCTGCAACCAGTGGCCTATTGGATATAATGGACACACACACATACCTACATACCCTGCTGTCTTTTGTGCAGGTTAGGGCATGCCTAGAGGATTGGGCCCTGCAGGAGGCGGGCAAAGCCTAGTTTGAGAATCCCACTGAGGCTTAGGGGTGAGCTAGAGCATTGAGCTGCTCAGACTTAGGCAGTTTTGCACATGCCCACCAGCAGGAATTTAGACACCTAAAGGGTTAAGTAGCAACTGAGTAGGGATTTTGTGAATGCCAGTGGTGCCTGAATGTTGGACTTAGGCACCAAAAGCAGCTTTTAGATGTCTAAGTCCCTTTGTGAACCTAACCCTAAGTGACTTGCCCAAGGTCACACAAAGAATCAGTGGCAAAGATGGGAATTAAACCCAGAGCTCCTGAATCCCAGCCCAATACCTTAAACACACAAGACCAGCCTTGCTCACACAAATCCACTTGTTTTTTATAGTACACGAGGTGCTGTGCAAGGCTGGGTTGGTTGGTTGGTTGGTTTTTTGCATATCAAAGTGAGCAATCTGAGACAATACTTAGTCTTTGAAATATTAGCATTTTTTCTTTTCAACAGCAAATATTTGTCCAGTACGTTGGACAGTACCTAAGAATACATTCACACACAAGAATGAAGACACCCTCCCCACACATCACGCAGATAAAAGCTCCTTATAACTGTGGCAGGAAATGAAATGTGACATTAAAAACTAGACTACGTAAAGCACTAATACTTCTCCACTAAGGAACAATGCTGCAGTGACAGAGATGGAGTGAGTTAACCTAATGGGTCTTTTCCAGCCCTAGATTCAGTGAATCTATGAAATGTATTTACTTACTTTAAAAAAAACACCTTTTTTCCATGATGATTTCCCACAATGCTGATTTCGCATACAGAAAAACCCTGTGGTGAAGCACCTGTACCTATGGTGAAAAGTAAACAGAAGCTCACATACACAGTCCTCTGGGATACATATTATGACTAAGCCCCGTTCCTTATTTGCACAGTGTGCACATTTCCTTGTTGTTTTGTACTTTTAAGCAGCTGTACAATTTTCTCTTTGTGTTTTGGGTTGATTTTGAGTTTAAATGCAAAAATATAGGCTAAATGGTATCCTGGAAACTCACTTTTCCTGGCTGGCTTTGTCCTGCAAAGCTTTGCACAGGACTTCCCATTTTTCCTCCTGTGCATGAATAGGAGAGAGAATTTTAAAAAAAGCAATAGATGGAATCAGCACAGGACAATGAGTGAGTCTCTGATCAGACAAATGGGATGAAAGATAAGCCAGCCCCCTTCCTCCATTCCCTTCACAGGGTGTCTTCACTGCAGAGTTAACCAGGCTCTTACCCCAATTTTAACCCGAACTCCCACTCCCTTCTACACACAAAAACTTTTGACCTGAGTTTGGAGGTGCTGTAAACCAAGGCTAGCATATTTGGATTCACACCTAGAGGTTGGAGCTCAGGTGCTGCTTCAGCTCAGGCTGTACTCTGCCCGCTTTGCAGTGTGGATGCAGCTGTAACCTGGTTCCTTAATTTGGGTGCTGATAGTCCACAGATGCCTTCCCACAGTTCCCCTGAAGCCTTTTCCCCCCTGTCCTCCTACCTATTCCCTTCTTCTGCCTTGGATGTCACCTACCAGCTTATATATATATATTGGTGCAACATTTCAACCTCACATTCCACATGGCTGGCTCCACTTCTCTATAGCACTCAGTGCAGATTACAGAGATGCCATCTGGAAGCTCCTCATGCCAACATACTGCCAGAGGTTCATACCAAGGTTCTGGTAGACCTCTAGTGTGAGATCAGTAAAGTCTGCAGTTGGGGAGTTGTTCTCCAAATCAGCACCTCTAGCCGTACATCTCCAAGAGGCTGATGGGCAGGGAGTCGGGGGGATTAACCAATTCAGTGCAGGGAAGAATCAAAACCTTTTTACAAGGCAAGTCTGGCAACACACTGACTACCTGCCACTATTGTGAGGAGTTGACCAGTGCCCAGCACCACCCCAAGCACAAAGCCCACGGTCATGTGGGTTTGTGAGACCAGATGGGGATGCTACTTGGCCAAGGGCAGAGGGCCTGGAGGAACCAGAGCAGTGGGGACACTTCAGGGGACAGCTGGTATGGCTTCAGCCCGGAACTGCTTGGGGCGGGGCCTGGAGAATAGATCGGGGAGGAGGCAGTGTCACAGCCAGGTGAGCAGCTGCTGCCATCTTTGTTATTGTGCGGGAAATTACCACACAAGCATTGCCGGTTTATGACCAGTCTCGTTATCGTTCTGGGTGCTGGTATGTGCTGCGGGGAAGGATTGGCTTCATGGAAGGGTGGAAGAAATGCTATGTCTCTGGCCTCCTTTCCTCTCCCGCCCTTCACATTAGCCTCACTCCACACCTGCCCCTCTTCCCCTCCTCTATCCCCTCATCTCACCTGCTTTGCTCCTGCTTTTGTCTTTCTAACTAAATCCCACCCCAAAAAAGAAAAACTGTGGCACTAACATGCTCTTTCCCACCACATTGTTCACCCTGCTTGTGCATTCTGTACCGTCTTCCTCCCTCCCCCTCGACCCGATGACTGTCATGTGCATTTAACCTGTGAGCTCCTGGGGGCTGTTTTACAGTGCCTCACACAATGGGGCTCAGTTATCCCTGGGCATTCCCATACTACAGATGGTTAATAATAAATAATTAAAAGAATAAGAAATAGCAATGAGAAGGAAAAAGGGCTCTGCCTAATCTATTTCTCCCTCTGCTGCAACTCAGTCCCCCCTGCTGCTATGTTAGGCTGCTTTAACTGAGTAGTTTGCTATCTGAGGCCCATTAGCGTGGTATTTTAATCCCTCACAATCCTTAATGGCTTTATCTTCGCAATGCCTTTAGGATGTAGGGAAGTGCTATTAGGCCCATTTTACAGATGAGAAACAGGCACAAAGAGGCTGAGTGACATGCCTAAGGTCACACAAGATGCCTGTGGCAAAGTAGGGAATTGAGTCTAAGTATTAGCTGTTTAAAGGTCTGACTCTTTTACACATAGTCCCATTAATTCTGATTTGGCCCTAAATTCTTATAACCTTACTCACATTAAATGGTATCTTACCTGACAAGCGGACTCATTCATTTTAATGGGACTATTCTAGGAGCAAGATATTACCCATGTGAGTCAGGGTGGCGGAATATAAGTCTTAATTATTATTTATTAAATCAGAGATGTCCACACCACTTTCTACACATGTGGGAAGTTAAAGTCTGTGCTCAAGGAATTTACAGTCTTAGGACATGATCTTGCAAACTCATATTCACATGAGTAATGCCAAAGACTTCAATGGGGCTGGTCATATGAATAAGACAGACAAGACAAATTTGGCTCTTCAGGTCTTAAAAGTCAGGAACTGAAAACATCATCAGCTATAATGCCCAGCCTTCAGACTTCAGGACAGATATGTAGCAACATAAACATTAATATATTATGACTGATGGCCAAGTTACTCTCCTAAGTCTGTATTTAGGCACCTAAGGCCCTAATTTAATAAGGTGCTTAAGACCTTGTCTAACTTTCAGTGTGTTAGTAGTTCCACTGAAGTCAAAGGCACTACTTGTGCTTAAAGTTAAATAATTGGTTAAGCTGCACCTGAAGAGATGATCTGATTTTCAGAAGTGCTCAACCACCACCACTGACTTCATTAAGAGTGCTGTGTGCTCAGCATTTTTTGAAAAATTAGGCCACTTATTTAAGTGTTTAAATAGGGCATTAGGATCCTCTGTTTAAGCATACAAGACCTGAAAATCTTGCTCTGATTTTTAAAAGAAAATCACAGAGGAGGAGAAGGAGGACCACGTAAATGAAGACAAAAATGAGAAGAAAGAGCCGAGAAAGGAGAGCAGAGAGAGAGAGAGGTTTGTTATTTCATGCCTCACTTTATAAATCAAGGTGTTTGGCTGGTAAAACAGGGCTCTTTAGAAAGCACTGCATTTCTTCTTGGAAACCAGGATGAACGATTCTAAGGCCATAATTCAAAAGAGAAGTCTAATCTGTCATTTAGTCCCAAATTGTACAGATTGATTGTCTCTAACATTCATTATTCAACATTAACATTCATAATCGCTTCTGAAAATAAGTCGTTGGGCCTGACCCTTTGCTGCTTGCCCTTTGGGCTGCCATTTACACCTGAATGGATCGTGTCACTATCATGACACCAGGGGTACGGCAATGGACAGTGATGCTCTTAGTTCGTAGATCATGTGTAAGTCATTCGTCGCAGTTGCATTCTCCATCCTCTCACTTGCTAGAGTTTTTTGTCTCCTTTTCTTCACTCTCCCTTCATCCGTTTCTATCTCTTTCCTTCTGTCACCTTGTTTCATTTCTTTCTCCTTCATTTTGGAACAGTTTGGATTGCACTCCTAATGGCATCTTGGGTACCTGTACAAAACGGATGGGGCCAATCAATATGTGGAGAAGAGCAGATTAGCAGCTTTACAAAAGCCAATGTTACAAAAGATGAGGCTCAACATGCTAGTAAGGGGTAATCTTTAATTACCCAGCCATGATTAGATTATTGTAGAGTGGAGGAAATATGACTAGTAGCATGTCTGGGCATCTGGCATGTGATTTCTGTTTAATTCAATATGGGGGTTATTAAGCAGTGCAGAGGGCATGGCTGAAGAAAATGAAGAGCAGAATCTGCAAAATAGCAATCCCAGTCGTATTGTGTGTTCTGTGAATGAAAGGCAAAGGATTTCTATTTTAGGTATAATCCTGGCACACCTCTCTAGTTCTTGGACAAGAGAACCACTGATAATTGCAGCATTCAGCCAAGCCCACTGATTTAACCTTTTCAGTGACGTGCTTTTACTTAAGAGTTTGAATAAACAAGTTCCACTGAGAGGCGGAAACTGATCGACACATACAATTAGCTCTTTGGATGTTTCACGGTTACAGAGCTAGATTCTCCGTTGGTGTAAACTGAAGAAATTCCATTGACCTCAGTGAGTTGTGCCGATTCATGCCAGCAGAGACTATGCCCTGCAATGTCTCCTTTGGCATCACTGGCTTGTTCTTTAAAGTGAAGAGAAAATTGACAAATACATGTCCATTTTAGTGCATTAAACAATTAGAACAGTAAACACTGAGAGTTAGAGAAGGGAATACACCACTTTTCCTTTCATCAATGTTTTTCTCCCAGATGGGATTTCAACAGCTATGTTGTTTCAAAAACCTAGCACCATTAACATCTTTTCAGAAGAACTGGCTTATTTGTAAATAGTGCATTACAGGACTTAGTAACACAACTTTTTTTAAAAACAAAGATGCTATTAGGTAGGTGTCATAAACAGATAGCTAAGGGTTAATGTCTCTTTCACCTGGAAAGGGTTAACAAACAACACCTGACCAGAGGACCAATCAGGAAACAAGATACTTTCAATCTAAGAGGAAGCCTTGTTTGTGGGTTTTGAGTTTTGGGTTGTTCTCTCTAGGGTCGTAGAGTGACCACACATACCTACAGGCTCTCTAATTCTGTTCCATTTTGTAAGTCACAAGGTAGAAAGACAGTTTAGTCTTTTAATTGTTTTCTGTATTTGCAACTGTGTATCTGGCTGGTGGAGTTTTAATGGTGTATTGGCTGAAGTATCTTAATTGTATTTCTGCTGGAGAAAGCTTTCTTTCTATTGTCCATAAGCTAAAAAACCCTGTAATATTTACCATCTAGATTCCAGAAGATAATTTACTTTTTTTCTTTTTATTAAAAGTTTTGCTTTTTAAGACCTGTTTGATTTTTTCCCTAGTTGAGGCTCAAGGTAATGAGTCTGTACTCACCAGGGAATTTTGGGGGAGAAGAGAGAGATAAATTTCCTCTTGTTTTAGATTCACGGAGCTTTGAATCTGTATTGCCTCAGATTCAATGAGGGGAGGGAGTAAAAGGGTGAGGGAGAAAAGGGTGAGGGGAATTCCTCTGTGTGTTAGATTCAAGGGGTTTGAATTACAGTATCTTCCAGGGTAACCTAGGGAGGGAAAGAGTTTACTTTCCTTGTATTAAGATCCAGGGGGTCTGGATCTTGGGAGGTCCCCAGGGAAGGTTTTGGGGAGACCAGAGTTATCAGGCACTCAGAGTCCTGATTGGTGGCAGCCTATCAGATCTAAGCTGGTAATTAAGCTTAGAGGATTCATGCTGGTATTTTGGACGCTAAGGTTCAAATTTGGGAATTATACCATGACAGTAGGCTAGAGAGTGTGACTCAAATAATCAATCAAGAATGGTTTAGCTAGGGAGAGGATAGCCAAATCTCCATATTAATAAAACACTGAAGAGTAATGACACTGATTTCACAGGTCCAACGGAAATAAGGCGGCAGTAGGGTCTGAGCAAGGCAGTCATTAGTTATTGCATGGTTTGCTTGGCCCCTAATAAAGAGAAAGAATCAAAGTACACATATATTACTTGCCCCAACATAACTTGTCTTTTCAGTATGCATACATTGCAAATTCTGTTCATTTAGGGACTAGAGATGGGCAAAAATTTTCAGTTGAAGCGTGTTTGGCTGACTTATTCACCCCGAATAACAATTCCTCATAAAATCCAAGGGGCTAGAACAAATATGAAATTTCTTGGCTAGATAAGGTGGCCTCAGTAAAGATGAATGTCCTTCCAAATTTATTAGTCATGTTTCAGTGCAGGATGCACTATTAAAAGTAATATGGAAACATAAGAGACAAAGGGTGAGCGCTAAAGTTCTGTTTAAGCCTGCAAAGTGGGATAGACTAGCTTTCCCTCATTAGGCTGTTTATTGTTATGCATGGGTTAACAATAGACCATCCAAATACTGTGTAAAACTTGATCAAGACTGGAGCCCAAATACAGCAATTTATATTAATGTTTGAGTGAAAAAGAAATGTAGGTCACCAAAAATAAAAAATAATGACTCATTCATCCAGACCACCTTGCCAGCTTTTAAAATTCCTGTCACTGAGGCGTATCCCTTAGTATTTTCATTAAATAATCAGGCATTTATCCCTAGGAAATATCAATTGACTGTTCCTTGTGGGTAAGAATTGAGATTACTCCTGATTAATCCTCAGTCCTGATTTGAAATCAAACGAAGAGTTTTGTAATAATGTAAAGATCCTATATTTTCAGTATTTACAAGTACAATATTTTATTGTGAAATCTGGATACTAGACCTTTAACCACATTTGAGGAGTTGACCCAGGAGCAAGTTTGAACAAAAGGTTTAATTTCTAAGCTACATACAAGTTTGGTTGGAAAAGATCTTGATAAGAAAACAACTCAGATGAAAAGATGGGAGAGGTATTTTAACAAAAAAATTGATCTTGCTCTCTCTTAAGTTAATGTAAAGCTCCTAATGGAAATCAATGGGAGTTACATCCTTTAAGGATCTGGGCCCCAGTGACTTTGAAGCATAACCTGACTTACCCAGCATCACCATCCCAAACAATTGTGATGACCGGCTCATCTTTTTCCTTCCCCTTCTCCTTCGCTGTATGGAAGAGGAAAAAGAGAAAGAAAGAGGGAGGGGAAAAAAAAACAATAACTCCAAAAGTTTCCTCCAAACGTTTTTGTCAAAAAATGTCAAATAAATAAAATATTGTTTCTTTCCTAATTATTTCAAAATATATGACATTTTTCTTGAAAAAATCATTACTGTTAGTTGACCAGCCCTGAGGCAAATGGCAAATGGCTCACAAGTAGAAATCCAGAATGTAATTCATATAGTACTGAATGTCTGCAGTTTTCTGCTTATGCAAACTATTTCAGAGACGGGGACATAGGACAACCTCTCATCCCCTTTACTGTACAAATCGTTTTAGGAGCTCCCTGCAGGCCAGCATTTAAAATGATGATCTTTGTCCGAAAAGGCTGGTTTCTTTGGCTGTACGATCATTGCTTAACACACACGCACAGAGAGACACCCCAAAAGTGAAAAAAATAATTATTTGATCGTTTATTTTGCTTTCATTGATTTGGTCATTTGAGATTTTACCAAACACCAGAGGTCTAAAATGGGAATGTAACTGGTCTGGAAAGGCCCCTGTCCATGAATGATAAGGTTAAGAGCCAAAATTGAGGAAACCTGACTCTGGAGACCAGCACAAGGAAACAATTTAAGAAACAGTGTATGGAGTAAGCTAAATGGCTGAATAATTACCATTGTATGTCCCTGATGACACAAGTGCATTGAACTTATGTACTAATCATAAACTTTAAGTATGTGGCAGAAACTGAGAGAGACCAAATGTTCACCTCCTTGTATGACATCAACTGTGTTGCTGAAGATTAGCCATCTCCAGGCTGTCTATGTAAGGGACAAAAGCGATAAGCAGGGTGAGCAGACAGCAAATGTGAAAAATCAGGACTGGAGTGAGGGGTAATAGGAGCCTATAGAAGAAAAAGACCCCAAAATTGGGACTGTCCCTATAAAATCGGGACATCTGGTCACCCTAGCAATAAGACGCATGTAATGTGTATGAAAATGAAAGAGCTGTCAGGCTGCCACTGAAAGCTGTGGAAACAGAGCTGTTTGCAAGTCAGAGAGACAAAGTCCAAAGCTTTGAAAAGGATACATCAACATAACTATCACATCACCATCGGAAACCGCTGCACCTCCCATTGTTAGGAATCACACTGCAGAGTGCTAGGACTGGAAGAGATCAGGTGTAGTGGGACGGCTGCCTCACACAGGGAGAAAAAGGGGTTAAAAGCAGCACCAGGGAGGCTGTGCAGAACCCACTAATTAGGAAAGGGCTTATTGAGCCCACCAATAGAGGGAACGCTTGCTAGAGCAGCCAATCAGGGCCAGCAAGGGCTATATATAAAGGGCTGCTCAGCAGAGCAGAGAAGAGTCTCACCCTGGAAGGCAAGGGAGGAGGACTGGTTCCCTGAAGAAGTGCCAGACCACTGCCAGGCTGGGGCCTTGCTACAAGGGCTGAGAGGGTGCTTGGGCTATGGGAGAAGTGGCCCAGGGAAAATAGACAGCAAGTCGGAGGAGGGCTATAGTGTCCCTGGGTCAGGACCCAGAGTAGCAGGTGGGCCTGGGTCCCCTCCCCCCTTTTTCACCCCACTTACCGATGAGGAGAGTGGCTGGTATCCAGACTGCAGTTTGCCCCTGAGGTGAGGGGCTGGACCTTGGACTGCAGTTGGCCACTGAGGCAAGTGGTGGGACTAAGGACAGGTGGTCCCCTGGAAGCGGGAAGATACCGGAGTGGGGGCCCAGCTGGAGGACCGTGCCCAGAAGAGGATGCTGCAGTCCAGGTCTAAAGCGTGGAGACAGCGGTGATGGCAGGTGTGACATCACTAGTTGAAGGCAGACTGGAAGGGCTGAGAGCTAATTCCCAGGATGGCCAGAAGGAGGCGCAACAGTGGTGAGTCCTAATTTGTCACACCAGGGAAGAGCTATTCCCTCAGCTTGTTTACTTTGTGCATTTGACAGCACTTAGGGCCCAGTTCTCAGGGCTTCTGCTCCTGACCTTGCAGCTGGAACAGGCAGAGAAATACGGTGACATTAAACCACCTTTCTGCTCTCTGGCTCTGGATCTCATTTACACCCAATTTAAGGGCCCCCTACACTGTTAGTGCAATGCAAAGTGACCTTCATGGCTCCAAATCAAGAGGCACTGGCTCCCGTATACATTTGCTGTCTAGAGAGCCCATGGTTTCAAGTCTGAGGCAGTCTGCATACAGCTATCCACACATTAAACTAGGGGCCGTTTTGAATAATATTTATATATAAAAAGTATCCCTAATATGTTAACATTGAGTTACAAAAGATCAGGTGGCCTGAAGAACACTGAGGGCCTGGTCTTTGGGTTTGTTATAGTAGCTTTGCTCCAGCTGCCCAGTGCAAAGCTATGCAAAATCCAGTAGATGTTAATGGAGGAGTCTCCTGCCTATGAGACTCTTTGGGAAGCTGTAGTGGGTCTTGCAGAGCCCAGACCCTGGTGCAGGGTTCATATCTGTGGGCTAACGAGGCATGCTTGTGTAAGCAGAGTCAGGATGAGCTGTACCCTGACATCTGGTGGTGAATTATGGGAAGTGTGAAAAGAATGTCTGGAATGTGAAATCTCAAATATTTGCAAAGGCACGCCTACCCCATCCCAGACTGCCGAGCTGTGGGACTGCTTTGTGACAGAAATGACTCAACCTCAGTTGGGTGGTACTTGCTAGACAAGGGACAAGGGTTCCAAAACCCAGTGAAGGGAGAGAGGTTGGGGACAGGTATTTGTGCCTGGTGGTGCAGGCTCCTTGTGGAGCTAGAAGCACCAGTTGCACCCCCTCCTCTCTCCACTGTGGAATGTCAGAGTTGATTTTTTAATCCCTTAAGACTCTAGATACAGGTTGCTGAGCTGAACTCACTTTGGGCTAATGGTGCACTAGCACTGGGCTCCCCTACTATGTGCTGAGATCACTAAGAGCTGAAATCACAAAAGAGCTGAAATTACTGAGCTGGGAGCACTGAGTACTGTGCTAACTAGTGGGGGAGCCTGAAGCTATACTGTGGAACAGAGCAGCTGGCGGAGTGGAGCAGTTTATGGGGATGGCTGGAGCAGACCACAGGACAGCTGGTGGAGTGGAGCGGCTGGCAGAGCGGAGTAGCTGTGGGGCGTGTGGAGCAGCCCACAGAGCAAGCGGAGCCGAGCAGTTTGCAGGGACAACTGGAGCAGCTCACGAGGCAGCTGGTGGAGCGGAGCAGTTTGTGAGGACGGCCGGAGGAGCAGAGTGGAGCGGCCGGTAAGGCGGAGCAGTTCGTGGAGAAGGCGGAAGCAGAACCCACGGAGAGGCAGGGCAGTTGGCCCTGGACCACGTAAGGTGCCCCTTTCACCCAGGCTGGGGGGAGGGACCTCTACAGATAGACTCTTGAATTCTGGGGTGGCATTGACCAGAGACTTTTGGGTTGTTGGACTTTGGAGTGATTGGACTTAAGACCCTAAGGGGGAAAGGACATTGCCAAATGTACTTGGGGGGGTGGTTATGGTTTGTGTTATAACTCTGTTTGTGGTGTTTCTCCAATGGGATGCCGCATTGATTCCTTCCTTTATTAAAAAGATTTCGCTACACTCAGACTCCGTGCTTGCGAGAGGGGAAGTATTGCCTCCTAGAGGCGCCCAGGAGGGTATGGTATGTAAGTGTCCCAGGTCACTGGGTGGGGGCTCGAGCTGGTTATGCCTTGTGTTATTGAAACGGAACCCCTGGATACTGAACCTGGCCCTTGTTGCTGCCAACTCAGAGGGGCAGAAGGGTTACACTTGGAGAATCCCTATGCCCTGATGACCCCTGGCTGCTGGAGGGTACCTGAACATAGCAGCAGCCCATGTAGTTTACAGCCGTGGTGTGTCTCTCCTGTACCTGTTGTTTATAATACTGCTTTAGAAGCTCGTGGCTAGAGTTCTGTTTTGGCCTTTGTCGTTTAGAGAACAAGAGGAAGGGGAGGGTTTGCTACGGGGTTACTAGTGGAGCATCAGATGAATCTGGCTTTTTGGTGTCCCTCCTTGTTTGTGCACCAGACACTTAATGAGCTAAAAGATGAAGAGCACGAAGGGGAATGTGAGCTGTGAACATTCCCAATGAGTCAGTGGCCTCCGCATCTTACTTACATACACCAGCCTTCCACCCAGTGCTAACTCCTGGGGTACACGGCATGAACCACTCGTTGTCCTGCATTCAGAGCAGACATCAGTTCACAGGCTTTCATTCTAAGTTGAGGACTAACTTGAGAAGGGAAGAGTGATTTCCTAAGTGGAAAGTGCCTAGTGATGAGATTCTGGAGCCAAAGAGACAGAAACTGCATCTGGAACTCCCAGTTCACGGATAAGGAAATATAAAAGCACACTTGTGAGTGGGAGGGAATGGCAGAAAGCCACGTGACACTTACATAATCCTGGGTGAGTGAAGAAGCTTGGGATATTTTTTTTCACAAGGAGATGATGAATATTGCCAATGGCAGCTTTTGTGATAAGAGGCAAGCCAATAATCACAAGCCTTTGTAAATGGGGAGACACTAAGTAAAGCAACTTCAGTAGAAGCCTGGACTTTTAGATCCAGCTTGTTTTCAAAAAGCTCGGTGCCTCTGTTTGGATAATCATTGCCCCGTAATGCAGGCATAATGGAGGAGGGTACGCAGCCATGCAGCTGGTTGCCCCAAAAGCTGGTACCAGCCCAAATCCCCATAGGTGCCTCATATGTTGGGGCCAACCAGAAGACAGACATGCAAGATTTTCAGAGGGGGCAGCTGGGTGTGTGCAGTGCCCAAGGATGGGTGTGGTCTCAGGGAGAGGTGCTTACATCCATTTTCAGGATGAGGCAGGGCACACTTCAGCTCACTGGGAATCTGTGCAACTGCAGCTCGAGCTGACATGCTAACGGTAGCGTTACTCTCACCAGCTTGGGCTCTGGAGCAGTGAAACTGTGGCAGCATGAGCTGCCATGGGACTAATTCCCCAGGGTCTGGTAGGTTTGGACAGCCTGCCCAGCTCCAAGCTGTGCTGCTCCAAGACCCCAGCTAATCAGAGTAAAGCTAGCTCGGGTATGTCAGCTCGAGCTGTAGTCTAGACGTACCCTAAAATGGCTCTAAACTAGTCATTGTTTAGGGAGGTGCATGGCGGGGGCACTGCCCCCGGCTGGCTTCAGGCCTTTCACGCCATTTCAAATGAAGCAGAATCTGGGCAGCTGTCGGGAGAGTGAAGCTATGAAGGGAAAAAAAGCAGGTTCTCAGGAACAAGCAGCACAACTGCACCTCTTTGTTCTGACAGAAGTGGAGGCAGGGAAGATAAGGGGAAGGAGGACCACTGTAAGACACCTTTGAACTCAGCCAGATATCTGTATCCATACGCCAGGCATACTTTGGCTCAGGTGCTTGGCCTGTTTAGCATGGATTAGCATCTGTTAATGAACCATTAGTCCATGTTACTATGACAACTGGGGTGTGTGGCTGTGCTAGCAACTCGTAATTGCACACCTAGGCCAAAGTTTTCATAAACTGAAGTGATGCACTGAACTCTGCATTTGGCACCCAAGCAGCCTACATTTCAGAGGCAACGATCACCCAAGTGAAGTTGCACATGCTCAGAACCCTTGCAAAATCAGACCACCCAAATACAGCTGCCAGTGCCTAAGCTTCAAAACGGCTGGCCTCAGTTACATCACTTGCCTGCACACATGCCTGCTGGCGTGTGCAAATGAAGCTTCTAAGTAAAAAACATTGACCTGTGCAACTTTAGAGGCTAGCTTGAAACTATATGTGTCTCCCCCCTCTCCCCCAAAAGGTCTTTTGTACCTTCATGTCTGGATAAAAATGAGTGTGTCCCAAACACATTCCCCCATATACCTGTCTGACGATATTTAACATCATGGATTCCTCACTCAATTAGGGAGAAATCATCCCTGTGCAGAGGGACAGCAAAAGGCTTATGCACCATTTGAGTTTCACCTACGCCCATAGGCCTTGTGTTGGCCCTCTGTCCAGGGATACATTTCATATACATGTTCGGTTTTCTGCCTCCCCAGCAGTTGCCTCCCTGCCATAGTTCTGTGTACGGGGCACTTTTTGAAAACCATTCAAGAAGACATGAAACCATGTAGAGAACGTGCATGTCAAGTGCTCACTATGCATTGGCAATCCCCTTCCTTCGTGAGTTACATGCTGAAAACCTAAGCTGTTTGACCCTGGCATCTGCATTTGAATAGTTCTCCCTCTTCTCATCTAAATCCCTACCTGAGCCCAAGCTTTAAAAGAAAGGTCAGTGCTATTTGAAGGCTGTTCAGCTAGAGATTGAATCATTTAATGATGACTCATGTGAAAGTTAAATTGATGCAAATGTTAATTTGACAACATGAAAATACAGCGTGAATTCCAGCCAGACCAAACGTGTGTTAATGCATCTTGTGCTGCTGGGCAACTGTGCTCTGGCTTGGAGGCAGTTCTACAGAAGGGAAAAACTGAGCCGTCTGCTTTTCACAGACAGACTCAGAGAATTTGTCTTGAGGAGTGGGGAACCTCTTGAATGAATGAGGCCCAGTCTATGCCTAAAACTTGGGTTGACCTTGCTATGTCACTCAGGCTGCGAAAAATGTTCTGCCCTGAGCACTATAGTGAGGCCAACCTAACCTTTCGTATAGATGTGGCTAAGTTGACGGAAAAGTTTTCTATCAATCTGGCTACCTCCTCTAGGCAAGGTGAATTCACAACATCGATGGAAGACTGTCTTGCCTCCATGTAGGCAGCATCTACCCTACCGTGCTATAGTGGCATAGCTGTAGCTGTGCCATGGCAGTGTAGCCATGCCCTGAGCTTCTCCCTTCATCATTTTCTCCCCTTAAGGTTACTCTGCTGATTGAGGGCCTGGTCCTTTGCTTTTGAAGTCAATGGGAATTTTGTCATCAGAAGAGATGCTAGACTGGGTCTTATGGCCAGGTTTGCAAAGGTGCTGAGCACTTGCAGCTGTCATTGTCTTCACGGGGAGATGTGAGTGCTCAACACATTTAAAAATCCAGGCAATGAATATCTGACTGTGGGGGAGATTTTCAGAAGCACAAAGGGCAGTTAGGCATCGAGCTCTCATTCAATGCCAATGGGAGTTGGGCACCTTACTCTTTGTGCCTTTGAAAATCTCTCTCCACTTCTCCCTTAAGATCATACATAGGAATCATAAAAGATCAGGGTTGGAAGAGACCTCAGGAGGTCATCTAGTCCAATCTCCTGCTCAAAGCAGGACCAACACCAACTAAATCATCCCAGCCAGGACTTTGTCAAGCTGGGCCTTAAATACCTCTAAGGATGGAGATTCCACCACCTTCCTAGGTAACTCATTACAGGGCTTCACCACCCTCCTAGTGAAATAGTTTTTCCTAATATCCAACTAGACCTCCCCCATTGCAACTTGAGACCATTGCTCCTTGTTCTGTCATAGGCCACCACGGTCTTGTCCCAGCTTCTACTCTGAGAAGCAGAGTGTGTTGAAATAGTCTTTTAAAAAAGGACCAGATTAAAGAGGAAATTAAAAACCAATAGAAGTGGGAATCAATGATTCTTTATGGTCACACTGTCATAGGGTGACGCTGGCCATAGAAGAAGGAGGAGCAGGGCTGGTGCATCTGTGCTGCAGCACCTGAAGCAGATTTGGCTTTAAAAGAGGGCAGGCAGCTGGGCTTGGAGAAGGAGAAGATGATTTGATAAGTCAGAGCTAGGAGGCTGCATGAAGCAGGACTGCCAGAGTTCCCTGGAAGGTGAGGCAGTGACAGCCTGAGCAGTAAAGAGGAAAATCCCCTTGGGAGGAGAGCCCAGGGTGAGCTGAAGAACCGTTTGTTTGGTTTGTGTAAGTCTGGGACAATAAAACTGCCTAAAACAGACTGTGGGCAGTGGATCCTTTGCAAGCTGCTGAGAAGCCCTCCCTTGTTACACACATATTTTGTCGACAGAGTTTGAAACACAATAATACTAACTGCATCGGAACAAAACTGCCAAATTATACACTGAAACAACCGATGGACAGCACTATACAAGGGCTAGGAATGATTATTACTACCATAGAGCCTGGAAAAGTAGATCATACTGAACACTAGACATTTATTGAGACAAAGCAGTAACTAGATGAATTTAATATTGTTTTAAAGTCAGAAACCAATGCAGGCCAGTCAGCATTAAGAATCAAATGATGGGCAATGGAAAGTGATCATTAGTATTTATTGAGCTTGATATTTCACAGCCTTGTTGTCATTTGCAGCAGTGCAGAGTGAGTATAAATTACTACCGTATTCAGACTTGGAGTATTTCATACCCATTTGACACAATTCTACATGACTAGACAAAGGGCAAGGCAATGGAGAATAAGGTGCTGTGTATTATACACACAAACTACATTAAAAGAAAATGACTAAGGTTACAAAGCCAAACAGACAAAAGTTGGGGAATGACTGAATGAAGGTTGCCGGTGCAGCCTGTATTAGGCCCCTTGTACATATGCATTATGAGATAATCTTTGTGATTCCATATCACTTTTTCCACAGGACTTCTGCCTTATTCAATGCACAGGATGGACCTGCACTGGGAATGAATCAGGGTTGTGTAGTAAAGGAGACTGTTGTCTGTAGGACCCATGCTATATTGGTTGCAGAAATTGGAAGGTGGGTAGTGATGGAGGCAAGAGGCTGCAGGAAGAGAAACAATAGTCTCATGGTTGAGGCAGTTGAATGCTGCCCTGGAGAATTGGATTCTATGCCTGCCTCTGTCACAGCGTGCCTGTGTAATGCTAAGAAAGTCACACCAAACTTTTCAGAAGTGTGTTCCTCTTTTCATATGTGCCCAACTTGAGATACTGCAGCCTGATTTGCAGAAGTCCGGAGTGCTCACAATTGCAGCTGCAGTCCATGACAGGCGTGCTTGAATAGACAAAGTGTTATAAAATGCTAAGTACTTTTTTTCTCTCTGTGCCTCAGTTCCCTCGCTATAAAGTGAGGATAAAAATACCACAATCCCCCATGGAGAGGAGGCGAAGATAAATGAAGTAAATGTTTGTGAAGCAGTTGGATACTGTAATGATAAGCATCATAGAAAAGTCCATGAGGCAATTAATAATTTTGTCTTCATAGCAGGGTTTGAATAATGTGCAGAAAATAAGGCCTGGGGGGAGGGGGAGAGACAGATTGAACAATGAGGAGAAAATGAGGTATTGAAGAGCTGCTTATTAATGGAGCACCAGCCACGCAACCTTAATTCTGGCAGTTCCTAACTTTTCAGGGCTCGACTTTCAAGCCTTAGCACACAAACTGTGTTACAGAAACGGTACCATCTCCCAGGTTTTATAAAAAGCAAACTGGAAAAACAGGTCTAATCCCGTAGCATCGTATTTACACCCATATGGTTCATCAGCAGAATTAAAGCCTTTAGATACACCCCACAGACTTCTGCCACTTGAGCCAATGGGGTAACTCTTAGCAGTAGTGTGTTGTCATCCTCGGTGTGGACTAGCACTAGAAAGAGATGTCACGTACAGTTTGCCAGTAGGTTTCCTAGATATTTGCTGATGGCAAGGAACATTGAGACTCAGGAATCTTGGGTTCTTGACACTGGAGGGGAGTGTACTCGAATGCACAAACTGTTCTGTCTGACCCAAACTTGAGCCCTTCTCATCTGAGTTTCAGTGTCCTGGTCCAGCCAGTCCCAGTTCCCGCCTCCCAGCTCCGTGACTGCATTTCTCCCTAGCTTTCTTTTTGGAAACATTTTGGCTAAAATTTAAACAAAATCCTCCTCTGGCAAACACCAAGCATAGAAAACGTCAGCCCAAAGGGTTGTCTGGCAAAGTTATAAGCAACTGAAAACGTGGGTCTTACAATGGGAAGTGTTGTGCAGCTTTACTACTAGGCAGGGGTTCCAACCCCACCTATTATAAATGTGTCAAAAGTATGCTGAGCCCTGTACAAAACTCGAGGGCGCGCGAGAACAAAAGCTAGGATTCCTAACAAAAAACAGACATGTCAGATAGACACATCAAGTGACATTTGAAATGCCCTTTATTTTCAGATTATGATTTAATGCAGAAATTTGTTTTGCCAATCTTCAAATCCACTAGAAAATCATGAGTTCTGTCTTCAGATGTGACCTCCAAACATTTGTCGTGCAAGTTCTGTTTGGCCTTTGGCAAAGGGAGAGTTCTGGGTTGCTACATTTTAGCGGTTTTTTGTTATTTTTTATTTGAGTTTCCTGACAGCTCTAGAAACAAGGCAAAAAAAGCTTTTAAACAAGATTCTTTATTGTTCATGCATCTATTTAAGCAACTGCTATGCTTATCTTAACTCTGTGTATTACATCTAGATACATCAGTGTTTGGTGCACTGCCAAGATCATTGATCAGTTGTCAGGGCTGGCCCTAGCAGGGCCGGCTCTAGCCATTTCGTCGCCCCAAGCACGGCGGCACACCACGGGGGGCGCTCTGCCGCTCGCTGGTTCCGCGGCTCCGGTGGATCTCCTGCAGATGTGGCTGTGGAGGGTCCGCTGGTCCCGCGGCTCCAGTGGACCTCCCACATGCATGCCTGCGGATGCTTCACCGGAGCCGCGGGACCAGCAGACCCTCCGCAGGCACGCCTGTGGGAGGTCTACCGGAGCCGCCTGCTGCCCTCCCAGCAACCAGCAGAGCGCCCCCCATGGCATGCCGCCCCAAGCACGCACTTGGCGTGCTGGGGCCTGGAGCTGGCCTTGGGCACTAGGCACAAGCAGAGGAAGCACATGCCTGGGGCAGCACATGCTAAGGGGTGGCATTCCATCCATTCTTGGGGCGGCACAGTCTGGGCGGCTTTTTTTTTTTTTGCTTCGGCAGTTCGAGTTGTAGTCCAAACGGCTTTTTTTGCTTGGGGCGGCAAAAAGGTAGAGCCGACCCTGTTGGTTGTTAGGTATCATCTCAGGCTTCAAATCAGTATGAAATTCATTTTTAAAAGATGAAATTTAATGGATTACATTCAGGAGAAAATGTTTAATGAAGCTGAAACTGTTCCACAAAATGCTAGGCTTCTTAAAGGGACTAGCTCAGTTCTAGAGGTTTCATGAAAGCTCTGCAGATTCTTCATATTTTTAAATCTGAACTGGTTCCCCACAGTTATCAAGTACCCATAGCTCCCTTGTTGTTTTCAAATTGGGGGCAAACAAACCCATTCAAGTCAAATCAGAACGGAGCCAGGCTTTTATTCTGAAACTGATCTGTGCCGTTTTCAAGGTTTCAAAATGATCATATCACTCCTTAAAATGACCTTACGCCTCTGCACTTTCTGTTTTTCATCTGCAAGCAGAAGCAAGAATTTAACCTGAGAACAGATGTTGTTTTAGTATTTCTGGTCTGGGTGAATGAAGGATGCCCTGCAAATCCCATGAATGACACTGAACTCGGCTTTCCAGGGCAAAGAATTTTGGCTAACCTGCCAATAAGCATCAAAATGGAACTGAATCTTTTCATATTTACCCAACACTATGGCAAATATAACAAAGGACCAATTCTTCCATTTTTTTTGAATAACATACTACTTTGCATGTAGAATTGCTGAAGTCAATGGGAATCCCTGTAGGCTAAGTACTACTCAATGTAAGTATGTACGTACTTCTACTCAACGTAAGTAAGAGTGGCAGATGTGGACCCCAAATAATTGGCACTAGCATGAAAGAAGGGCTCACTCACTTTAGCAGAAAAGCAAGAAGTGCTCTTAGTGTGAGCTAAGCTTCCATACTAGTCAGCTCTATTATGTCCCAGTAAAATGTTCCAGATCCTGTAGGTTACTTGAAAATACATAGAAAGAATAGATAAGCTTCGAAGCTGAACTGAACCATATGATGACTTGTCCTTGCTGTCATTCGAATAATTAGTGTTGCCAGCTCTTGTGGTTTTTATCATGAATCTTACAACATGTGATGGGTTTTTTTTTTTGAAGTTCAAGCTCCCGGAGGCAAGTGATTGCCTGAGAATCTCAGCTTTCAGTAGGAAAGAAGTTTCGAGCCTTTGTGGTTAATGAAAAGCTTGAACATATGTTGTGAGTGTAAAAAAAAAAAAAAAAAACCCAAAAAGAAAAGAAAAAGATCCTATTTTTTTTTTTTAAAATCGGATGATTTTTGAGCCCCAATTTAGGATTTTGTGACCGTTTGGGGTAAGCAATACTGAATTGGAGAAGGGCCCAGCCCCTGTAATCTGTGTCTACTGACACCTGCCATATATCTGAGAATCACCTTTTGTAGCCTCAGCCCAAGTTATGTGACTGGAGCCAGGTCAGTCTCTTTCCAGCACTCCTTTGTGTGTCACACCTGCTCAAACCACAACCTTTATGATCCAAATATTCCTGGCCTTTCTGAAAATTTGGATCTGAGATTTGAATGCTGAGGCTTGGTCATATGTACAAAATCTAAATGTGTCTCCCATCTAAAATGAAAAGAGGGCAATGGGTGTTTTTCCTAGTCATCTCACTTCAGCAAAAGAACAGAAAGTGGCCTGAAATTGCTTCTCATGATTGTCAATGTGCCTGACGAAAGCCAGTTTACTGGGACATTTCTGAAAGGCTACAAGATGGTGATTGCCCGCAACGCTCATTGACTTCACTCTGCAGGAAGCTATCAGCCAATGACAGCATTGGGCCCCAAGCTGCAAGTGGAGCGGGAAGGAGTGAATGAGCACATATGGATCCAATATGCACAGTATATATCAGCCTGAATTTATCAGACTGCAGGACATGGTCGTCCTTAACCATAGGCAGCTGCCTAGGGCACCAGTTTGTCTGGGGCACCACTCTGCCAGGAGCCTGGACGGACAGGAAGCAGTGGAGCATGTAAGAGCAGGGTTGGGTCCTAGAAAGAGCCAAATGCGCTGCCTGCAGCACAGTCTGAGGGAGGGGATTGGCTGTTGGTGTCTCTGAGAAGGGGTGGGGGAAGGAACTCACCTGTAAGTGTGACTCTTTCCCTGGTGTGAGGTGTGGGACCAGTGGTAAACTTGTCCCCTGGGACTCATTCATTTACTCAGACTGAGGCTTAGCTGGCTTGCACAAACTGCACAGGCTGCTGTGAGCAGCGAAAAGGTCTACAGAACAGAAGCAAAGATCTCCTCTGTGCTTACAACCCCCATGTGGATCCTGGTAGGTGGGCAGCTTTTGCTCTGGGGATACAGCAAAGCCTCAGTTGCATAGCAACACATGGCCGATGCAGAAAATATTGCAAACGTGATCAGGACTTTTTCTTGTGGTTGTTATTGTAACTGCTGTTTGGTTTTTAAGTGAAAATATTTAATTTTATCCGATTGGGCTGAGACTTTATAACATTCAATAAGGAAAAGAGAAGCGTGTGTGTGGAGGTGAAGTGGATGATACGGCTGTTTTTAAGTGTTGGCTAGTTATACAGAGGTTTGATAAATAATTCTGTTCAATTTAAGCCTCAGCAGTTTCTAATCGAATGGCATCACCTGTGGTTCTGGTGCTTTTGTTCAGGCCAGAAAACTTCCCCTCTGCTACTATGAATTGTGAACAGAGGCTTTCCGAGCATTAGAGAGCCTTGTTAAAGTTAAAGGAAATCATGTTCTGTCTAACAGCACTTTACTCAGGAGGGCTGAATAGATGGACTGCTAAAGTGTATACACTCTTGAAAAAAGATTGGGAGCTTGGCAAGGTTATTATGTGTAGCAAATTAGACAAGTAAACCAGAAGGGAAGGTAGAACAGCGGCTTTGTTCTGCTCTGGGGTGAGCTTTTCCAGGAGCAGATATTGCTTTTCCACAAAGTCAAATACCAATCTTTATATTCCTTTCATCAGATGGTGAGTAACAGAGGTTATTGGAAGGGGAAAAAAATGGCTTGCTGCTGTTAACATCAACACATTTTAACACTGATTGGAAAATAACAGCCCACGCTGGCATAATTAGAGCCATCGAGTTTTAATTGTTGCTGTACTTGCAGAGGCAAAAAAGGAGGTTTTTAGCCAAATGCTTGAGTATAAAAAATGTTTTGTTTGTTTATTTCGATTGAAATTGGGATGTGTCTGCTGGAAGCTGTATCTTCACTGTGCTGTTTTGAATACCTTTGAAAGCTGAATTATGAATAGCCTTAAGCAGTTTGCTCATGAGACTGGCAATGCAAAGCCTTACCTGACTTGTCAACGGTTTTAAAGGTGTAAGAACTTTTCCTCCACTCATCTTGGAGCAAATCTTAAAGGGATAACAGCTTTTTTTAAAAAAAAAATCTGTACTTTACCCACAGAAGGAAGAAAATGACACTTTCATGCTTCACAGTAGTCTGTGTCTCCCACCAACTCCACTCAGAGCGGGTCCCCAAGTACACAATTGCCTTATTAACACAATTGAGAGGTAATCCAAGTGTAGCCAGGAATTATGTCACTTTGGAAGTGTTATAAACTAAACTGGCAGAAGGCACTTTTATTCTGGAATCAGTGCCCAGACAGGAAGTTATACTAGTATTGCTGTGACAATAGAGGTAAGGCTCTAATTTCCAGATTAGGGCCCTGTTGCTAATCTGCCACTGACTGGAATGGTGGTCTTCACTGATGAAGTGTCTCGCAGTTTATGGTGGAGACTCTTGAACCTCCTCTAAGTGAATCTGCAAAATGGGAGAAATATGGGGACTTTACGACCGCTCCTCTTCATAGATTTGAAGGCCAGAAGGAATTATTATGATCATAGATTCACAGCCAGAAGGGACTCTTATGATCATTTTATCTGACCTGTATAAAGCAGGCTATAGGACTTATCTGAGAAAATTCCTAGAGAATCTTTTAGAAAAAACACCCAATCTGGATTTCAAAATTGCCCATGATGGAGAATCCACCATGACCACAGGGAAATTGCTTCAATGGTTAATTTTAATGAAATGTTTAATGTTAAAAATTAATACCTTATTTCAAGTTTGAATTTTCTAGCTTCATCTTCCAGCCATTGGATTATGTTAGACCTTTCTCTGGTTGACTGAAGAGCCCATGACTAAATATTTGTTCCCCATGTAGCTACTTCTGAACTGTAATTGTCACCCCTTAACCATCTCTTTGTTAAGATAGACTCAAGGAGCTCGATCTTGTTATCACTATAAGGAATGCTTTTTCTAATCCTTTAACACTCTCCAATTTATCAATATTTTTCTTGAATTGTGGATACAGTATTCCAGCAGCAGTCACACTAGTGCTGAATACAGAGGTAAAATAACTTCTCATTCCTACTCAAGAGCCCACTGTTTATGCCTCCAAGGATTATATTAGTCCTTTTGACCACAGTATCACACTGGGAGTTCATGTTCAGCTGGTTATCCACCACAAATATTTTTTCAGAGTCATTGCTTCTGAGGATAGAGTCCTCCATTGTGCAAGTATGGCCTATATTCGTTGTTCCAAGATGTATACATTTATAATTAGCCATATTAAAACACATATTGTTTGATTGTACCCAACTTACCAAACGATCATGACTACTCTGGATCAAGTGATCTGCCTTCTTCATTATTTACCATTCCCCCAATTTCTGGTCATCTGAAAATATTGTCAGGGATGATTTTATGTTTTTGTTCAAGTCATTAATAAATCTGTTAAATAGCATAAGGCCAGGAATTGATTCCTGGGGGACCCATTAGAAACACACACGCTCAGTGGTGATTTTTACAATTTTTACATTTACAATTAGCCAGCTTTTAATCCACTTATTGTGTGCCATGTTAATTTTATATCCTTCTATTTTTTAATCAAAATGTTGTGGAGTGTCAAGTCAAGCACCTTACAGAAGACTAAGGAAGTTACATCAACACTATTACCTTCATCAACAAATCTTGTAACATCATCAAAAGATACATAGGCTGATCGTCTGTCTAACAGAGACTTTAGAATCTCCCCCAGCAATTCCTGCATCAAGCCCTGACTTCTGGTGTGGTTATGCACTAATGGTTGTTTTTTAATTAAAATGGATACAATTTTTATTTTAAAGAAATGTTAGCATGCTTTACACTGAAGATGGGAAAAACCAAAGCTTGGTTCTAGGTTTCACATAATGTCTAAAACAACATTTTTACAATTATAGGAAACATTTTTGGGGAATTTCATGTAAAAATTTCTTGACATCATGGTTTATCAAGGGCAATTCAATGAAGTCTGTTGTTTTCCCTAGCTAAGCAGAAACTTGTCCTTTGCAAACAGTAAGGGTAGGTATCAAAAGTTACTACTGTAGGACTGTGTAACAGTCTGGGACTCACCTCTGTGGCACCTCCTGCTGGTCATCTTGGGAAAGTAGCTTCCAGTCTCCGGAGCGCCTCTGTCGGCCAGTGTCACACTACCGCTGGCCCTCGTGTCCCTCCCGGATCCCAGGTGACCCTTTCACTGGGTGCTGCCTCCTAGGAGTACCCCCACCGTTTCTCCAGGTCTCCCCACTCAGGGGAACCCCCACCCACTACCCTCACCTTGCATCAGTCATAGGCTACTGCCAGTGCCCAACTTGCCCCCGCGCTCTGGGGCAGACTGCAGTGTAAACCACTCATCATAGGCAAGGTTGGGTCTGAACCTGCTGCCTCGGCCTACCCGTGGGCTGCCATCTGCAACCCCAGTACCCAATCGGCCCTAGACTAGGCCGCAGCCTGGGGTTTTCCAGGCCGGAGCTCCCTTGGCCTTCCCCCAGCTCTGCTCCACTCTCAGTACCTTGCTTGGCTCCCTAGCAGCCAGGCCCTTCTCTCTCTACAAGCAGAGAGAGACTGTTGGGCTTCTGGCTCGCACCCTCTTGTAGGCACCAGCTGGGCCTGATTGGGGCGTGGCCTCAGCTGTTACTGCCTTCCCCAATCAGCCCAGGCGTTCCTTCACAGCCTCAGCCCTCTCCCAGGACTGGCTTTAACCCTTCCAGGTCTGGAGTGGGTGACCACCCCACTACAGATTGACTATGATGCAGTTTGCATTGGACTGCTGAGTGTGCCCACTGTGAACTAGATGATCCCAGAAATCCAAGCGGTTAGTAAAAGTGTTGTGTTCTCTCCCTAGGCAAGTCCCCAGCACCTACAGTAGGGCCCAGATTTTCAAGAGAGCTTAGTAACCAGGATGCTGAGCTCTTCTGAAAATCTGGACACTTATTTTGGAGCTTTTTTGAAAAACTGGCCCCCACTGTGGCTGCTGAGGTCTCTTGAAAATCTGACCTTAAATATTCACCTAGCAGTCAAATATGCCAACTCTATGCAATTTACATAGTCAGGAGCGCCGCCAGCTTTTTTGCTGCCCTAGGTGGCGGAAGATCCCGCCTCCAAAATGCTGCCCCCGACAGAGGCAGCAGAACGTCCGGCTTCCGCAGTTGCCGCCCCCCAAAGGTTAGCACCGTAGGCAACCGCCTAGGTGACCGAATGGGTTGCACTGGCCCTGTACATAGTATCTGCATCTAAATTATTAAGTCTGACTGGCTGAATTACTGATGTAACCTGGTAGTCGGATGATTAAATGTTAATATATGTCCGTATTTCAAGTGCAGTTATTTACTGGGCAAAATCTGTATGCACGTGTGATAAATGAAGTGGGGGTAGTTCCTGTTTATGGACACCCAGCTGCCAATTAGCTATAAAATTCCTCTTGGTAGCTGTTCTCTACTTGCTTTACCTGTAAAGGGTTAACAAGCCCACGGGTAAAAGGAAAGGAAGTGGGCACCTGACCAAAAGAGCCAATGGAAGGCTAGAACTTTTTAAAATTTGGGAAAAAAAACTTTCCTTTTGTCTGTCCTTCTCCAGAGAAGGAGACAAGAAGCAGCAATGCTATAAGCAGGAATACTGTGTAAGGCTTGAACCAGGTATGAAAATTCATCAGATCAGATCTAGAATTACGTGTTGGAAACTTCCCAGATATGTAAGTAAATTAGGGGTATTTAGCTAGACACGATCAGGTTTATTCTCTTTATTTTGGCTTATGGATCTCCTCTGTGCTAACCCCAGATGCTTTTGTTTGCTTGTAACCTTTAAACTGAACCCGCAAGAAAGCTATTTTGGGTGCTTAATTTTTGTAACTGTTTCTTTTAAGATCTAGCAAAAAGCGTATGTTCCAGATAAATTTTTTCCTTTTTGTTTTAATAAAATTTACCTTTTTAAAGAACAGGATCGGATTTTAGGTGTCCTGAGAGGTTTGTGCATGTTATTTGATTAGCTGGTAGCCACAGCTAATTTCCTTTGTTTTCTTTCTCGCTCTTCCTGATGTGTGTGTGAGTGTGAGAGAAAGGGCTTGAGGGTACCCCACAGGGGGCAATTCCCAAGTGTTCCTTCCTGGATTCAAAGGGGTTTTTTTGCATTTGAGCGGTGGCAGCATTTACCAAGCCAAAGTCAGAGAGAAGCTGTAACCTTGGGAGTTTAATACAAGCCTGGAGTGGCCAGTATTAATTTTTAAAACCCTTGCGAGCCCCCGCTTCCTGCACTCGAGGTGCCAGAGTGGAGATTCAGCCTTGACAGCACAAAAAGACTGTTTTTAAAAAATGAGGCCCAGTGTATTCAATGTATCCAAATACGGTCAAAGCTGTTTTATCCAGCACCTCACCAACCGGAAAGCTCTATAAACCAGCATTTCTGATCTTCATTGAAAGTCCAGTTTATGGTGCGGTTGGTGCAGGGCTGGCAGGGGGTTGGGGCACAGGAGGGGGTGTGGAGTGTGGGCTCTGAGCGGGAGTTTGGGCTTGGGGCATGGGAGGGGGTCCAGGGTGCTGGATTCAGGGGGGCGCTTACCTCAGGTGGCTTCCTGTAAGTGGCATCCTATCCTAGCTGCTCCTAGGTGGAGGCGCGGCAGGCGGCTCTGTGTGCTGCTTTGCCTGCAGGTGCAACCCCTGCAGTGCCCATTGGCCACAGTTCCCAGCCTGCCACACCGCCACCTAGGAGCAGCCAGGACAGATCACCCCAACCCCCAGCCCCACACCCAAACTCCTTCCCATTTAGTTAACTGGCATTTTTCACATAGTGGCACCCCCCATTCTCCCAGCATGCCGCATAAAACAGTTTTTACTGTATTTTAGGTCTGAAAACAATAGAACCACAAACATGATCATTATAATCCACTTCCAGGAGAGATGAGAAGATGATCTATCTAGGAACTCGGTAAGTAATTTGCACAAGATGACCTTAAAAAAACTGCTGGCAATCACATTTTCTGAAATTTAAGCCTGTTTTCTTGAGTCGGAGGGTGAACTATGTAGCTCTAATCCCCTGGTTACTGAGCAACAAGAGACTTTTCCGACTACTTTATGGCAAGAGAAAATAAAGGGCAAAAATCCCTGGGAAATAAATGCCTACAAAAATTTTATTGTAAATTACATTAATTGGGTGCAGGCTACTGCTTATTGGTGCAATAAGATGCATCATAGCTGTATCAATTGTGCAAGTATCCTAACTGGCCCCTCTCCAACAGAAGTGTCGGGGCTGCTTCAAACACAGCCTGAGAAACTTCACATTTTATACAAGTCTCCTCTTGCCCCAGACCTGTACCAGATCACCTCACAATCATCCAGCCTCCTTGGAAGTAGAGAACAGGCTTGTTTAAAGGTTGGTTCACTATCTGTGTTTTGCCATGAGAAGAACATCATTCTTGGGCTCACTCCTCTAATGCAGTCTAGCCCCTTCATCAAAGAATCTATCTACCTAAGATACTAATGGTGCCCATCACCAGAGTATCCCACGACCTCGCAATCATTAGTGCATTTATTCTTGCCGCTCCCCAGGAGAGAGAGAAATACTACCGGCCCCATTTTACGGATGGGGGAATTAAGGCACAGAGGGTGGAGTCCACAAAGCTAAGTCCCAGTTTAGGTTCCACTGCAAATCACAGAACTCCTGCTGAACCCTACAGGAGTTTAAATAACTCAGTGCCTGCGTTTTCAGAGTAAAGCTCCCTAGGCGCCTATGTTTATGCCTCTTGGTGTGCACACTGCTGCCTCCCTCTAGGCATCTCCTAACTAAGCCCCAGAGCCATTCATGAGCCAGGGGAATACAGGCACTCACTCGCCTATCTCATGAATAGGACCACCTACTGGATGGGTGCCAGTCAAAATCTGTCCAGAGGAGATGGTGGTGGTGTCCAATTTATACTTTCTCCCAGTGGTTACAGCACTCTCCTGAGAGAAGAGACCCTGTTCAAATCCTTTCTCCCTGTCAAGCAGAGAAGCGAATTGCACCTGTCTCTCCCACATCCCAGGCATGTGCTGTAGCCACTGGGCTAAAAGTTACATCCTCCTCTTCCCCCTTCTCCTCTGGCTGCTTTGTGTGGAGCAAGGCAGGTACCTACCTCATGCCCACAAGATGCCCGAGGCAGCGGGTCCCTGTTTGTGGCTTGCTGATCTGAGATAGGCACCTCTCTGCACCTCTCTCTATCTCCAAGAGAGGGGTGGGGTTAGCAACCACCCTCCCCTGTGGTCAGCATCTCCCAGTGGGTGGGTGGCTTAGGCAGCTCCCCACCTCACTTGCTGGTTTTTGTGGATTGCATTTTAAGGTGCTTATCTCTCCCCATTCATTATACAGGAGCCAAGGTGCTGAACTCAGGCTGTGTGGATTGTGGTGTTGTTCCTGTGATTATCTAGGCACCTAAAATTTAAGCGGCATGACGCCCAGCATTGCAATGCCTAAGTCCGTTTGTTGATCTGGACCAGAGAGGCTAAGGGCCACATCCTCAAAGGTATTTAGGCACCTTTGTGCCTTTTTATAATCATACCTAGCTATTGTATAGCGTGAATCTCAAGGTGTTTTACAAAGAAGGGTGGCATCATTAACTCCACTCTATAGAAGGGGAAACTGAGGCACCGAGCTGGAACTGACTGCCACTGCTTTGCTGGGTAACCTGGGGGTAAAGCCCCAGTCTCTTGAATCCCTGTCAAGTCCCCTCTCCATTAGTCCTTATCACCTCCCACAGGAGCTTACAATCACCATGTAGGTGCCACTGACACTTTCAAAACTGCCAATCAGCTGCTGCCTAAAGTTTCTACCAGTCAGCATCTGCAAAACCACCTAACCCTAACCTCATCCCGCAGCTAAGGAGCTGCTGGGAACTCTTGGCTTACCAGCAGGGCCTGATCTGGTAGGTGTGCTCTGAGATCTGTCAGTTGCTCCAGCAGAAGGGATGGACACCGATTCATTCAGGGTATGGGGGCAGCATAGTACCTGCAAGCAGAGAGCTGGGGGCAGGGAACTGTAGGGTGAGTGGGAGCAGGAGACAGACACTTTGGCTCCCTAAGCAGCTGGCCTGTTTTGGATGCCCAACTCCAGCAGGGGGTTTGTGGCTGAGGAGCCTGAGTGGAGGAGATGCCTGTCTCTAGCCTGTAGGCCTGTTGCTGTGGTATCTTTAAGATGTGGATATTTGCCTACTAATAATTGTATTGAGACTTCCAACTCAGTTTAAATGGGCTCTCAAACAGCTGTCACACCAGTGATGAACAGGTGAAAGTCTCCCTGCCCATTACTAACCCCCTCGCTATCCAGCCTTCAACATTATTATTAAGTCAGTCTAAACAGGCAGACAATGCTAAACATTATCACATAATTTTTTTCTCCTCACTTAGTTGACAGCTTTCCATTATTCACATTCAAATATCAAATTGCATCACAGTTTTTCATTGTTCATCGTGAAGTGATAGACGCTGGTCTAGGTGGACGTGACCTCTTGGGTCCGGCTAAGCCATTCCCCATCACTAATGGAAGGCAGTCCTCTACACTCAATCCATCAGCGTTTCATCTCGGCTACTTTGCAATGTCTCTAATGTTGTTGCCTTAACCTCCCTTTGAAAATAATCCCATTGCAAAATTGACCTTAACATTTCCCCTTTTTGAGTCAGTCCATTATACACTCAATAATTTATCTCCCTCTTTTGGGTGGCGCAGTGTAGCTGTGATGTATTTTCTGCTACAGTCTCTTGTGGAGAATTGATCTATGAAAGTTACATAGCGCATCTACCTTGCCCCAGGATCAGACAGCGAGCTGTCCCTACCTCAGTTAGTAATGCTTCCTCTGCCGATCAAACCAAGAAAGTAGTTTTGTATAGTGTCAACTTCCTTTTAACGTTACCTGCTGCAATTCACTCTAGAACTCACATTGTACAAAATGGCTTTTGTGTTGCCTTCTAGGTAGGGTGACTAGATGTCCCGATTTTAAAGGGACAGTCCAGATGTTTGGGTCTTTTTCTTATATAGGCTCCTGTTACCTCCCACCCCTGGCCCGATTTTTAACATTTGCTGTCTAGTCACCCTACTTCTAGGTGTCTACGATCAGATACTCAGAAATGGAGCCGTCCAAAATGGAGCTGTCCAAAATGAGAGGCCATTTTTTAAACTTTGGCCATAGGCCTTCATGTAACTGACACAACCAGAAGGATTTTCTCAGAGTGTGGTCTCAGCACAGAGGGCCAGATTATCAGCCAGCATGGCTCCACTGAAGCAAATGAAGGGAGGCTAATTTACACCAGCTGAGGCTCTGGCCCAGAATATAGTTAATGGGGCCTTATGAAGCAATGCAGTTTTTATTAAATTACCACATGTTCTTCAACAGTACTTGACTCAGGAAGCCACCGTTCGAACGCTTACCCATAGCCAGTAAGGGTCTCTCAGGCCGAGCCTGCTCATATCTCCTGTCAGCCAGCACCTTCTCCACAGTAGGCGGGACTCAGATAAGAGCTGTTCTTCTTTTCTCCAGGTTCACAATGTGACATGCTGTTGTCCCGTGGAGAAGCATATGACACGATATGTATTAGGTGATGGGGAAAGAGAACGGAGAGGGGGAAATAGCTTGGCAACAGCTTCTCAAGTAGACAATCAGCACTAATCTGCGAGCTAGTTGTTCTCCCTCCCTTCTTGTCCACAATTCCTCCCCGCCCCACCACTGCCTGGAAAACACCATTTAGTAAAACAACAGCGATTTTTTTTTTACAAGCCATGTATTTGCTAAGGATTGGGGGGAAGGTTGGGGCCAGGGGTATGGGATGTTCCTAGGGGTTCTCTATGGGGCTGTTTTACTGTTTTGGTTCATTAAATGTACATCACTTTTAGCTGCCGGGTGGTCACCATTTACCGTTGTACGTCTAGCTGTCAGGGCACCTATGCATTTCTCTGGGAATGTTTTTTAGTGTAGTTTCAAGGGTTGGGGTTTTTTGTTTGTTTGTTTTGTTTTTAAAGCCTCACTGGATTCTCCAAAAGGCTTGCTGCAGAGGGTGAGGTGATCAATCTGACTAAAAAAGGGCATTAAGGATCTGACAAGCCACCCCCACACTCTCTTTCACTCACACTCAGCTGAAAGGCAGGCCGGGGGATTCATATACTGCTGCTGGGTGCTGATGCTCAGCTATGACAGAGAGAGCCAGGAATCAATCACTTTGATGTTTTATCTCATCCCTAAAGATAACTGTTAGTGGCCTGTTTGGTGACTGCTGTAATGCTCCTTTACCAGGCCCTTTTGAAGTACTATAGACGCATTTTACTGCCTGTTGTGAGAGCGGAAAAGCTGACACCAATGCTGCCTTGTGAAATGGCCATCAGGGACACCACATGAATAATGCGGCTGTGCTAACTGGAATCTTTCCCCATTGCCCATGGATCTCTGTGGTTGTCACTGGATGGCCTCACATATACATCTCTAATCCACATGTATCTTTGCCCCAGGCCCATGTAGAGCCCTAACAGATCTTGTCCTGGCTGAGCAACAGCTTTTGATTATTACTGTAGGTTATGGGCTATGAAGCTTTGGAGATAAGATGTCACATATGAAGCTGGCCACCGCGGTACAGTAAAAATAACTGGAGCCGTTTGATTGGAGCTCAGCAGTACCAGTTTGCAGGGAGTTACAGACTTTTACCTTGGTTTCATGGGCTGACACTTCATTGCATTTAGGGTTTCAAAACTGAGCCCCCCTCAAAGCTAAGCTGAAACTGACCGTTGTGTTACCTGATTTGGTGTGGGAGCTAAAAATCAGCTGAGGTTCTTTCAAAACTGTAGCCAGGGTGTTCGTGTACTATGTGCTGGGAAATACTATGAGAACAAACTAGGTTGTTACTAGAACTGGTCTGAAATTCTCTTCTCCCCCTGCCCTCCACGCAAAACACCCCCAAAACAAACAAAAGCAGAACATTTTCTTCGGAAAGCCAAAATATTTCAGGCAAGACCCATTTACAATGATGCACTGGGAAAGTGGAATAAAAAACAAAGCTGCTTTTTCTAAAAGGCAGAGGGCACTGTTTACACACACACATCGTGTTTACAAAACATAGCAGGTCAAGTTCAACCCTGGTGTTTTGCCAGTGACCGCTTTGCAGTTACACCAGTGATGCATTTGGCTCAGTGTGTTTCTTTCAGTGATGTGTGCCAGGCAGAGAGGCACCAGCAAATGAATTTATCCAAAGATGTGTTTAGACTCAGATGCTCGCGGATCCACGGAGCACCATCACTGTCACTTTTTGACCTGGGAGACAGGAATCTTTGGAGAGAACCATTGATCTGTGCCCTATGGGCCAGCTCCTGATTTCCTGGATACCTCTTTAGTGATAGAACAAATAGAACTTCATATACATGCAGTTGGGCATTTAAAAACTGAACACATTGGGCTGGATTCCTCCTTTCTGTAATAACCCCCCCTGGGAAGGGATCCCTTTGTGGAGTTTTCCCCTAATCATCCCACTGGGGGAGTTGTCCCACCCCAAACCAGCCAAGGGGCCAGTTCTCAATTTCAGTGGATCCACAGGAGGCATAAGCCAACTGCACAGATGTTCCCTCCCTCCACGTTAGCCATGGAGCACCCATCCAGATGCTTCCTGGGCATGTGGCTGTACTGGACTGCCCCACATGGTGGGAGTGCCTGTAAAGGGGGACCCTTAAAGGGGATTCCCCACCAGGGAGAGGTATTACATCCCCTGGCTAGTTTACATTCCCCAGCTGATCTTCATGAGGCTGGTGGGAAAACAATGCGAATCCTCCAATCCCTGCTCCCCCCCATGTAGTTCCCTTTGGGGGGGCACTGAGAAGGGGGCGACTGTGTTCTTGTAGCAGCTGACTCCCACCTCCTTCTGCACTGGAAGGGGTAGGAAGTGGAAATCTGTGCATGCAGGTTCCCTTCCTTCCATGCATAGATCTAGGAGGCAGTTTCTTGCACTTTCGCTCTTTCCTTCTCCCCACCCCCCACAAAAAAGCCAGACCATTGTAATATTCCTTGTGGATTGGTAAGAGGAAACTGCTGTGTACAAATGAGTCTGAATTCTGGGAAAGAGAAGAGCACCAGCTAATAGCATGTAACAGTGCACTTACAGCCTTTGAGTCATTCCTTCTCCAGTAATCTGTATGTCTGAAATCAATACAGTTGCTGAACGCCACCAGTTTATCAGCAATGCTGCTTCCTGTGACTTTCTTGCTCTTTGCCTGGTCCCTGGTGTGTTGTTGGCTAATCCACCTGAAATGCTGAAGCAATACTGAGGAGAGTTGGCAGTTTTTCAAAGGGACACTATTAAGGGCCCAAAAGCAAGCTATTCCGATGGGTAGGAAAGATAGAAAATGTGGCAAAAGACCACCTTGGCTTAACCACGAGATCTTGCATGACCTACAAAATAAAAAGGAGTCATATAAAAAATGGAAACTAGGTCAGATTACAAAGGATGAATATAGGCAAACAACACAGGAATGCAGGGGCAAGATTAGAAAGGCAAAGGCACAAAATGAGCTCAAACTAGCTATGGGAATAAAGGGAAACAAGAAGACTTTTTATCAATACATTAGAAGCAAGAGGAAGACCAAGGACAGGGTAGGCCCACTGCTCAGTGAGGAGGGAGAAACAGTAACAGGAAACTTGGAAATGGCAGAGATGCTTAATGACTTCTTTGTTTCGGTCTTCACTGAGAAGTCTGAAGGAATGTCTAACATAGTGAATGCTTATGGGAAGGGGGTAGGTTTAGAAGATAAAATAAAAAAAGAACAAGTTAAAAATCACTTAGAAAAGTTAGATGCCTGCAAGTCACCAGGGCCTGATGAAATGCATCCTAGAATACTCAAGGAGTTAATAGAGGAGGTATCTGAGCCTCTAGCTATTATCTTTGGAAAGTCATGGGAGACGGGAGAGATTCCAGAAGACTGGAAAAGGGCAAATATAGTGCCCATCTATAAAAAGGGAAATAAAAACAACCCAGGAAACTACAGACCAGTTAGTTTAACTTCTGTGCCAGGAAAGATAATGGAGCAAGTAATTAAAGAAATCATCTGCAAACACTTGGAAGGTGGTAAGGTGATAGGGAATAGCCAGCATGGATTTGTAAAGAACAAATCGTGTCAAACCAATCTGATAGCTTTCTTTGATAGGATAACGAGTCTTGTGGATAAGGGAGAAGCGGTGGATGTGGTATACCTAGACTTTAGTAAGGCATTTGATACGGTCTCGCATGATATCCTTATCGATAAACTAGGCAAATACAATTTAGATGGGGCTACTATAAGGTGGGTGCATAACTGGCTGGATAACCGTACTCAGAGAGTAGTTATTAATGGCTCCCAATCCTGCTGGAAAGGTATAACAAGTGGGGTTCCGCAGGGGTCTGTTTTGGGACCGGCTCTGTTCAATATCTTCATCAACGACTTAGATGTTGGCATAGAAAGTACGCTTATTAAGTTTGCGGACGATACCAAACTGGGAGGGATTGCAACTGCTTTGGAGGACAGGGTCAAAATTCAAAATGATCTGGACAAATTGGAGAAATGGTCTGAGGTAAACCGGATGAAGTTCAATAAAGACAAATGCAAAGTGCTCCACTTAGGAAGGAACAATCAGTTTCACACATACAGAATGGGAAGAGACTGTCTAGGAAGGAGTATGGCAGAAAGAGATCTAGGGGTCATAGTGGACCACAAGCTAAATATGAGTCAACAGTGTGATACTGTTGCAAAAAAAGCAAACGTGAATCTGGGATTAATTAACAGGTGTGTTGTAAACAAGACACGAGAAGTCATTCTTCCGCTCTACTCTGCGCTGGTTAGGCCTCAACTGGAGTATTGTGTCCAGTTCTGGGCACCGCATTTCAAGAAAGATGTGGAGAAATTGGAGAGGGTCCAGAGAAGAGCAACAAGAATGATTAAAGGTCTTGAGAACATGACCTATGAAGGAAGGCTGAAAGAATTGGGTTTATTTAGTTTGGAAAAGAGAAGACTGAGAGGGGACATGATAGCAGTTTTCAGGTATCTAAAAGGGTGTCATCAGGAGGAGGGAGAAAACTTGTTCACCTTAGCCTCTAATGATAGAACAAGAAGCAATGGGCTTAAACTGCAGCAAGGGAGATTTAGGTTGGACATTAGGAAAAAGTTCCTAACTGTCAGAGTAGTTAAACACTGGAATAAATTGCCTAGGGAGGTTGTGGAATCTCCATCTCTGGAGATATTTAAGAGTAGGTTAGATAAATGTCTATCAGGGATGGTCTAAATAGTGTTTGATCCTGCCATGGGGGCAGGGGACTGGACTCGATGACCTCTCGAGGTCCCTTCCAGTCCTAGAGTCTATGAATCTATGAATACAGAGCATCTTCTTCAGGTGTGAGAGCGCTTTCTCAGTGCAAAAGCCAGACTGGCAAAAACTCTGCCTTCCCCAGCACTGAAGATGAACACATCAAAAATGTAACATTGGTTTTCTAGCAACATTTTGGAAACTCACTATTTAGAAACTGAAATTAATTACAGACATCAATAATTCTCACACGTTCCCTGTAAATACCAATATGGAAAGTAATGCAAATCTAAAGTCCTACTCCTACAAAAATAGTTGATAATCTCCTAGCTGTTGTCTGACATGCAGCATTACAGAGCACAAGATAGTTTGGCTTCAAAAGAGCTGCTAGTATATAAAACTTTCCATGGTAGCCCTCTTTATGTGACTGATACATCCATTGCAAGTGGAAACTCTCACTATATGAAAAGATCTGTATTTCATGTCATGGTAAAAATATGCAGGAGGCAGAGACATTCTACTGCCATTTGATATAAACTATCCTGTGGTTAAACTCATGCCTATTGTAGCTCCATTAAGCTTACTGGGATTAATTTGTCTCATAAAGTTTTATGAGTTTCTTCAATGAAAATACAGGCTAGCTATAAGTTGAAACAGTTATTCAAAAGAAAACTGTAATTTTAACCAGACTGTTACCATGTAAGGCATTTGAATGTAACTATCGCAACATCCAACATTTAAACATATATACCGAACAGCCATCGATAACTAGTTGTTAGAACAAGTGTTGAACGATATCTTTAGAAATGCACATTATTACTTTTCAGAATTAATGTCATGTCCATGAAAGTGAGAGAGCTAATCCTGAGTTTTCTCAACCAGGCACAGGCAGATGGTACTACTCTTACCCAATTTGACCTGAGCAGTTAGCCAATATTCAGGGTCTTGTGTGTGGTTTCCTTTTGGAGAAGAAATTGTTGATGGAGTCAGGTATTTTTTTGGTGCAATCCTGTTTATGTACAGAGAGTTGTATCTTCCCGAACACAAACAACAGGAACCAGTGTCCTTGCTCTATAGCCCAAGCCTCTTTTTCCACCAGCACTCTGCCACAAAAGCTCTTTCTAAGCTTTCTCTCACAGTTATGCTACAAGTGATTCTCTGTCTTCCCTTGGCTTTTTGCTGCCTTGTCTGTCTGCTTCTGTAATGTTTTCTGGCTCTGGCTACCCTCCTCCCCTCCATAGCGCTACCAAATCCAACGCCCAGTTTCTGTGTTTGCATTCAGTCCCCAGTCAACCCTGTCCACCTGCTAGCTCAGCTCCTGACCAGCTGTACATGTGCCTGCATTTTGGAGAGTGACTCCTACTATTTCAACTATCTTACGCCAAAAGGAGCTTAACTGCTTCTTTAATTTATCCTTAACAAAGGGTGGCTATTATGGCCATCAGCTTCAACAAGGTTTCACCAAACCCCTAGCATGAATCTACAGTGATGGGCATGGTATAGAAGCCCAGACAGGGCAGGAAGTGACACTGAAAGCTTCTTGGCAAAGCTTGGCCAATGAATCTCAATTCTGAACTATAACACTCCTGATTTTTCTAGTCTTGAAGCTTCACATAATCTCACCCTCTGCACCAGGCACTTCTGAAACATCCTTCACCATTACAGTTTCGAGGTCCCCAAATAGCTCAGCTAATGTGACTTGCTCATGAGTAGCAATACCCCAGCTAGTCCAGACCCCTGCACAGCTCTGCCAGTGCACCTCCATTTTGAACCACAACTCCCTCTGCTATTCTAATCCCACTGACTTCCATGAGAGGTGGATGAGCAGCTAAATCCGTTGTAGCATTTGACCATCATCCCGGCAAGCTCCCTGCCAAAGAAGGACTATTTTTAGTGCATTTGTTAGTGTTTTGCCCAGTTTAATTTTAGAGGTCCAGAGTGATGGCTCTTCTGCCATTTCCCTTGAGAGACTGTTCCACATCTAAATACCTACAGGACTGGTGCTACCATTAAGGCAAACTAGGCGGTTGCCTAGGGCGCCAAGATTTGGGGGTACCAAAAAGCGATGCTCCCAATTTTTTTTTACAGCAGTTCCTCCCAAAGCATGGTGGCTGCTCCACTTCTCGGGCCTCCCAGGCTTGCAGTGCCAATCAGCTGGGAGGTGGGAGAATTAGAGCAGGGGCGGCGTGCTCAGGGAGGATGAGGAGCAGAGGGCTGGGGGGAGCTGCGGGGGGTGGCTCCTCAGGGCAGGGGGGGATCTGCCACAGGGGGCGCCTCAGGGTGGTGATGGGGGAGCGGGGAGCTGCCCCAGGCTGGCGGGGGGGCGCAAGGTGGAAGTTTCGCCTAGGGCGCAAAACTTCCTTGCACCGGCCCTGAATACCTATCACTGTCAGGAAGCTTTTTATCTGAGATTCAATCTGAATTCCCCTTATGTATCACAGTATAATTCTGCTCCATCCTTGGAGCCCTGTCCTGTCCCTATGTATGTCAATGGGAATCTTTCCTTTGGCTTTTAATGGAAGTTGGATAAGGTTCTTTTGCTGAAAATATTTGACAAGCATTGGGCTGTCAACATGTCCGTGCTAAATATTTTTAAGGTACTCCAAGGCTCCAGATATTGTATTTTGAGGGGATTACAGATTTAAACTCTAGAGAGTAAGGTGATCTCTGCTCCCCCTCTAAGGTAAGGTTGTCTTCTTCTCCCAAATGTTGGTGACTTGGTGGAAGGAATGGCCACAGAGCTGCTCCACTGGCATAAGCTACTTACCCAGAGCTGCAGCAGAAAGAAGCTCCAGAGGGGAAGGAGTTATCTGCCCCTATCTACTGGTGAGCAGGTGGAACTATGGCTATTGAGAGCTTCATTTGCTTATGCTTTTCACCCAGAATTCCTTCAGTAAGACTTTGTGAGTCACCATAACTGTACAAAGTTCAGAACTGGGCTGCTAGCTGAGACAAACCAAGAAGGGAAAGGGCTCCTCCTTTGGGGCAAGGAGTGTCTCTTTGGTGGCCAGGCCTCTGCTTTCACTACTGGCTCCTCTATACTGTGATGTTGGGAGGGTTCTTGGATGGGAGCTGATACAGAGATGACCTCTCAAGGGGTGCAAGGCAGAGAGGGCTCTTTGCTGAAGCTGCAGAGGAAAGCAGCAGAGCTGTGTGAGCACCAGTGAGGCACCTCATACCCAGGCACTAAGTAAAGCTGAAAACACTATAACTGAGTGTGGAGAAGGGACTATGTTAACTTGAAATTGTATGATAGGAGAAGCTTTTATAGGATAAGTGTTGTTAAGCAAAATTATATGAGAGTGTGTAAAGCCGCTGGTGCACAGAGACACAGAGGCTTAGACTCCTGGAAAGAAGCTCCCCCTTGCCTGGGCTGCCTGTTTGGTACCATGGGGGGTTTGAATTTGAACGATGGTCAGCTGGCTCCTGAGGAGAGAGGGAGCAAGATGAGGGCAGGGGTCAGAGAGCCGGATTTATCAGGAAGGAAGCATTGCCAAGCTTGGATCAAATCAGGCTTTCCTTCTGGGAATAAGAAGTAGAAGCGTTACTGAAAGCTATTATTATGTTTATGTTAAAATTACTCTGGTGAAATAAAAGCTCAGTGGATTTTTCAAATCCAGAAGTCAAAGGCGTAAATCGATGGGGACTGATCTGCATTGCCATTGAAACAGAGTTAAGAAAAGCAGCCAGGATTGCCCAATATTTACAGGCAAGTGTTCTGAGATGAAGCTTAGGGGATCTTCTTCTTACTTCTTTCTTTTGTATGGCTTAAAAAAGCAAAGTCTAGGTTGGTGATCCAATTGATTGCTCCCGGTAACATGGAATGAATGGCAGATACTACCGAGATATGATCATTTGGGACATTGATATTGATGAGGTGTTTCATAATTTGAAGTCCATTTCCACCATCACAACTAGGACTGTATCTCAGTCCCGATTTATGGAGAAGGTAGGCACATCTGCCATGCAATGGGCAGATGTGGTTCAAAGTGGACATTTTCTATGCAAGTGAAAAGCCATTGGGTTCTTCGGCTGAGTCTTTGAGGTGTTTCTTCAGGACATGGGCATCCTTCCAACTTGGCTCCCAATTGATCTTCAGGGGGAAAGCCCATGTCTTCAAATTCTTGTGCTGCAAGCCAAAAAGGTTTTTTTGGTTTTGAGTTGGAATTTCAGTATATTATTTAAGTCTTTGTGTACTAGAAGGTCCTTGTTCCCTCAAATACGCTGAAACTCGTGAAGAATTTTCATGTCATAACCAGTTTCAGGTGAGTGGATATCTGCCAGTACAGGAAGCGATGGTTGTGGCATTGATTTTACTGTGCTTGTAATAATTCACATGAGAGCGTTGAGAATTGATGAGTGATAGGTGGGAGCTATGTGTCCAGATAGGTGGCAGTGTTCTGTGGTGGAGTAGACAAGGGTCAGTAAAGAAGTCCATAGAGTTTTTTTCATTGGCTTCCCAGATCATTCTTGCTACTTTCTGGATGAGATTTACATGCATCTTTATTTTGTCATGAACATTTTTCAAGTGCTGGTGGTATATGAGGCTTTGGTCTAATGGCACAACAAGATATTTCAGGGTAGGATTGTGCCATATTTGCTGGCTACAGAAATCCATGTGCAGTTCTGCCCTAGCCTTTTGATTGTTTAGATGAAATACTGATACACCAGCCTTAGGGGGTTTTGGTTTAGACACCAAGATAAGAAATACCTTTCCAGGGTTTTAAGGTCCTTAGTTAGGATTTGTTCTCTGGTAGGTAAATCCTGTGCTTGTGTGGTCAAAGCAATGTCATCAGCATAGATGCATTTCATGCTGATCTTTGGGAAAGATTGCTGGTGTAGACAGTAAAGAGAATTGGTGCTAGGGCTGTGCGTGCTCTGCTGACCTGGTCACCAAAGACAACACAAAACCTATGGTTGGTCAGAACCTCTCGGAAGAATTTTATCATTTCATTCCATGGGAATAATTTTGCTGGCTTTCAGAAGAAGGCCATTCCTCATAGGCAGCAGATAAATCTAAGAAAGCCGCCCCCGCCTTGAATTTTTAAAGGAATTCCGCCTCTGTGTGTGTGTTGTTAAAGCTAATACCTGGTCAGTGCAGCTGTGGCCTGGTTGGAAACCTGCTTGTTCATTCAGTAACATTGCTTCTGGAAGTGGCATAATCCTTGCCAGTGATATTCTCCCCAGGAGCTTATATGACATGCAGAGAATGAGGCTGATATGATGAGGAATTACTACCTGGCTTCCCAGGCTTGGCAGTGGCAGGGCCCAATTAAACTTTTGTGGACCCCAACTTCCAGGCTGTGGCCCTGTCCCCACTCGATCCTGAGGTTCCGCCCTGACTTGCCTCTTTCCCCCGAAGCCCTGCCTGTGCTCTGAGGCCCCGACCCCACTTTGCTTCTTCCTCCCAAGGCCCCAGTAGCACAGGGGAGAGGGGGCAGGGAAGAGTGAGCAGTGGCCAGGGCCTTGGGGGGAAGAGACGGAGCGGGGTGTCGGTGCAGTGGGGAAGTGAGGCCATGGTCCAGGCACCAGGACCCCTTCTGACTGGTAGCCCAGCTCCATTGTAAACCCAGGACCAGGCAGTGGCAATACCGATAGCCTTCCACCACATCCTTGGGAGGAGCCTTGAGGAACGGCTATTGGAGAATAGTGCTGCTGGCCATTTCTGTCCCTCGGCTCCAAGGTTTTTAAGAGATTCTGGAATGACATCATCAGATTTCTTGGCTTTCATGAGTGAGAGGGCCTTATTTACCTCCTTAGCCGTGAAGGGCAATAATGGGCGAAGGAGGCAGGTAGTGAGCTGACTATTTGTTGAAACTCTCAGCACACGTTGAACGTAGTAGACTTGTCCTCTGGTGCTCTTGTGATCACTCCAACTGAGACTTACAGGTTTCGATGTTTCACTGTGTTTGCAGCCCCAGGCTGATGGAACCATAGCCAAGTTTTGTGGCGGCTTCTAGGTGGGGTGGGGGGAAATGTACAGGGCTCTGCATGCTGCCCTGGCCCTGAGCACCATCACTCCCATTGGTCGGGAACAGCAGCCAATGGGTGTCTGTGGGCGAGAGCAGCATGCACAGCCATCTGCTGTACCTTCACCTAGGAGATGGACTTGCTGGCTGCTTCCAGGACACAGCGTGGAGTGAGGACAGGCAGGAAACATGCCTTAGCCTGCTCACTGTGGTGCTGACTGGGAGCCGCCCAAGGTAAGCCCATGCCCCAGCCCTGAGCCCCAACCTCCTGCCCCAGCCCATAGGCCCCCCAAACCCATAGCCCCCTCCTGCACCCCAAACCCCTCATCCCCAGAGCCTGCACCTCCAGAGTCCTCACCCGCCCTGCAGCCTAACCCTGAGTCCCCTCCCACACCCTGAATCCCTCTGCCCCTACCCCCTCCTGTACCACAAACCCTCATTCCCAGCCCCACCTTGGAGCCTGCACCCCATGTTAGAGCCCTCACCCCCTCCTGCACCCCAACCCCCTGCTCCAGCCCAGTGAAAGTGAGTGAGGATGAGGGCGAGTGAGCCACCAAGAGAGGAATAATATAGTGAGTGCGGGGCAAGGCCTTGGGGAAGAGGTGGAGAAGGGGGCGTGACCTACAGGAAGGGGCAGGGCTTGGGAGTTCAGTTTTGTGCTATTAGAAAGTTGGCAACCCTCCCTAGCCCTGTTATGTGCTGAGGCACAACCAATGTCATCAAATCAGCATCTGAACATCTCTCAGTGAAGTCTTGGATTGAACAGCAATGGAAATAGTTATTCTGCAAGAAGTAACTTCCTCCAGAGCCACTTTAAGAGAACTGTAGGCCCAGCTCTACGAATTTGCCACTTGAATGTCACGTAGGGGGTTAAAGGTGGTACTAGCAACCCAGAGCACCAGTCTTGGGCAAAGCGTGTTTCTAGGAAGGAGTAGATTGTAACACTGGGCTGGGTGGGGGAGATCTGGGATAGGCCCAGGCAGCACTTCCCAAGGGACTGGAGACAGGACTCTGGCCCCACACTAGCCACTGATACCAAATCATGAGTTTGGTTTAGCAGACAGGGAAGGGACATGATAAAGGGACATTTGCGTACTGGACAGTCACACTGATGGGTGGGGAACTGAGTTAATGGAATACTGCCAAAGTTATTGTGGGGGAATGTTTTACTTGCTGCTGTGTTTTCCCAAGCTGTTGCTGTGGTCTCTTTTCCCCTAAAGTTTTCCTTGTTTTATACACAGCCTCAGTGCTCCCAAGCAGAAAGTATTGCCTACTAAGGGCACCCAGGGAAGATAGTTTAGTGTTCCCAGAAATTGCACTCGCGCGCGCGTGTGTGTGTGTGTGTGTGTGTAGGGGAGAATTAAGCTGGTGAAGTTTGTTTTAAGATGGACCCCTATCTATTTGAACCCAGCCCTTGTTATTCTTAAGAACATCTGGTAGCAGAGTAACATATTCAGGAGATGGGCTTCTGCTATGACAGCTGAGGACTCCAACTTTGTAAAGAGTGAATTCTGGAAACGCTGTTACTCAGCTAATTTCACAAGGACCTTTATCGGCTTGCATCTTCAGGGGCAGAGCTCAAATCATCCTTGAACTAGGCCCTGTCCCAGTGTCAGTCTATGTCCACAGATGACATTGGATGACATGAAATGCCTGTCCTTCACTTGTGTACGAGCATAGACTGGAAACAATCCATGCCACACAAATCTAGTATGTGAAAGCAGATTGACTCTAGAGCAACTTTATGGAAATCAGCGTAGCTATTCCTCAATCATGCTGGTGTAAATAAGAGCAGAACCTGGCACCTGGTCTTATGTGTTTAGAGCACAATGATGCTACATAAATAATAAAACATAATAATATAGTTCCCAATAGGCACTGACAATTGCTTTATTAGATATCTTGTCAGTGCTCCAGTTGGCACCGAAGTGACCTGAAGTTATGTAGCAATCGCCCAGAACGAGACATTCTATAACTCACTTACAGAATAAGTGGCCCCTAACAACGCATATCGTTATAAAGAGCCAATGTTGTTCAGTTACATTGAAGTAAATCTGGAGTAATTCCATTGAAGTCAATAGTTTTAACCCGATTTACACCAGCGAGGCAAAGAACAAAATCCTACCCTTAGAAAGAAGTCTGAATTAAAACCACAAGATGTTGAGAAGAGTGCTTTTTGGAAGCCTCCCACTCTTCCTACCTGTCCGCTGTCCCTCTCCTCCATTCTTTTCTCTGTTCATCTACCACTCTAAATAAGTACCTTGGCAAAAGCCCATGTGACAGTTAATGGTCATATTTTCTGGCTTTGTTGTGAAGGCCAGAACTATAACAGCATTGGGTTTAATCTCCGCTTATCAATAAATAATGGTCTTCTAGAAACTAACCCTGCAGTGATCTTGAATTTGTGTTTGCGTAGATCAAATGTACTGCTTCCTTTCATTCTGATCAGGACAATTACTTCCTGCTAACATTATCTGAAAGAGGAGGAGAAGAAGGAAAGGAGATGCTTAGGGACTTTAGCAGATGACACACTGGATGTTGTCACCAGAGCACAGGTGAAGTTCGCAAGAAGGCATCACTTCTTTTTACAGTGTAGAACAATATCATGATGGTGAATCCACAGCAACTTTGTGCGAGAGCATAGGAAGCATTATTCTTTGATGTAGAATTAGCTTGTGGTCTATAATGTAATTAGAGGTGTGACTGCAGCATGTGTAATATATACACACACAACACATCCCCCTAGCACAAGTATAAATAGCAGTGTAGATGGTAAGGCACAGATTACACAGGTAGAGACACATCAGAACTTTAGGCTATGTACCCTGGCCTATACTGCTCTCTACCCACGCAAGCTAGTGCCTTCCTTGTCTACGCTGCTATTTGTCCCGCTGCGTTCCTGCTACCAGAGTCTTTCCCCACCACAGGGAACAGCTCCAGCAGTGGTGAAAGGCTCTGGCAGTGGGGAGGCACCAGGGAAAAGGCTCTGGCAGAGACGATGCAGTGAGAAAAGGCTTCGGCAGCTCTCTGCTACCAGAGCCTTTACCTGCTGTCTCCCTCCACTCACTAGTGCCTTTCACTTCCGTGTGTAGTTACATACCACAGCTTGCTTTTCACTGCAGCATATAGCTACATATATCCTACACGCCACCGCCAGTACTGTGGGATGTGGATGTAGATTTAGACACACCCCACCTAGCTGTGCAAACCTGCCCAGGATCCTGGGCACATACCCAGGCAGCAAGCCTGCAAAGCTTCATGCTATTGTTATTCAAGCTACCTAAAGCAAAGCCAGCTCAGGTATGTCTACACATGCTGCAGTCATACCTCTGACACAGTGCAGCCAAATCCTTGGATGAGCAGGAAGTGTCACTGTTTCAAGCTGCTATGGTCAGTGCACAATGTGTCCCAACTAGGGCTGTCGATTAATCACAGTTAACTCACGCGATTAACTAAAAAAATATTAATTGCAATTAAAAAAATTAATTGTGATTCATCGCACTGTTAAACAATAGAATACCAACTGAAATTTATTAAATATTTTGGGATGTTTTTCTATATTTTCAAATATATTGATTTCTATTACAACACAGAATACAAAGCGTACAGTGCTCACTTTATATTATTAGTTTTGATTACAAATATTTGCACTGTAAAAACGATAAACAAGAGAAACAGTATTTTTCAATTCACCTCTTACAAGTACTGTAGTGCAATCGCTTTATTGTGTAAGTGCAATTAACAAATGTAGATTTTTTTTGTTACATAACTACACACAAAAAGAAAACTATGTAAAACTTTAGAGCCTGCACGTCCATTGAGTCCTACTTCTTGTTCAGCCAATGGCTATGAAACAAGTTTGTTTACATTTACGGGAGATATTGCTGCCTGCTTTTTATTTACAATGTTACCTGAAAGTGAGAACAGGCATTTGCATGGTACTTTTGTAGCTGGCATTGCAAGGTATTTACGTGTCAGATATGCTAAACATTTGTATGCTCCTTCATGCTTCAGCCACCATTCCAGAGACGTGCTTCCATGCTGATGGCACTCATTAAAAAAAAATGTTAATTAAATTGTGACTGAGCTGCTTGGGAGAGATTGTATGTCTCCTGTTCTGTTTTACCCGCATTCTGCATATTTCATGTTATAGCAGTTTGGATGATGACCCTGCACACGTTCATTTTAAGAACACTTTCACAGCATATTTGATAAAACTCAAAGAGGTCCAATGTGAGATTTCTAAGAATATTACAGCACTCGACGAAGGTTTAAAAAACTGAAGTGCCTTCCAAAAATCTGAGAGGGATGAGGTGTGGAGCATGCTTTCAGAAGTCTTAAAGAGCAACACTCTGATGCGGAAACTACAGAACCCAAACCACCAGAAAGAAAAATCAACCTTGTGCTGGAGGCATCTGAGTCAGATGATGAAAATGAACATGCGTCGGTCTGTTCTGTTTGGATCATTATTGAGCGGAACCCATCATCAGGATCGATGCATGTTACTCTGGAATGGTGGAATCATGAAGGGACATATGAATCTTTAGCACATCTGGCATGTAAATATTTTGTGACACGCCTACAACAATGCCATGCAAACGCCTGTTTTCACTTCAGGTGACATTGTAAACAAGAAGCTGGCTCAGCATATCTCCTGCAGAGTTTGATCACGTATAGTCGGAGCTATTGCTGGAAGTTAGGAGCTGAGTGGACTTGTAGGTTTTAAAGTTTTACATTGTTTGTTTTATTTTTGAATGCAGTTTTTTTTTGTACACAATTCTACATTTGTAAGTTCAACTTTCATGATAAAGAGATTGCACGACAGTACTTGTATTAAGTGAATTGAAAAATAACATCCAAAATATTTAACAGCATTATTAATCACGGGATTAATCATGATTATTTTTTTTATTCACTTGACAGCCCTAGTCCCAACAGATTTAACTTCATGCTTGAGTCTCCAAGAAGCTAGATACCATATGCACTGATTTAGGCCCTGATCCAGCAAAGCACATGCTTAAACTTTTAACTTGACTTCAGTGGGATTGCTCACATACTTGAAGTTAAGCACATGCTTAAGAGCTTTCCTGCATGGTGGTCTTTCTTTTTATGCATATCCCCAAGTCAATGGAGCTGCAGAGGGAGTAAATCAGCACAGAATTTGGCCCACAATTTTCCCATTTTTTGATGTTGGACACCAAACTGTTGGTAGAATTGGCTGAAAGCATTAAAAGGACAACTCTGTGTGTCAGTGCCGTCTGGAAGATAGTACTATATGGGAACTAGCAAAAGTGGAGGCATTTTCTGGGTGAGTATCATAATACTTTGCATGCATATGGTCCCTTTCATTCAAGGATCTCAAATTAAACCTTACATTGATGAATGAAGTGGAAGGTAGAAAGTAGTTAGGGTGTTGGCCAGGACACTGGAAACCCATCCAAAAGCTGCCTTGGGAAAGTCTCTTAGGAAACTAAGGTACACAGTGAGACTAGCTGTAAAACAGGCGTTATGAGGATAACTACTTTAAAGCTTGTAGGCACTCTGGTACTATGGCTAGGGGAACCATTAAAAGTACCTAGCTCAAAGTACTTTAGAAAGGCACAGAAAGGAGAAGTGACTTGCTTAAGGTCTCCCAACAGGTCAGTAGCAGAGCTGGAAATGGAACTCTGGAATCCTGATTCTGAGCTCCCTGCTCTAGCCATGCAGATGCCTTCCTCCTTTAATTGCACAGCTGCAATTACATTCACCTATAGAACAGATACTTCCCTATACTTCTATTTTAAAAACACCCAGCAGGTTTATGCTGGTGATCTCTGTTATTTGCCCAAACACCTTTTTCTTTCCATAGAGCCTTTGTGTGAGGCATATTTAGCTTCCTATCTCCTCTTGCTTGATACAGTGAGTCACTGTTCACACAATGCTAAATTAAGCCGCTAATTGAATATGTGATTTTTATTAAGCTTTAGACTTGCAGTGCAGTAAATTACGTGCTAATATTGTTCCTTAACTTTTCATTCTGCCCATATCCGACTGACTGAACTGAAAACAAGCCTACACTTGCCAGGTAAGGAGTTTGTGGTTTTATGCATAACTATAAATCCATAGATAAGTAAGAAAGGATGGGGAAGTAATTTGTTTGCTGCTTATGATTCATTTGGCTACCGTGAAATAGCAGAATTTTAAAAGGAGTCACCATGAGCCAGATTCTACTGCTGCATAGTAACTTCAGATGGCAAGTAGCTCCCTTGAAGTCAAGGGGCTACTTAGACATGTACTGTCTTGTTCACATGTGTGTCGGGCAAAAAAGAGGTAGGACTTGGGTGGAGAATGAGCATGTTTTAGGAGACCTGGCTTAAGTGAGATCCTCATCATGCGAACAAGATGATTAGCTCACCACTCTCTCGCCAACTTTAGGCAGGAGTAACTTGGCAGCTTTGCAGCAGTGCTCTCATTAATAATGGGTCAGATCCCTCTGCCATCCCTATGCTACTCATTACTTTGTATCTTTTGCTCGTCACCAACACACTACAAACATGCATCACACAGGATCAAACCCCACATGTAGGTTTAACGTATTAGAGATGGATTCTTCCATTCTTACTTAGATTAAATAATATTCTGTGCTGCAAGTAGCCCAGTTTAAATCAATGTAGTATGCACTGTTCAGCAGCCATGTTGTTCTCAGGGTGGCTGTGGCCTGTTACTGAGGAGGCACATGATGTGTTCTCTCCTGGTAACCTTACTTTTCTTCTTTCTGTTGCCATTAAGTTATTATAACCAAAGAAGTCATTTTAGATGGAGAATATATGTTTTGGTTTTGGGGTTTAGGGAAACAGCTGATAAAAGCTACAATAGCAGCATAGATTCCCATTACTGCCCAACAAGGACGGTGGAATGAGAATGAAAATATAGAAATAGGGAAAGAAAAATCCACTTCTGATATTTTTATTCTATGAATACAGAGTTAAAAATCAAATATGTCTGACATAGGATCAGCAAGTTCAGCACATACATTTTTATACAAATAGGCCTGTGGTGATAAGAGACATAATGTTTGTCAAAACTAAGCTTGCGTTTCTCAGACAAATGCTCTTGTATAGTGTGAACGTGTGCTATTTTCTTATTGCTTCTAAATTGGTTCCTTGATTTGTTTCTTTGTCTGCTCCCCAAACTATCCTGATTAGGAGAGATTTTTGCACTCACTGTTTGATTAAATAATGAATACATTTCAGTTTGATTTGCACTTGCTTACTTAATTAAATTTCTTTTCAGTGCCCCAATTTTCATTATAATTTCAATTTTGCATGTAATCACTGTGTTGTTCTTTGCTGTCACCTTTCTAATAGAGGTCTGGTCTCCCATCAGTGTGCCTGCAGAACTCTCATGGGAGTTATATGCCCATGCCAAGAGGAGAAAAGGTTCCAATCTGCTGTCATTTTAGATAGTAACTAATGTGGGGCAAATCAGGTTGAGAGTTTTAGTTTGCAGAAGCATCCACAGATTTCTGTGCTCTTCTGAAATTGGGCTGGCAATGCAATGCAAACAGACTGTGATACTCATAATTTAAGGGCAGAAAGGACCATTATGATCATCTGCTGCAGAAGTGTCAAACTCGTTTGGAGGAAAGGGTTGGATGGTGTTTTATTATGTCTGTGGGCCAGGCTATAAATTCATACTCCCCGAAGTGCACTGCTGTCAGAAGGAAGTCTGCATAGTGATCCGTGGAAGAATATGGCTTCTATGTAACTAAATCCTGGGTTATGTGTTCAGTGCCTCATTGTTGGATTCATCAGTCAGTGAGGAAGTCCACTTTCCTTTTGGATTCCATGATTTTGTTCCCTTTTTCTCTTCCTTCCCAACCTCCCTTTTTCTGTTTCTCTCCTTGATCCCTCTCTTTGCAAGTCTCTTTTGTTCTTTTCTCTGTTTTTCCTTCCCTTCAGCAGCTCCCAATTTCGAACCCACTAGATTTCCCTCCCTCCCCTTATCTTATTGCATCCACTAAAATGAGCAATGATTAAATGATGAGTATTGACCCTGACGTGTCATCATTGCACTTTACGATTGATACTTCAACCTGTTCAATAGGGGAGTCTACACACCTGATTCATTATTGCAGACTGGCTCCAGACTCTGACAAACACTGTATCAGTTCAAAATGGGAGGGTTCGCACAGCTAGGAGAGCTAGAGACTTTCATTTTAAAAAGTACGCTTAGATTCTGAAGAATCTGAATGCCACATGGACCACAAATACATTTTGTGAGACACATGCCTAACACCCCTGATCTAGTCTGACATACTGCATAGAACTTCACCCAGTCATCCCTAGTGCCAGTCACAGCAAAAATGCTTTCATGCATTTCCTTGACAGAGGGCTAAACCTTTCCAAATAAAGATGTTTCGCTTGAAAACTCCAGTCAGAAGACTGCCTTTGCTTTCAGAACTGGGATTCCTAATCCAGCATGTGACACTAACAGTGTCCGCTAAAGACTTCCACAAAGTTGTATTGATGAATCCTCTAGAGTTAAGGACTATTTGTGCCCCCACCTAAGAACATAGGAGTGATTCTGATCACTCATTCGGTCTGAAGTGTAAACACTAGAGGACTTAGAAGGGTGACTGTATGCCATGCTGGAGGGCTGAGGCTAGCTTGCTTTTAGAGAATTGCTTTCAGAAGTAGAAGATCTAGAATGAAATGGTGATGGAAGATGATTGCTCAATAAAACAAAATCTCATGCATCATATGGTCCAAAAGAACTACCTCTCACAACTGTATAGGGTCACAGCAGCACTGACTGTGTATTGCCACTGAAGCAGTCTCAGGGCTATATTTTCAAAAGTCACTTACTGTAAATTGTGCCTGTACAATATGGATGCATTGGTATAATACACTGGCCTAGTGCACTGTCATAACAGATAGTAGGAGTTAATAGAACAGAAGTACTTTATATCTCTTTTGACTGTAAAGGGTTAACAAGTTCAGTAAGCCTGGCTGTCACCTGACCAGAGAACCAATCAGGGGACAGGATACTTTCAAATCTTGAGGGAGGAAAGTTTTGTGTGTGCTGTTAGTTTTTGTTGTTGTTCTCCTCTGAGTTCTGAGAGTGACCAGATGTGCAACCAGGTGTTCTCTCCAATTCTCTCCAATACAGGCTCTTATCAGTTCAAAATAGTGAGTACGTAATGATAAGGCGAGTTGCTATGTGGTTTTCTTTATTTGCAAATGTGTATTGGCTTGGAAGGAGTTTCAAATTTGTATTTGCTGAAAGGATTTTAATTCTGTACTTGCATTACTAGGCTGGAGGTATTCCCAGTGCCTATAGCTAAACCCTACCTAATCTATTCTTTAAATTTACAAAAGATAATTTTACTGTTTCTCTCTCTAATTAAAAGCTTTTCTTCTTTAAACCATGATTGTTTTTTTATTCTGGTGAGACCCCAGGGACTGGGGCTGAATTTCACCGGGAATTGTGGGTGAGAGAAGGCTAATTTCTCCTCCAGTAATCAGATTACTGTCTCTCTCAGGGAGAGTCTGGGAGGGGGAAAGAGAAGGAGGGGGGAAGGTTGCATTTTCCTCTGTTTAAGATTCAAGGAGTTTGAATCACCAGTAATCTTTCAGGTAACCCAGGAGAGGGAAGCTGGGAGAGGCACACGTGGGGAAAGAAGAGGTTCTACTTTTTTGTGATTAGATCCAGAAGGGTCGCGGTTTGGGTCCCCCGTGCAAGATTTCTGGGGGGACCAGAGTGTACCAGGCACTGGAATTCCTGGTTGGTGGCAGCGCTACAGGTTCTAAGCTGGTAATCGAGCTTAGAGGAATTCATGCTGGTACCCCATCTTTTGGACGCTAAGGTTCAGAGTGGGGAATTATACCATGACATGCACATGATCATGTCTCCCACTAGTAGTCTGTCAGCTGCTGGGCCAGCTATGACTGTTGCACAGCTAAAGAATTTCTCCTTTAGCTCAAGTGGTAGAGACCTGAATTTTTGGTGCTGAAGGTTCCCACGTTCAATCACTTATTGTCTGTACAGGTACTTGGCCACAGTTCATTACACATGTACAAAGATAGCATTTAATACAACACACCAGGATGTACAAATGTATACGAGTACCTTTTCTGCATCTGATGAAATGGGTTTTAGCCCACGAAAGCTTATGCCCAAATAAATTTGTTAGTCTATAAGGTGACACAAGTACTCCTGTTCTTTTTTCTGCATATGTTATTCTAATCTCAGAGAACGTACATACAACTCTACCCTGATATAACGTGATCTGATATAATACAAATTCGGGTATAACGTGGTGAAGCAGCGCTCCGGGGGGTGGGGTGGGGTGGGGGCTGCGTGCTCCGGCGGATCAAAGCAAGTTCGATATAATGCGGTTTCACCTATAACGTGGTAAGAGTTTTTGGCTCCTGAGGATAGCGTTATATTGGGGTAGAGGTGTACAAGCATTATGGCTATCAGAAAAATCACACACACGAGCAGCATGGAGGAGAGAAGCCAGGAATTTTTTCTGCAAACGCACCTGTACCACGTGAACTATACCAAGGTATTAGCTTATTGTGTCTGTGGGCTGCCACCCATACAGGGTAACACCTATGTCTGAGGCACTAAAGCTGGTCTGACATTCCATCCCATAGAGGGCAGCGGTACTACAGCATGCACGCTGAACAGGCATAACGGAGACTGATTTGACACTTTAGCTTTTGCTGTACAGGAAAGGTCATGGGGAACTGGATTCAAAAGATCCTCAGGCAACTAAGGGATGAGATAAAACTCTGATAGGCATTTTGTTAAAACTGCTTCTATGTGTCTGATTCCTGAAATCATCTGTGAAAGGGAAACCGAGCTGATGATGTAATTTTGTTTCTTCCCTTGGTGCTCAGCAACATGCCCGCCCCTGCTGGTTTTAATTAAGCAGCGAATCCCTGCCTTGTCCCCAAAATCAGAACTCACATTTAATCAGGATAGACTTGCCCCAGTCTGATAGAGGCAGGTGTGTAGCATTTCAGCACTCTTCCAGACTGATCAGCAGAATTCCCTGGGGAAGATCTTTTTTACTTTGTATTTATCATAATCCAAAGTGCTTGCAGTTTTTCACATTTAATTTACCTCTTCTTGATACAATTAATAATTCAGATTTTTAGTAGAATCATCCATTTAAGTCATTTTATGCTATCACTGAGTGAGTGTGTGTATCTTGTAGGTACAAAAAGTATGGCAAAGTTTAAAGTTATAGAACAAAACAGTCACATATCTAGTACAAGCAAACTCTCAATCACGTTCAGTTGGTGCATTTATTTTGGGCCATATTCTGGTACACATAGATAAAAGAAATCTTAAGGCCAGAAGGAACCATTATGATCACCTAGTCTGACCTTCCGTGTAACATAGGCCAAAGAATCTCACCCATGTAGAAGATACCGTACACTGAGAGTAGGCCAGTAATTTCAATCATCCCTGATTCTCAGATGCCAGGCACTGCTCATCGGAGTAGTTCCATTCAATGAGAGTATCTGAGTAACTGCTCACCTAATAGTTTTAGAGCCATAATCTGGTCCATTGAAATTAGTGAAACTACTTGAGAAATAAAGTAGTTCTTAATGTGAGTAAAGGTAGCAGAATGTGGTACTTTATTAATAAATACATTCTACAGCATATGAAATGTTTGGAATAGCCACACAGCCAGTTCCCTCTACCATATCAGTGTAGGATCCTGCTGTACCACAGTTAAGTTTACCTCCAGAAGGAAGCTGACAGCAATATAACTATTTCTAATAGATGGGTCAAGAAACTGGGGCACGAGGCCTGTATGTTTAGTATATTGTCAATGATGAAACAGAGGTGAATTTAGAGGATAAAACCCAAATGCCTTTTTGGGGGGAGGTGCTCTATGCAAAAATAGCTATGGAAATAGTGTTCGAAAGTTGTGTGTGACTGAGGAGCACTGAAATGTCTTTAAAAAGATGTGGCCCAACTTCATACAGGATGGTTTGAGAAGAATGAAAACAGAGACTAGCATGCTGCTGAATTTTAATCCCATAGACTCATTACATTTTCTCAGGTAACACATCCTTTTGCAGGCTAACAATTTTCTTTTGCATACCAAAGCAAACGTAACCATTCAGCTACGCACGATATACGGTATATTTTTCAGTTTTGGAAGCCAGTGCATGAACTGATATGCATTAGGCTCACAAACTCAATTATGTTTTACTTGTCTGCTTTAGGAATTCATCTGCTAGAATAGTGAAAAGGTGGAGAAGAGCGGCAGCTTATGTTTGTTGATCTTGTGTGGGTTTTTCTGGTGCTTTACTACTAGAGCTTTAAATCATGTTTCAACAGAAAATATTGGGTGTTTAAGGCTTTCCACTTACTAGGGTGTAGATAAAGAGTCTGGAAAGTACCATTACTGAAATAATGGCGTCTGGTCTCAATACATGAGGTGAATGTGGCAAGATAGTTTGCACTTAACAGATTTAGGCCCAAATCCTGCAAACGCTTATGTACTTAACTTTACTCATGTGAGTAGCTCAGCTGAATGCAATGGACCTGAATTGGGAACCTTCCACACCCCACATAAGTACTTTAACCTCTGGGCTAAATGTTATTAGAGAGGTCCTTTTCCTCCTCCAAAATGTATTCAGTGTGCGGTGCAAAGTCATTGTTCGTTTACTTCCAGTCTGTGACATGGTGGACTAGGCCCTGAGGCCCCCTGTTGGAGGCCTCATGACCTTGCCACACCCCACCCCAGAAAAGGGCACCTGAGAGGGTCCTCCAACCTGCCTAGAGTGGCTGCATGGGACGCAGCCAATTTGGAAAGAGGATGCATGGAGCAGCCAATCAGGGCCCATCAGACTCATATAAAAGGAGGTACAGGGCCAGAATGAGTGCAGTCTACTGGCAGGGACTAGGGGAACAACTGGTGCTCCTGGCTGGCTGCAGAGACTGAAAGGACCAAGGCAGGTAGTTGCTGGGAGTTGGGGGTAAGGAAGGTGCTCCTGTCTGGCTGCTGGGACTTGACAAAGATAAGGGCCATGGGGAAGTGGCCCAGGGAAATACAGTTAGTTAAAGGGACATTTCATGTGGTTGCCACTTAGAGGGTCCCTAGGCTGGGGCCTGGAGTAGTGGGTGGGCCCGGATCTGCCCCCTCCCCCCCCCGCCATAGCCACTGGGGAAGTGGCTGTGTCCTGAGAGAAGGGAGTTTAGACACATCCAGGGAAGGGACTGTCAATGGAACTGTTACCCTCCTGGAAGAGAGCCGAACTGAGAATGACCCAGCTGGAGAGCTGGGGTCAGAGGACTAAAGTGCAGACAACGAGTTTCCAGGGAAGAAGCCCTGGGGGCACTGCTCCACCCCAGAGCAGGAACCTTCACATGTAAGCTGGTCAACCAGGCTGCTGAGATAGGCCCTGTTGGTCAGATTAAGGACTGAGCCCACGGAGGGCTACAACAATGTGTCAGTGGAGGGGTACTGTGATGGGCCCCATTGGACTATTGAAGGACTGAGCCCAGGAAGAGCTGTAGGACATTACTGAGGGCTTTGAGATAGGCCTGCTTAGACAGTATAACCTGCAAGGGGTTTGAGATAGGCTTGCTTAGACAGTATAACCTGGAAGGGGTTTGTTTCACACATGAACTGTGTGACTTGGCCAGTGGGCTGAGTCACCGAAGACCCAGCTGACGGGGCACCATGAGTGGAGGAAATTAAGAAAACTGCAGGTATGCACACACTCAACCAGGGGGCTCTCCTGAGAGGTGGGTGCCACCCCATTACATAGTCCAAAAGGAATTGCAAGATTTGGTGCATGCTTAACAAGGAGGAACTGGAATTTAACATGACCTTTCCATATTCCCCTATGACTGTCTTAAAATACTAGCCTGAACAAACTTCTAATCAGTATCCCTAAGGGAAATGAAAGACCTGGTACTACCATATGTTCTTCTAAGGAAAAACACTATTGAAAGAATGTTGGGTTTTCCGCCCTACAGTACATGACATGTCAGGACAACAGAGGACTAAGAAGGGAGATCTGTAGCACTGTGTCTTTATTCTTTTGAAAATGTGTGTGTGTGTTGGTTTTGCACATGCAAAGCATCTTCACTCCCCCCACCAGTGCACCCACACAAGCGGCACCTTTCATTTAGACTGAGATGAAGCCTGTCTGACACTGACTGTGAGTTTCAGTTCACAGAGAGGCTATCTTGCTGCAAAGCTGGGGTATATCCCTTCCCCTCCCAAAGCATGAAAATGTGAGCCCAATTCACCATTACCCTGCACTGTGTGTTATCTACACCAGTGCAAAGTGGGTGAGTACAATTCTGCAAGTTCAGAATGGCATCACTCACTTTGCATGGAGCATGGAGCAAGGAGCAGGAGGATGGCCAGTTAGGGCCTCCAGCTGAATCTGCAACTAAATCAGAATTCTGTTCCTATGCATGCTGACAATAGCACCCCACACCTCCCCCTTTACATGGTGATGAATGACTACACAGGGTGTAAGACTGTGGAATAGTAGGCTTACTTCTCATGTGGTGTTTCTCTGGTGTAAATTTGTGTAGCTGCATTCAATTAAGGAGCCAAGCTGATTTGCCCCAGCTGAGATTTTGGCTCCTATGCTGTATGTACTCTGTATTATTGCACATCTTAATCCAGTTTCTTATCACATGGCCTTGTGGGAACAGGCCTATAATTTCAACCCGTATGTGTTTTAATTGCCTTCTGGCTTTCCATGCCATTTGGCAAATTTACAAAAGGAGGATGTAAGAGCTTTTATGGGAGTAAAATTCTATAATGAATCATTTATATATTTTAAAAAAGACAGACCACTGTATTAATGGGGATTAGAAAGTTGCTTTTGTCCATGGATTGTTTTTATCATTAACTTATTATTAGGCATCTCAGCAATGACTGAAAATCGCTTTCTCTCCATGAATTCTCTCCCGCACTAAGAGATGGCTTTTCTTGCTAATAGTTATATCTGCATTGGAGCTATAATAGTTGGAAAATGTAAAAGCAACAAAGAGTCCTGGCCACCTTACAGATTAACAGACGTATTGGAGCATGAGCTTTCGTGGGTGAATACCCACTTCGTCAGATGCATGGGAAAATAGATTTTACAATGATGGTTTCACTCCTTTTTTCAGTTGTAGCTTTAACACAATAACTCTAAAGTCTTAAAGGACAGTGTCAGCTCCCTTACGGAAAAGACCGAACATCGTCTCTTCTCCTACTGATACCCTAGAGACGTAAGGCCAAACTTCCACTTCCTGCCCAGCTGTTTGTCACCAGTGAGTGGCACATAGCAGGTATAATCTGCCCAGATGAAAATTCCCTTAAGAATGTGAATAGGAAAGGGTTGTCAGTTGGCATATACCTGGGCCTCTTCCCCTCCTATCCCAGTGTACAGGGGCATGTTGGGGAGAGATGGCACCAATGCACAGCTGGCATATAGTCCTTCAGGCACGACAGCCAGCTGTTAAAATGGACCTCAGGGTCAGGGCCCTTTGGCTCTGACAGTCCTTCCTCAGCCCCTCATGGTGAGCAGATCTCTGTGCAGGAGAGAATCCAGCTCCTGGGTAATAGCCAACATGTGTGATGGAGACTTATACAGCTAAATCGGCTATACATTTCATGGCTGAATGGATTCCCTCCCTCTCTTTAGAAAAAAATTGCTCTATCTTTTAAAAGGAGAAAAACTGGTCCCTGAAGCGCAGCATAAATGAAGCAAACATACGACTTAGTATAGGTCCTACATAAAAACAGTGTCATGCTGTCGATGCACGTTTTTGTGTTTTGTTTATTTGTATGAATTGTTACTAAGGATGTTGTCTTTTAACCATGTTCTCTGGAAGTATCATTTAAAAACTAATTTTGGAATGAAGGCCACATTGCCCTTTAAAATACACAACTTGTAAAGCATGTTACATTTCAAGCTACCAGACTTAGCTTAGAATAGTTGTTTTAAATTCCAAGATGAGGCTACGGTTGCTACATTTGACCTACATATACTTTAACTTCATTATAATCTCCATGCAGTTGAAAAGCATGAATAAACAGAGCTTTGCAAACCCTGCGGTGTTTGACTCGGCATGATATTCCTACACTGAACCTTGGAGTTTGGTTCACAGGGCCTGGAGAAGCTGATTTGCTTTAACAGTGGCTGAAAAGTTAGAGTTCAGTGAATTCCAGCTTCCAAGGGGGAGGATCCCCCTCTCCAGGATTCCCTTTCCTATACCCTACACCAAACAACTCCCAGCCTCCCCCGAACAGGTGCAAGATAAGGGGCAAGCCCCAGAGCTTTCTGGGAGATGGAAACATTTTTAATAGTTGGCAGTTTTGGCAGTGAGTGTTATTTGTGTTGATGCCTGGTGCATACTGAGCAGCATGTTTTGGAAAAGAGTCGAGGGGATATTTTCAGCATGACGTACTGTTAAGCACAAACTCATTTTAACAGTGCCCAGCTCTGGGCACATGCATGCACCGCAAACATATCCTGATACTGGGTTTTTTTACAATATATACATTTGCTTGCTAATTGTATTGCAACAAATACATCGCGCTTCACAAGATTGGAGCTCTGAGCTATTCTGGAACTTTAAAAGTCACAGGCTTTAAATATTTTTCTGACTTGTCTCATCTAATTGATCTGATGACATGGAACAGATTGGTCTCTGAGTTAGTTCCCTTAGGGAAGGGTGGAAGCGGATGGGGCAAGTCAAGAAAAAGTCTCCACATGTGCCCCCCAAATAGGAGAAATCTTGAAAAATTTCAAAACTACAGTTTAAATGGTGGAGGAAGGATAGCTCAGTGGTTTGAGCATTGGCCTGCTAAACCCACAGTTATGAGCTCAATCTTTGAGGGGGGCATTTGGGGAACTGGAGTAAAAATCCAGGGATTGGTCCTGCTTTGAGCAGGGGGTTGGACTAGATGACCTCCTGAGGTCCCTTCCAACACTATGATTCTATGAAATGGTTTTAGTGCCAGTGTCCAACTCCCATTATGGTGGGATCACCTCTTGTTAGGGCTTTGAAGGAAACTCTAATTCTATGGTTAATTATTTAAGTCCTCGTAAATCCAGTGTGCACTAAACCAATTCATAACAAAGCTAGCTGGTGTGTTTGGGGCCAAAGTCTTAAATATACCTTTAAAATCTGTTCTGTAACTTACCCCAGCAGCTCTAAAACCTGTGAACATTGGGCTGCAGTCAGCTGATGAGATTTGAAACCGGCATAAAGACAGTTGCCTTTACAATTGGCACTAAGTCCAAACGAGCACCGTCACGCAGAACAGACAGACACACAGGCATCTCCACATGTCTAGTAAGACCGTTATGATTGCAATTAAACTGATTAAAATCACTATGATACTGTATGAAGTGCCACTAAGTTTCATATGTGCCACACAAGGTCTTCAGAGTTTGCGAACCACTTATCCAACATATGCCACCGTCCATTTCGCAAGATTTGGCACTACCTTTTTAACTACAAAAGGTGCATGGACATGAACTGGATAAATAGGTCCAAAAATAAATATGTACTTACATGAGCAAACAGCTACTTCAGTACACATTGAATCAGAGAGTCTAAGGCCAGAAAAGACCAGCAGATCAAGTCTGACCTGTGTATCACAGACTACCACCACCACCCAGCACCCTCAGACTAAACCCCATTGCATGCACAATTACCTATATGATGTGCATTGCATTACCTATTTGCATATGCACAACAGTATTTCTTACAGATAACTTTAGTGCCTATTTAAAAAAAACAACGTGAATAGAAGCTACACTTTATTTGGTGACTTCATCTTTTGCCAATAGATATCAGAAATACCTGGTGTTCCTTTATGGCCAGTTGGAAACTCAGCAAGATACACTACAATCCATTTACATGTTAAATACCCAAATTACAGTTAACCTGTTTTAAGCAACCACTCAAACCCCCACCCCCAAAAAGTCAGTCTTTTAACAGAGATGGCCTCCAAAATATATTGGGGGGATAATTTGAGGTCATTTTTTAAAGCAGGTCATGTCTAATAAATGTGGTCTCTTGTACAGGTTTCACTTCAATAAAGGTTTGAACGATAAAGCTATTTTCAATTCATTGCCTATGTGGCAGCTACTAGTCTGAGACCCAGTGCGCTCTGGCTACTAAATCTTCTATGAGTGTTAAACAAGCTAGAACCCTAGCCGTTCTATCAGTGGTTAATTGCTAAAAAGGCAAATCTCACCCCAAGGTATTTACTCTAGCGTAAAGCTGTTAAATATTTGATTTTATAAAGCTGATTAAACAGTTAGTCCAGGAAGGCAAAATGTAATTCAGTATTTGTCAGATTTTTTTCCTTAATTTACAAGGATTTTTAATGAAGTGGTGAATTTAAACCTTGAGAGTTTCATGGTCGGCAGACTGGACTTGTACTCATGTTGAAAAATAATTATTTGTTTGGAGGCCAGTTATGCCAATGCCTTGGGGAGTGCAGACTGAGTTGGTTGCTGTCTCGGGACCTAATCAGCGTGATTTAGCCATGATGTTTAATGATGTTGCTACAGTAACCTGACATGGTTACTCCATGGTCTTGATGCTGCTAAATTATTTTTAGGTGTTGGAAATCTATGCTGACTTTACCAAATGCTATTCAACAGGAATATTCAGCCTCTATGGGCCAAATGTAGCTATTTTACACCAATGTAAATAAGATGTAATTTTCCTGACGTGAGTTCAACTTTGTTGTGCATTATGCTTTCAATCCCAAAAGCAGAGATACATTGCTCCAGTAGAATTCCTCTTGATTTGCACTGGTGTAACAGCAGAATTTGGCTTTAAGACACACAAAGAAAACTTGTAAACTGTTTGCAGTCAGTTATAATAAAACCTAGCACTGCCATAATCCTTTACAATAATAGCGCTGGGTCTCTCGGGGGGCAGAATCTGTCCTGAGCAGCTGTATACCAACTCATCCTGGAAAGAAACAAAGTAAATACTTTGCAAGGCAGCATGTGTGAGGTAGATTTCAAAAAATGGTTTTCAGATTAGCCAAATACATGTTTCGCTCTGTGAACAGGTTCTCCTAACTGCAGAACATCTGCTCTGTAGTTGGAGATCTTTGTTGAGCATTGGCCTGCTAAACCCACTGGCTTGCTAATCCTCCTTCCTTGTAAATGTATTGACAAAGAACACAAGTCCATTAAGATTTGCATTTAATATTTACAAATCCCTATTTATCTCTAAATGCCCTTCCATCTCTTTCTGAGTCCCTCTATCATTTTCTACCTGCCTGCCTCTCTATATATTTCAGGCTGGCATATGATTCTGTTTGCAAGAACCTGATGGTGATTTGGGTTTTCTCAAAGCCTCTAAAACACCTTTATTACTTTCAAGTGTTCCACAACACTGTGGGTCTCTTCACTTCAGCCTCTGCTTTTTCCAAGGGAAACTCAATTAGCTATAACGTTTCCAACCAAATGGAAACCTGTTCTGTGTGAACTGCATACAGCAATTTGTACCCTTCTCCTGGAACTGTTAGGGAACTGACAACAGTAAAAGTAGACAGGAGCCCAGACCTCATGTTTTATCAACCCCCCAATGAATCTTGAACCTCAAGTGACTGGGGTTCTAGTCTAAATCTCGTGCCAGTGATCTGAATTTGTTCCATATTTGGCAAAACAAGTTCTCCTCACTAGACAGAACATTTGGGTTAGCAATATGCTCATCATCACAGGCCCTGATCCTGTCATCGAATCTATATGGACTCCCAGTGGGAGCAGGAGTTTACCCGACAGACCACATGCAAGATTAAGCCCGTAGAAAGATCAGCTAGATGAGAGCCCAGGGGTCAACCAGTCTGAGTGTATTCATTTTGTATAAGTATTTTTCTCCAGCACATGTAGCCAGTGAATTCAGACTGGGACAGTGAGTGGTTGAAAAGAGAAATTCAATTGCAGAATTCACACGAATACTCAGCATTTTTGTACACTAGCCTCTTACAGTGTCAAGTACAAAATTTAGCACCCAAGAGAGCTATTTTTTAGCAAATACATCCATTTTTAGTGCAAACATGAAGTCTGTGGGCATATATTTTTGTAGGCCCAGTTGAAGAGGCTTTGGAAAACATGGCCTGACTGCTCCTGAAAATCCATGGATGGAGCAACCCTGGTGATGTGGCTTCCAAACTGCACACTGGCCAGAGAGCTGTGGGAATAGACCACAGAGACTTTGTAGATCTCAAGTCCAGGGACCACCTACCTCAATACACACAGCCTCCTAGTATCCACCCGAAGCTGGGCAGTACTTCTGTGGTCCAGGCTGCCATGGTGCCTCCTACAATGTAAATGCGCTTTGTGATGGAGTCAGTGAACAAGGCACGGGAGTCAGAGCTGCTTCATTCACTTCAGGCTCCTAGAAACATGCATCATAATCACATTCAAGAATAGAGCTGGTTGGGAATTTTTTGACTAAATGTTTTTCATTGGAACATGTCAGTTCGTCAGAACTGATCCTAATTCACAGGGGTCAGTTTCAAAAAAGCTTTTTTGCGGAAGGTTTTTCCAGACCCACAAAGGAACTTCTGATGAGAGAAGCTCACTCCAAAGTAAGCATTAGTTTGGTGGTTAAAGCCCTCACCTGGGAGACCCAGGTTCAGGTCTTTGCTTTGAAGGGGGTAGAACAGGGATTTGAACTAGGCGCTCCCATGTTGCAGCAGATTGCCCTAACCAATGGGTCGGTGGCTAATCTGGAATGTGCTTCTGACCAACTTCTAAATGTCTCTGTTTTATGACTATGTGAAATGAGAATAATTTTCAAAATCCCAAGTATTTTGGGGGGGGACTGGAAAACTATTTCCCACCCCAGCTCTAGTAAAGAGCACCTGTTTCCCAATTCCCCCAGCCTGTTGGCTCTCCTCTTTGTACAGAGCTGACCTCAGGGGGATGCTACCAAACAGCTGCTCTTCCCCTCTCTATTGTCCCCCTACAATTCCATATACTCTGCCCTGTGCTACGCACACTGACTCTAGTTTTAGTTAGATTTTCTTTGAAAAAGATGCTTTTGTAAGAGACTCCCTCGTGCAGTCTTTTGTCTCCTCTTAGAATTCATACTGTAGTTTGCAGTTTGGGCGAGTTTGCGATATCAGAGACACAAGATTGTGACCTTTAAGTGTGAACAAGTCAGAAGAGGAGATAAGTTATGAGAAAGTTCCTGCATGGAATAATTCAGTGACAAGGTGTTTTGAGGGACAAAATATCTGCAAATATATGGGCTGAAATTCCAGAGTCTATCTCCAAATGTTTCTAAAATTGGATTGAGCTCTAAAGTGACCTTAAATCTGAAAGAGGGGTGATCCTGACATTATGGAATAAAATTGTGTACATTTTTGGCAATGAAACATACAAAAGCCAATAGTGGCTTTCATTAACAAAGCACTAAGCCAGCAATATACATGTACATAATTTTCAGGTGAGAGGCTCTTTACAAATTTAAATATAAAAGGACCTATCAAAATATTAGAAGCAAGATTTTGATGCTGTAGTGATGGAAACCTGTATTATGAAAGAAGAGTGAAAATATGGTCTAGAAAGAAGAGAATAGATACTGTAGGTGGAAGTGTAACCCTGGATATGAGAACCTATAATTAAATGTCTGTTGAGCCACAGCCTACTCACAGGCACAGAAGGCCTAAGCTATACTTCACTGTCACAGATCTAGTTGTTTCCCCTCTTGGCCATTCGTAAAACTATTGAGAGGGGACCCACTGAGGTGGGTCCTATGTACTTTAAGCCGCCAGAGTTGGAATCAAATCCAGGCACTGTCCCTGGTTTGGTGTCCCTAGGAGCACTTTCTGGGTGTGGATAGTCTGTCTAGTCCCGTCCCCTCCCCCCCTCCCCCCGAGAGTTGAGAGCTCCTGGCCAAACTCCCCCAGGTACCAGTACTGAAACTTCAAGCTCTCCCATAGGTTGAACACACCCTTTTCAGAATGCCAGCTGGGTGAGCATTCTGAGTCTATAGGTTAACCCTTCAGGGGCATGAGATAGATGTAACACATAACACACAAACACACTTTGCACAGAATTCTAAACCACTATTGCTCTTTCCAGAAGCAAATAAGAAATACACGTATCTAGTAAAAAAAATACACCCTACACACATTTTCCTGCCACAGTTTCCTCATCACTTTGAAGCATTCTTTGGGCTAGTTTTTGGGTCCTCTGGGAATGTTCAGGATCTTCTGCTGCAGCTTGTGGCTGGACTTCAGAATTAGGGAGCCGCTCTTCCCCTCAGCTTGGTTGGTCCGGCAGCTAAACTGGTTCCACAGCTAAACCAGCCCCACCTGCTACAAAAGCAGGCCAATCTCTTCCCTCCAGATCTGTGTGGCTGTGTGAGTCCCACAGTTTTTATGTGCCACACCAGTGACACCTGGTTCCTTTGCCCTGCTCCTAGTAAATTTCCATTCTCCAAACCCTCTATAGATAAGCTGGAGGAAGTGGCTTTTCCCAGTTCCAGCCAACCTCCTTAGCAGACATATTGTCCCTTCAGCATACAGTCACTGAGGTTAACTACTCTCCATTGTACGTAGTCTGGGAGAGACATGCTTGTCAGCAGTGACAATACGCATCGCCATAGAGACATTCCATTATACAGCAAGTTTCATAAAATCAGCTTCACAGTGTCAGCCAGAATGCATAAATTGCACAGCCAGATTGCCCAGATGGTCACAATCCCATGAGGCGTTACAATGTAATGGTTTCATTGACTCATATAGGAGTTCTAGAAAAGGCTGTCCAGGTGGGATGGGCATGAGTAAGGAACACTTAATTACCTAGAATTCCTGATGTCTGAATCCCCAGATCTTATACTAAAGGTAACCCCACACCAGAACACCAGTGGGGCATGCCAAACCCCATTAACTATAAGGATGCTTTGGATCAGAACTTCATGCCCACACTTGTCTCTTATGGGCCAAATCAAAACACCAAATCCAAACCAACACAGAGTGTGGGAAAAGTTTGGATTTGGATCCAAATCTGGCTTGAATTTCTTGTCTAGACTCCATCTAGACTTGTGGATCTTTAGTCTGGCCTTTGTTGGAGTGTAGAGCTGGAACAAAGCCAATGATGTTGCTCCAGATTGACATGGAAGTGGCCAAGAGCAGAGGCTGCGTAATCTTGTCACTGATGTTCTCAAGATTCCATAGTTTTCGTTCAGTTATAGGTATCTGAACATTCAGCCTAATTAAGGGTCCTGCCCTATTCTCATTGAAGTCAATGAAAATGTTGCCACTAATTTCAAGAGCAGAATAAGGCAGTATATTGGGAAGTTTCCAGTCTACTGACATCAACAACTAAAGATGACAATGGATTGTAACATTAGATCAAAATAACTGATCAAGGTGGGAGGGTGGGTTTGTAGTTTAGACATTTCTGGAGACTCAGCAGATGAGTGTTCAATTCCTAGCTCTGACATAGCCTTCTTGTGTGACTGTAAACAAAACACTTTGTCTCAGTGCCTCAGTTTCCCCTCTAAAATGGAGGGTATATATTCCCTGCCTTGCAGGGAGATTTAATAATGTTTGAGTGGTTTAGCTAATCTGATGGGGACCATGGAAAGATCTAGGTAGCACATGTCGGCTAGACTTATTTTTACACCACAGCCCTGTGGAAGGGGAGTCATGGTGCTGCCCTGTCACAGGGATTGCATAGAGAGTTTCTGCTTTGGGCAAGCAAATCTCTCCCCATGCTGCACCTTATGCTCCCTTTTTGATCACTCAGTAGAGCTACTGCTTTGTGACTCGGCAGTGTTAGTACAGGCGAGACACACAGCACATCCAGTCACTACCTGAGGCACAGTCACAGTGGAAGCCTGATTTCATGTCTGAGCTCCAACTGGTGCATGTGGCAGCCACCTACGGGAACCAGCCTAAAGCTGCTTCTGCTCACAAAATCCTGCTGAGAAGTCAGATTCCAGTTTTATGGGGCAAATGATCAGATCCATGTGGGGTGTAATTACTCCTATGATAGATATGTCAGACTGTACACTTGGGTGAGTTTCATTTTGTTGCCGAATAATGGTTTATTTTCAAGCCATGTAGGGTAACAGGGGATATTATGGGCCCGATTCCAATCTTTCTCACATAAGTTTTACTCCAATGTAACTACACCAGCATGTGTGATCAGAAGCAAGCATACTGTATCCAAAGGTTACGGTGTGCATGGAGGTTTTGTGCATAATATGCTATTGACAGCAACAGCGCAACCATGGAGTCAGTCAGATTCTCAGGGCTTGTTTACACTGTGAATTAGAGAGGTATAAATTCTAGTGCCCACTAACTAGACTGTGTGTACCTTGCCGGTGTGCACTAAAAGTGCCCTGGTGCATGTCAATGTAGTGTTCTTTCAAACAGTACTTACATTAATGAACATTTAATGCATACCTAGTTGGTCGGGATAATATCTGTCACTGATTAAGTTTGCAGATGACACAAAAATCAATGAAGATAATTGAAAAAAGATAATGAAGAGGACGGGTCAGTGATTCAGAGCAATCTAGATTGTTTGATAAACTGGGTACAAGCAAACAATATGCATTTTAATATGGCTAAATGTAAATATATACATCTGGGAGCATGGGATTCTGGCTTGGGAAGCAATGACTCTGAAAAAGATCTGGTGGATAATCAGCTGAACATGGGCTCCCCGTGTGACGCTGTGATCAAAAAAGCTAATGATATCCTGGGATACATAAGCAGGGAAATCTTGACTAGGAGTAGCGAGGTTATTTTACCTCAGTATTTGGCACTGGTTCAACTGCCGCTGCAATATTGTGTCCAGTTCTGATACCCACCATTTAAGAAGGATGTTTATAAATCCGGAGGGTTCAGAGAAGAGCCATGAGAATGATTAGCGGGTTAGAAAACGTTCCTTATAGTGATAGGCTCACGGAGCTCAATCTATTTAGCTTAACAAAGAAAAGGTTAAGGGGTGACTTGATCATAGTCTATAACAGCGGTTCTCAATTCGCAGCCCGCAGGCCACAGGAGGTCCAATTAGCGCACAGCTGCGGCCAGGACCGGCGATAGTGTTTTTAGTGCCCTAGGCGCACGGCCATTTTGCTGCCCCGCACACTGGTCCCGTGGCTCCGATGGACCTGCTGCAGTCGTGCCTGCGGAGAGGGTCTGCTGGTCCGCGGCTCCAGTGAAGCTGCTGCAGCTGTGCCTGCAGGAGGTCCACCAGAGCCGCAGGAGCAGCGGACCGTCTGCAGGAATGCCTGCGGTAGCTCCACTGGAGCCGCGGGACCAGGGGACCCTCCACAGGAACCACTGCAGCAGGTCCACCGGAGCCGCCTGCTGCCCCCCCCAGCAAAATGCCGCCCCCCAATAATCCTGGCGACCTAGGCGATTGCCTAGGCCGCCTAAATGGAAGCGCTGGCCCTGGCTGCGGCCCAGCTTAGCTGTGTGCTAAAGGTCGGCCGGCATGGCAGAGTTCAGGCCCCTGACTGCTCGGCGCGGTGGGGGCCGGGCTGCCCAGTGTAGCGGGGTCTGGGCTGCTTAGGATAACAGAAACTCTACCATGCCTCGCCTGCATTAAATGACCTTCAGTTGTGGTTCCCTCCAATGCAGTGGGCTGCAATAAGAGGACTCCAGCATATGGCTTTTGCTTAAAGCAGCGGTTCTCAACCCACGGCCCGCATGCCCAATTAGCACACAGCTGCGGCCCACCTGTGTGCTAAAAAACTTCAAATTTACTGCTCTGGTATGGCAGGGGGCAGGGCTGGCTGAGGGGGAGACAGTGTCTGGCAGCCTGCTAGAGCGTTCCTGCCAGCAGAGGGCTGGTGAGTGCTGCAGGGGGGCAGAGAGTGGGTCTCTGGTACGCTTGCCAACTCTGACTGAAGCTATCCTGGGAGATTTTTTTCCCCAACATGATATAATGTCATTTTCTTAAAATAGTCTATTAAAATGTCCTGGATTGCTTTCAGTAGTCACCGGGAGTTTGATGCCGATTCCGGGAGACTCCAGGCCAAACCTGGAGGGTTGGCAACCCCAGTCTCTGAGCAAGTTTGTGGGGAGGTGGGCACTCTGGGAAGTGAGAGGAGGGTTGGGAACTAGGGATTTGTGGGGGTGCTGCAGCACCCCCAGGTTTTAGGCTGCCCAGCCCTGCTGTCTGACCCTAGACAGCAGCACTCGTGTCCTGGCTGCCCAGTACCGCACAGCAGGGTCCGGGTGACAGCTGTCTGGCCCCCACATGGTGGGGTCCGGGCCCCAGCTGCCAGCTGCCTGGCCCTGCATGGCAGGGTGTGGGGTCCAGCCCCACATGGCGGGATGTGGGGTCCAGTCCTGCGGTGCTGGATGCAGGGTCTGGCCCCGTGGTGCGGCCCACAATGATAAATAGGTTGAGAACCACTGGCTTAGAGTAATCAGCCACCCCACACTACAGCATATTCCAGTTTGAAGGATTATTCCTTGTATGTTATCTTTAATTACCCTGAGTGACAGGGAGGAAGGGGATTGAGGTAGTGTCCAGTGTGCTCTGCTGATCCCTGACAGGAGAATGGTCTCTAGCGGGGAGGACTGTGGTTAGATGTTGATAGATGTTTGGCTGTGTGTGTGTGTTCCCTCTGTGTGCCGCCCCAGCCCTGCACAGACAGCTGGCATGCAGACCCATCCTTGAGCGAACCTCCCATTGACCACAAGATCCATTAAGGGACAAAGGCACCTAGCCAGGTTTATTGTCGACAAAGCATGGTACTAGTATCCTGAAGACTCTGCTGCACTCTGTCTGTAACAGTGGACCAGCTCAGTGAACAGCGGAACTTTCCATTCTTCCCTAAGGCCAGACAAAGGTACTCCCTCTGAGATACATCTTTAGACCCCGATGCAAACAAGTTAATGCTGCCCCTCTGGCATAGTTAGTTACTGCCCCCTGATGTGGCTAGTTATTACCCAGCACCTTGTACGTGGTGGTTCAATCAAAACGTTTCTATTACGTACTGTCATCCTGACCGTATCTTTTAGGGAGGGGTCAGTGCGTTCCTGTTATCCTTCAGGAATGTTTTTGTACCATCCTTAATAATATCAGGATGTTCCGGTACCACGAAATATCGAGATATGTTTGCATGAGCACTCTGTGACTAGGATTTCTTAGGGATGTGTATTTCTGCAATATCAGACCTGTTCTTGCCAAATTCTGTAAGCAAGTCCTGCCTCATACCAGGCCTCTGATACAAGGGCTTATGTCTCAGGCTGTCTTCCTACTACAAGGTCTATCCAGTGTAAAAGCAACCCTGAAGTTGCTCTAATATGAGCATGGGGCAGCTTTGTTCTGGCCCAATGTCGGAGTAATGATAACTTACAGCTACCTTTGCTTAATCAGTGGTGCCAAGTCCCGCTTGTGACAGAGCCCACTGTTGCTGTTTTTTATGAGCAGTAGCATGTCAGCCCAAGAACAGCTGCAGCCGCCAGTCCGTGGAGCATTTTAACAACCATGATGTCAGCAAACCCAACTTGACAGCTTGTTCTAAGCTTTTGGTTTCTCAGCCACTTTAGTATCACTCAGAGGCATGAAAGCTGTTCGGTATCACATCTGCCTGTCATCTGGTCTGAATCAGGGTGTCAGAGCTGATGGCCTGGAAGCTTTGGAAAGTTTTTCAGCTCACTGATAAGCAGCAGCAAGCATTCTCAGTATTACACATTCTGGAACCTCAATCTTATCAGCAGCACTTATGATGCATTCTGTATACACACTTCAGGCCAGACAGCTGGAGCACTAAATTGAACTATGTGGATCATGCTGGTGGCTGGGTTTTCTTGTTTTTTGTTTTTTGTTTTTTTTTACTTGCTGTTTGGTTGGGTTTTTTTGGTCCCAGTGTAACATGGGTATCATCCTTGAGGTTGGCAGTTAGAGTGCCAATTAGGGCCATCTGTGCAGTGACTGACACAAAGCCTGCTGGCAACATGTCCCTTTTGGGTTTTTTGGACTTTCCATATATGTCAGAGGGTGGATGGATAAAATGGGGATTGTCCATTCAGCTGCACTCAAGGGAGGATCAGAAGCGGGTTAGGCCTACAGTGGGGGAATGAGAGGTGTTTTGGAGTTTTGTGCTCAGTGCCCAGCCATGCAACACAGACAGAAAGAGTACTGCTTGGAAGTATGAGATACCCTTCCTAAGTAATCAGCATGCAGTAGGGTTGCAAAATTTCTAGTTGCACAGACAGAACACCCTAGCCCCACTCCTTCCCTTCCCTGAGGCCCTGCCCCCACTCACTACATTCCCCCACCCTCGATGGCTCACTCTCCCTCACCCTCACTCATTTTCACTGTGCTGGGGCAGGAGATTGGGGTGTGGGAGTCTAACTGGGGGGGTGGGCTCTGGAGTGGAGCCAGAAATGAGGGGTTCAGGGTGCAGGAGGTGGCTCTGGACTGGGGCAGGGAGTTGGGGTGTGGGTTCTGGCTTGAGGTGCAGGTTCTGGGGTGGGGCTGAGGATAAGGAGTTTGGGATACAGGAGGGGGCTCTGGGTTGGGCGTTGGGGCCGAGGGATTCGGAGTGTGGGAAGGGGGTGTGGGTTGAGGCAGGGGTTGGTGTGCAGGGGCGGGTGAGGGCTCTGGGCTGGGGGGTGCAGATGCTGGGATGGGGGTGGGGATGAGGTGTTTGGGGTGCAGGAGGGGGTGCCAGGGCTGGGAGGGTTCAGGGCTGGGGCAAGGGGTTGGGGCCTAGGCTTGCCTCAGATAGCTCCCAGTCCGCAGTGCAGTGGGCGGGCTGAAGCAGGCTGCCTGCCTGTCCTGGTACCACACTGTGCATGCCCTGGAAGCAGCCAGCGGACGGCCCGGGTCCTAGGTGTGGGGGGCAGGAGGCTCCATATGCCGCTTTTGCTCACAGGCACCGTCCTCGCCAGCTCCCATTGGCTGGTTCCTGGCCAATGGGAATGTGGAGCTGATGCTTGGGGCATGGGCAGCGGATGGAGCCCTGTAGGCCTCCCACCCAGGAGCAGGACCTGCTGGTTGACTCTGGGGTGTGTGCAATGGTGCCAGCCAGGACAGGTAGGGACTAGCCTGACTTCGCACCGCAGCACTGCTGACCAGACCTTTAGCAGCCCAGTCAGTGGTGCTGATTAGAGCCACGAGGGTCCCTTTTCAATCGGGTGTCGACACCTGGTCACCCTAGCATGCAGTCTCCATTTGTAGCACAGTAGCTGTATATAAAATATAAAGTGATGGAAATGGAGCCTAGTGAAGAAAACTCCTCTCAGGGCCGTCCTTAGACATAGGCAACATAGACAGCTACGTAGGGCACCTGAAAATTTGGGGCACCACTAGGTCTTAGTGTCCACCCGCTTCTTTTCCTATCCCTGTTCTGACCCTTCCTGCAGGCTCCCACAGATGGCTGCTCTAGCCTGGTGAGTCTTCCTTGGGAGGGAATCTAGTAGTTAAAAGTGAAAAAACCTCCAGCCTGCCAGACCTATTAGCACAACATTGAAACTGTTAAAGAGACATTCAAGGGGTAATAAAGCCATTTAACAGGCATTTGCCAACCCCAAGGTATATACTGACAGGTTTCAGAGTGGTAGTCCTGTTAGTCTGTATCAGCAAAAACAAGGACGAGTCCTTGTGGCACCTCAGAGACTAACAAATTATTTGGGCATAAGCTTTTGTGGGCTATAACCCATTTCATCAGCTGTCCACGAAAGTTTATGCCCAAATAAATTTTTATACTGTCAGTTTCTGACTTTACTGACAAAAACAGTTGTGCATTAATGTAATATTTACACAGAACATGTCAGTCTACAGGACCTTAGTTTAAAATTTGCTTTAAAAATATTTCATTAGTGAGCTGGTGAAGATTATAAAATCACATTTCTAAAAAATGCTTGCATAGAGTTTTAGATGCACAATCATCTTTAGCCTTAAATGCATGGATCTTCAGACATACAGTTTTTTAAATAAATCCTTCAAAAGACCTCCCTTATCTAAAATACACATTTTAATTACTATAGTTTAAAAAAAAAAAAAGTGCTTCCAAGTCTTCCTGTCCTTTCTGTCCATCCCTTCACCACCTCTCCCCCCACTCCCCACTGAAGAGAGCCCTTAAAGGGACAACAGTCCTTCCCTTCCAGATAGCTGGACAAAGAGTTTCCCTTTCTTTACTTCTGACTATCCGATGAACTAGTTTTAAAAGAACCCTCCAGCAAAATCAGTACCTTAGTAAGACATAAAATCCTTGTTATACCTAAAATCTTTGGAAACATATTTTTTTAAAGTTGGTGAAATTTCATAACCATGTCTCTTGTTATGGAGATCACACAAAGTAAATTACTGTTCCCTTTTTCTAAAAGCAATGAACATTGTTATGAACACACTAAACCTCTCTGATTAATTTAAAATAATGTCTTTGTTTCAGTGAGTTAAATATGTAGTAATCTGGAATGCTGGCTTAAGGTTTGAGTACATTTAAAATATAAATTCAGCTTAGAAATACTGATTAAGAAAATGTAAAACAGAGAAGAGCTGCATCATGTATTCCATTATATGTAATGTTGTATTCAGCAGGACAGCTGACTCACCCTTACTACGAAGTTTTTGCAAATAAATCTCTGACAAACTTCAGGGCATATCAAAGATCCTGTGACTGACATTTTTTATTCCCAAATTTTAGTGCTTTTAATTAGGTACTTTCTTCATGTCCATTCTGCATGAGGGAGAGGGTATGGGGGGAACTGTGATTCTCCGCCACCATGAGACAGGCCGGGCATCTCATTATCCTTTGCTGTCTCGTCCCTCCTTCCCCTCCCCCACCAGGCTGTGAGCTTGGGCTGCCATCTGGCATAGGGGCACCAGTTTAATAATACTGTGTAGGGCCCCATAAATCCTAAGGACAGCCCTGACTCCTCTGAGCTGTTATGCTGCTAAGGTTAAGGAGGATAACGAGGGGGATTCTTAGTTTCTTCTGCTGCCATGTGTGGGTGTGTAGCCCACGTCACAAAACATCCCTAGAGTTCAAAACCCATGTCAGACCCCCCACCCCTTCCAAAAACCCACGACTGGCCTACCATATTTAATTAAGAATGAACAATTTTTTTTGTCTGAATTCCCCTGCTCACCCCCACTGTGTGCAGGTCAAGTACAGGTTGAAATTCCAACCTAAAAGCATGCACAATAGGCAGCCAAATATGCACGCACCATAAGAACAGCCATACTGGGTCAGACCAAAGGTCCATCAAGCCCAGTATCCTGTCCTCTGACGGTGGCCAATGGCAGGTGCCCCAAAGGGAATGAATAGACAGGTTATCATCAAGTGAACCATGCCCTGTCACCCAATCCCAGCTTCTGACAAAAGTTTCCTGTCTTCCCTTCAGCCACAGAGCTCCCTGTTTCTCAGCTCTCCATGGGCAGGCAGCTGCAGCGACCCCAATTAAAACCCAGTTTCCACACGATCTCACTTATTTTCTTGCATCATAAACTTTAAGGCAGGGACAGTGTCTTCCTATGCCGTTGTACAACGCCTAGCGCAATGGGGCCTTGATCCTGACTGGGGTCTGTAAGCGCTAATAATAAACATTTATTTCAGCAACAAATTCCTGTTTGCATGATTTGCCCAGCTCGTCTTAGGGCATACATCTGATCTGTAACTGTGCCAGGACAGCTGGGGATAGTTGTTGAATAAAGCAGAATATTTGAAGTCTCTCAGAAATTTCATTAGAATTCAAAGCTACTATTTTAAGCCAATTGTCCAGGTTATTTATTTTGAGGTTGTGGCTCAAAAGGGCAGACATAGAAAGAACAGCAGAATCCCTCTTTAAATGGAGGGGGAAATAGTTTTCTGTCTTTGGAAAATAAAGATATTATAAAATTCCTGACGATATTAAAAGACATGGTTCGGAAACTGGTAAATGCAGCGTATCCTCCCCCCTCGGCTGGCATAATCAGCTGAGTTTAGGTACTGCTTGCTTCTGGAATGTTTTGCTTTATTAATTATTATATGACACTCTAGATGTTCTAGGTTCTTTACCATCATGATAATATTGTAAACTCTTCAAGGCAAAGATCTGCTGAAGGGCTAGATTCTCCCAAAATCGGACCTAAGTAGATAATTCAAGGAAAAATAAAGGAAGAAAGGGATGCAACATCATTCTCATTCCCTTGCCCTTACTCTTTCCTACTTGTTTAATGCTTTACCTATATTAGTCTCACCCCACCCTAGAGCCTGTATTGTCATCTTATATAAATCAGTCTAATTCCAATTTATTTTTAACCTTTCTTTCCCTCTCATTTCATTCCCTTCTCATTAAACAGCTCATGGATATCCATGAACTGCAAGCAGGTTCTGAGGCTGCTAGGTCATTCTTTCTGCTGCTAGTACTGAGCTATTTTCCTGGGAGATTACAGATTTGGGGGCTCCTAGGGCCGAGGGGCACCTTGTGCTATATGATCTAGGGGGCATGAGGGGGGTGTCTATGGGACCCTGTATCCCATCATCAGGAATGGGGACAAAAGAAGGTGACCCAACTGGCCCATTGATTTGTCCTGTCTGATGAGGCTTCTGTTGCGTTCTCCTTGAGGGGAGCCCAGGCTTTTTATGGGGAAGTATGAGTGGGGGCTCCAACTACCTGTTTAGATTTAAAAGTTTCCTTTCATCACTGGAGTATCTGTATCCATTATAGGCATGGTCAGCAGTGCAGTTGCCAATGCTTGATTCTGGTTGCTGGTACTTCAAGAGCGGTGAGACAGACCAGCCCCAATGCTAACCATGGAGCTGAGTGGTTCAATATTAAACCTTCAAATTCCTAATATCTGACAGGAGATTGGGGTTGGAATGACCATCCAACATGTTAAGTTTGTAAATAACATTTTATATGAAGAATATCACTGGTGATCCCCTCGAAGTTCAAGGATGATTGTCTTCCATAAAATGATAGTTATCGCTGGTGGCTCCAGAGGTAGCTAATGAGACCGATCTGGGATCCACAGATCTTGTCCCAGTTGGGGAAGACATTTCCCAATTCAAAGGGCAGATCTGGGTTGTTGAGTCAGGCAGTGAGGCGTCCTTTCCTCCTTTCCCATTTCCCCATTTGAAAAATGTGTAGAAAGACTCACTGAGTGTACATAGGAAACATTGATCAGTGAAGACCCGCTAAATTGATGGCAGAGTGCTTTCTAGTTGACTCCGGTACTCCACCTCTCTGAGAAGAGTAAGGTAAGTCAACCAGAGAGTGTCTCCTGTTGATCCAGTGCAATGAAGACATTGCGGTAATCGACTTAAGCTACGTGGACTCCAGCTCACAGTTGTCAACTTTCATGTAGTAAATAAGCACCCCGACTTTCACAATAAACCAGAAATCAAGCCAATCTCATTTTAAAACAAGGCCAAAACAAGCCAATTCCTAAGATCCCGAACACTCTGTGTGACTAGATCCCCCCGGCATGCAGTCTGGGACTGTGGTGGGTCCGCTGTGCACCCCTGATTCTATCCCTCCTTGGCTCTGATTGCTAGGAGCTGATCAAAAAAAACAAGCAACAAGCTACAAGCCAAAAAACTAGCCAACAAGCAACTCACAAGCCAATTAAGCCAAAAACAAGCCCAATTTTTGCATTTTTTCCATGGCTTTGGCATGTTTGCTCCAGCTACATTATTCACGTAGCTGGAGTAGCATAACTTAGGTCGACTTTCCCCAGTAGTGAAGACAAGCCCTCAGAGTATCAAGGTAGCAGATGCAAGAAACCTTGCAATGGTTCGTTAGAGGATAACCTATTTCAAGGGAAAGTTTTCTTCCAACTCCCAATAGATAGCGTTGGCTTAAGCCTTGAGGTAGCATGTTCAAAACTCTTGAGTGTGACAAGCTTATGAAGACATCTCACTCTAATGCTCTGTTACTGAATATAGGAACTCCAAATGGCTGGATTTTTCCCTCTCAGCTTCTTTTGACAGTTCCTAAGCCATTATCAGCTGATGATTTCTTGCTCACAGAGCTGTATACAGAACGCTGTGAAGCATCCTCTGAGAATGTTGGCATCATCTTCCTTCCTGGACTGCCATTAACATTTAAGCATGTCCCTTTCCTGTAACTGAAACCTGTTCAGAGGCGGTAATAGTGATGCTTGTTTTTAATAAAAAGCACTAGCATCCTGGGAGGAAGGCTGGTCTGATGGCTAAGGCAGTGAAGTGAGCCCCCAGAGAGCTGGAGTCCATTCCAGCTCTGTCACAGATGTCTGTGTGACCTTGGCAGGTCACTTGATCTTTCTGTGCCTTAGATCTATAAAATGAGGAGATGCTTCCTTTGTTAATCTCATCTGTTTAGACTGTAAACTCTTTGAGTCAGAGAATGAGGCTTACCATATGTACGTATAGCACCTGGCACAATGGGATTCTAATGGTACCACTAGCACAAATAAAGGTACTTGCTTCAGTAATTTTGGGGAATCGCTTCATCTTTATTCAATGAGTGGTGTAAGACAGCATGTTCTCTTGGAAAGGGAGCAGAATTCTGATCTCCTTAAGAAAGAGACCAACTCTGGGCCAGATCACTGCCGCCCATGAGCAAGCCTTTGGGAGGAACTACATGGAAAAAACAACCAATCATCTCCGCAAGGCAGAACTTAACATTGTCCCTAAAGCAGAAAGCAGAGCCTGTGTTTTAGATTTAAGGCCATAGGAGACCATTCTGATCATCTAGTCTGACCCCATACAGCAGGTCAGCTGCAAAACTGGCAATAGGTCTCCCAACTCCCTGGCCAGGGCCACCTGCATTAAACCGCCTCAGTTTGGAGGGGAGGGCTCCCAACACCCTGGGTCCCAGAGAAAGGCTCTGCAGAGACAGAAGCCGTCCACATGAGCAACTGTTCCTTTGGGGCTCCTCTCTTCCTGGCAGAATTGCTCCAGTAGGTGCGGTACCGCCATAGTCTTGATTCCCTGGCCAGTAGCAGAAGGGCCCCAGGGAGAGTTAATCATGCTCAGTATCATTGATTTGTGCCAAGATATCCACTCAGACAGCTGTGGGCTCTCCTGAGGGAGATGCTACCTCCTCATGCCCTTGTCCAAAATTTGGCAAAACACCTCTTAGATACAGTCCTGGTAGAGGGTATCTAAGGTGCCCTAGGAAGGAAAGATCCCTGCCATAGACGGTCCCCTTCACATACAAACACAGACGGGAACACTCTGGACCCTCCTCTGGAAGTTACGTCCTGTCTCAGTTCTATCTGCAAGCTAAGAATGTAAATTTGCTCCATGAATCAGTCATCCCTTTATTTTACAGTGCATCTTTCCTATGCTGTCATCCTCTATCCACGGCACCATTGAAATCTTGTGTCTTGATATCATCGCTGATCTCTCTGGATTGTTTTATTTCTAGCAGTGATGTGAATGCATTAAACTCTTGCACATTGTATAGAATGGTAAGTTTCCAGATCAACAAAAAAGCCCAGATTTTTCTCTTGTGTGCATCGGTAACATGACATAAACCCTTGCATTCAGAGTACCTGAAAACTTATTTGCATCTGCTACTCTAGAATATCTTTCCTGATTCTGTGATCTGCTTCTGGTCAGTACAATAAATATAGGTCAACTGCTTTTGTAGCTGTAAGAAACGCCACAGCCAGCCCTTACTGGTGCTTAAATAATTCCAGTGCATGAAAAGTAAGAGCAGCTGTTGCTGCTTCCACATCCACCAGCAATGCATGTTGTTCATAGCCAGTTATTCTTAATCCTCTTTGAATTCCTGACTCTAAATATCAGATTGTTGCTCCATGGAGTAATATCTGTATATTATTGACCATTAATTGTCAGCATTTTACAAGGTGGTACAAAGGCAGGAAATGTATTCTCAGGAGCCACAGAATCATAAAGGTTACCAAATACAAAGCACAGATATATGTTGGCACTAGCATCTAAGATGTTTGCAGTAAAATTATGAGCATGGGATCAAATGTTAAAATGGGAAAATTTCCCTATGCATCCTGTGAAAATGCTGGCAGCCCAAGGGTGGTGCACGTCTACAATTGTGGTAACACAGTATGCTCACTGCCTACTAAACAAAGTAATGGTTTCAAATAAAGGGGGATTGACTGGTTTCTGCAGATTAAATGGAAGCTGGTGATTAATCTAATCACCAGCAATAGAAGAAAATTTATAGCTCTGACTGTTAGATGTGAGCTACCCAGATTAGCCTTCTCTTGTGATGTAATCACATCTTACAATATCTGGTGTTCGCCTTAAAGTACCAGCTTCCAGAGTCCTGTGATCACATGAGAAATCCAGATTTTTAATTAAAAAACAAAAAAAAGCAAATTCCTAGCCCTTGTTTTCAGGCTTCTTTCCACAACATGAACCCTAAAGACTGAAAAACCAGAAGGCAAATAAAAAAACCAAATTTGTATTTTTTTTTTAAAAAAGGTCATGTTTTTTTAAGTCCTTTTTTTGGGTGGGCAGAAAAGTCTGGGGTGGGGGGGGGGGAGCCTGACCCTGATTTTGGAACATTTGGGGTTAGTAGTCCTGGCTACTAGGGGTCCAATCCTGCTCCTATGAAAGCCATTGGCAAAACTCCCTTTAATTGGAGCAGGAGCAGCCCTAGAGTGATTCAGAGTGGGTTCCCTGCCATGAAAAATTGACAAGTTAAAAAGAAAAAGTCAAAATTTTCTGCAGCAAATTGACCTTTTCGGCTGAAAATTCCTGGTTTTTCAACAAGGTTTGGTTTTCTGACCTAAAATGAATTTTTCTGCAGCATACAGGAACTTTCCACAAAAGATTGTTTAATGGCAACCCCCCATTTTCTGTTGAAAAACAGTTTTGATGAAAAGTTTTCAGCCAGCCCTAATCAACATCACATTTTCAGTGACACTGAAGCACTGTTGTGAGCACATCTGAATTGCATGAATGACCACCAAAATTTTACCATCCATCTCTATACCCACCTTTTAAAACATTTGTGGCCTTGCATACACTAAGGTTTTGCACAGATTTAGTTAACTTGGTGCAACCCTTTAGTGCAGATGGAGCTAAACTCATGTTTCAGGGCTTAAACTGATCTTTACTAGGGAACAGAACAAGACCTGTGCGTGTGCTGGGGACAGATTATCTCACATTCAGACTTAAAGCCATCTGAAAAAAGTCATTTGCTACAGAAATGAAAGTGGCATCACAGCTGCCTGTCCCCCCTCTAGTTCTGTACCCCACATCTGTTCTAGTCTCTTGCCTCCCCCACCCCCCATCAGCCTCATCTCTGCCCTCCTGGGGCTCTTCACACCCTCTCACAGGTCTGGGGGAAGGGGCAGCTGCAGGGGCTTCTCCCAGGGACGGCTCCAGGCCCCAGCACGCCAAGCGCGTGCTTGGGGCGCCAAGCTGCGGGGGGTGCTCTGCCGGGCACCGTGAGGGCGGCAGGCGGTTTGCCTTTGGCAGCTTGCCTGCGGAGGGTCTGCTGATCCCGCGGCTTCGGCGGACCTGCCTGCTGTTCTTGAGGCGGCACAATGCCTAGAGCCGCCCCTGGCTTCTCCACCCCCTTCTAGATGGGGGAAGGGGCAGCTACAGGGATTCATCACCCTTCCCTGCCCCTCCCCAGACCAGGTGCTTCAGAGACTGGGAGGTGGGGGTGGGGAGAAGGATACAAGCATCCTGATGATCACAGGAGGTGGGGCCAGAGGCTCTTTCTTTACCCTCCTGAGGGGAGGAGCAGAGAGCTCTGATTGGCTGCTCTTCCCCAGGAAGCAGACAAGCGGGGAGGGCTGCCAATCAAAGGGGTTTTCTCCACCACCCCTTGGCAGGACCCCTCCCGAGACCCCACTGGAGCTGTAGAAGTTTTATTTCCTAGGTCCAGGAGCTAGTGCACTTTAAGCCTACTGCAGGGTTCTCACCCCTTCCTCCTTAACACCTGGCAATGGCCACTGTCAGAGGCAGGGAACTGGCCGAGAAGGTCCTTGGGAATTGCTGGAGGGGCTCAGCCCCATGTTGCTATACAGGTGTTCGCAGTGTGGCCTGCTCTGGAACACTTTGATATCACAGAGCCTCGTCCTCACCCAGCGGTTGCACTGATTTAACTAAAGCAGAGTTGTACCAATCGAGATACATTGGTGCAAAATTGACCAGCCCTAATTCTCTGTATGTGAAATGATGCCAAGAGTTCAGATAAAGAATTTCTTGCACCCAGGCTAGTTAGGGGCGTGTGGGGGCTCCCAGGAGAGAGTGAGACTTTAGGGTGAGGCAGCCATTTCCCACTGTTTCTCCTGGCCTGCTTTATAGGCAGTTGACAGCCTTGGCCCTGTCTCTTCTCTACCCTGGTCAGGCTGCTTAGTGCTCCTAGGAATGTACAAAGGGAGCAGTCCCTTGCCTGGGGGCAAAACTCCCTGTGTCTGAGAGCCAGGGGCAAGCCAGCCCTTTGCTTGCAGCACTAGAGTTGAAAGCAAGGTCTGTTTCTCAAGGGCTGACACATTATTTGTCTTCATTTGCATCAGCCTGACACACGTAACAAAAAAGCACAGACATTTCAGTGTTGCATAAAGAGGCACTGATAGGGGGAGCTGCCCCCCATCCCACAGGACTGAAACTACCCTAGGGATAAGGGCAATAAGTTTTCTTCTCATCCAGGGGGAAATCTCTTCATCCTCCCGAAAGCTGTTACAGAAATAAAATCCTAGCTTCTCAGCAGGGAAGCCTCTACTGATGGGTCAGGACAGCCAAGCTCCTCCTGTTTGGAAATGGCGAGTCATCCAGGTTCAGTAATATATCATTGGATTATTTTCATAACCGTCTCTCTAATGGATCCTGAATTAGACTTGTACAGTTAACATCCGCCTAATGCTCCTCTATGGATTGGTACAATACTTAGGAAACCTTGCAATATATCATAGCAAGGATTGGTCTAATATCCACAGCCTACAGACGGGTATGAGACATCAGAGCTACTTTGACAGAGCTGTTGCAATGTGTCAGGTTAAGTATGCAACCTGAAGCATTCGCACAGCAGCAGATCTTTGACTGAAATGAAGATGCCTCTAGGAGCAGAAGACAGGCATAAATTTTATTCTCAGTTACTGCAGCAAAAAAGCCAGCTGCAGTAGATTTCCCTCTGGATTCACAGTGATGGAATTGAGAGCAGAGTCTGACCTCCATGCCATTAAAAAAAATTACTTTACCCTGAAAAAATATGGATGATTTGGAATTTCTTTTCTTTTTTAATGAGACTAACACTACTGATTAGCACAGGTATCATGAAGAGAAGCTTGATGCAAGTTTCTTCACACGGATCTGGTAATACAGTTTAGTTCTGGACTTTGACCTACAATTTGTTATCTGTTCTATAGAAAGGGGGAGAAAAATAAGACATCAGGTCTACAAAAGAATAAACTAATATGCTTTGATACATTGGTTCCTGTCCTCAGCTGTTGTGGAGTGTTGCTATTTGCTGTTACCAGTTGCCAGGCACCACCCCAAAGGAAGCTGCACTTCCAGTGCTGAGAAAGTGATTTTCGATGGTTCCAGAATCCACTTCTAAAGTTTATGAATCACCTTGGGGGGTCAAAATACAAATACAAATGTGGGCTCCTTATCACTATTCTCAAGTGGTTGGCCTGAACATTTCTACAAATACTGAATACAAATAAGTGACAATAGATACTTTATGCCATTATTCACCAACAGCTTATAAAACTGATGTCATTGCTGGGGAGGAGGTGTATTGTACTGGAAAGATTAAAAGAATAGTACAAATGATAGCTGTTAAAGCACTCAATTCAAGAAATTAAGTTAAGCCAAAGTTAAGATTACCTGTGCAACTTTACCTCTTGTGAATGAGCATAGAGATATAGTACATGTCCACTCATGTGATATTTTAAAAATACACTATAAAATGTTTTCCTACAAATGTATACACCTGTAACAGGCTGCTTTTTACTGCCCAATAAATGATGGCAACAAAAATTGTTTATACATAAAAGAATGGGGATAAGGATCCCTATGAAAGCCCTAAGCACATGCACCTTATAAGAATGTCAAAAAAGTTGTATTATTTCAGAGGGAAAGAACAATCATGCAACTAAGAATAATTTTTCAGTCAGATTCAGCTATCCTTACACATGCAACCTTAATTTCCTGACTACTGAGTGCTTAACTGCAGGGCCGGCTCCAGGCACCAGCCCAGGAAGCAGCTGCTTGGGGCAGCCAATGGCGAAGGGCTACATGTCCGGGTCTTTGGCGGCGGGTCCCTCACTCCCTCTCGGAGCGAAGGACCAACTCCCAAATTGATGCTGAAGACTGAAGCAGCGGCAGCAGAGCTGGAGATGGCCATCGTGGCTTTTTTCTTCTACTTCTTCTTTTTGCTGCTTGGGGCTGCAAAAACCCTGGAGCCGGCCCTGCTTAACTGGGCAGCTTTACTGTTCTTTTTGCATAGGTTTTTGTAAGGAATTTCCCAGGTGTTTTTCTTTTTTTTTTTTTTTTGAGCAACAGGAAGAAAAGGCAGGGTACCAGCATCTCATACTGGATTTTATCTGGGGAGTCTCCAATTAATGGGAATATTCTTGTTGTATCACCACCGTAAGGCTAATAGCTGAACAGTGTGCTAAACAGTAGCTCTTCCCACTGGGAGAGGCAGCGTGAAGCTGTCAGAGGTGGTGTTCAGTAGTATAACACAGTCGTCTCACCCTGTCAGCCAGCACGGATAATATGCGCTTATTCAGTAGGTGTTCCTCTGACAGACCCCAGTGAAACTAGTGGCAACAGGGAGCAGTTAGCATGTTCTTCATGTAGGCCTCACTGAGCTAGAGTCAGAGGATCCTGGGAGAATGGTCCTGTCAGTAGTTATTATTGAATTGCTGTTGAGATTTTTCCCCTTTCCTAGGCCAGATCCTTATCTGAGGTAACCTGGTACAGTTGCATCGACTTCAGAGTAATACTGATCTACACCAGCTGACGATGTGGCCCATTTGCTTCCAAGGCTGATTTGTTCTAAGCCTTTTGTCTCCAACAGTGATCAGAGGATCTAAGACTTTCCCCAGGCTATAACTCCACTGCGCAAATTGTAAATAAGTAGGACCAAATCCTGGTCCCACTGAAGTCAATGAGAATTTTGCCAGTGGATCAGAATTGATCTTCATTATTTTTTGGCTGGACTACAGCAGTGCAGTATTGTGTCAGTCTCTACCCTTATGAGCACCGCTTTCACAAGACTATGATACATTTCGTACAATGTAGCCTTGTGAGGTATTATGTGAAAACACATAATGTGCTGATCTTTATTGTCTTGGTAAAATATATGTGTCACCATTATATGTAAAGTTATACAATTATACTGTATGACATTGCTGAGATATGCTCCAAATTTAGAAAAGCAGGCACAAAACAGTTCCTCAGAGACAAAAGGCAAACTGATGCCTCAGTCATGTGTCAATAAAACCACATGCACTATCACGTGCTTAAGAGGCCATTCTTTGGCAAGAAAAAGGGTGTGAGCAAGAAATTCAAATGTTGGCAAAGAAACAGCTGGAAGGTCCCATCCCACATACTTTGGTCATCTGAATTCTAGCTGGAGATGAGTCTCAAAGAAGAGAATTGCTAAAATAAAGGGAAGCAAACTCTCCAGAATATCTCTCCCTTCATCTCTACTCGTGGCATCAGTAACACTTGAAAGACAAAAGAAACATCACTGGACCAGGAGAGGGATCCTGGCTGAAAGATTTGGCCAGTAAAATTGCTAGAAAGTGTGGTGAGAGAGGCCTTTTGCTTTAAGTTCACTCAGATGTTAAGTTAGGTATTAGTTTGTGTTTTACCTTTTTATGTTTTTGTAACCAATTCCGACATTTATGCCTCATTGTTTGTAATCACTTAACATCTTTCTTGCTGTTGTACTGCTGGGCAGTACAAGACATACATTTCTGGGGACAAGTTTGGGACTGGGAATTTGCTGGTGTTGCTCTGTAATATAATTCATTGGTGGCTGGCTGGCTGGGTGTGTCTGGGCAGACCAGGAGTGGTTGGTCTCATGGTGAAGCAGTGTAAAAGGCACCTCAGGTTAGAAAATTGAGGGGACACAGCTGTTCAACAGTCCAGATTGTACCCTGGGTAATGTCACAAATATATCTATGCATGAAGCCTTCAGTTTTCAGAAACCAGCTGATAGATTCCTGCAACATGTCTCAGCAAAACAGGCTACTGTGAGCACAGCAAACCTGCCCTACACTAACTTCCAACAGAATTTTGAATCAGATTCAAGGTCTTGGTCCTTAACTTCAAGGTGCCCAGTGGTGCCCAGATATCTTAAAAACCTGCCTAACATTCCAGGATGAAAAGTATAATTGACAACTTCACTGATCTGGCATAATAGAACTTTCTACAATAAGGGTCAAGCTTGTCTGTGCGAGGCACAGATCTTTCTCAGGGGCCAGACCAAGACTGGGAAATGAACTCCCCCAGGTACTAAGGACCATCACAAACTTCACCACCTTCTGCTCCAAGCACAAGACATGTTTCTTTGGCCTTGCTTTCTGCAAAGCAACACGTGTATTTATACACACGCTACATATACAAATTTCCAAAACAAGACACTCCATTGCACACACTTCTCCTCTGGGGAGAGGATGGGAACAAACATGACAGATTCTTGTCACATGGCTTAATGTATTACTGGAAAGCACTCAGCTACTACGGTGATGTGTGTGGATAAGAACCCGTATAAAATGCTAAGTGGAAGCCTTCTTTTTCTTCTGATCTCTCCTGATGTTAAAATAGCTCAGTTGGAAGCTATGTTTCCCTTCCCCTTCCCCACCCCCACTCCTACTCCCAGGATTCCCTTAGCTCCAACCATCTGCAGTACATGCCCGAAAACTGTGAGAAATTGAGGTGCCTGTGTTTCTCAGGTGTTTGTCCTTCGCTTGTGTGCTAAGAGCCACTGTGGTGATAACAGCTAATGAGTTTACAGCATATCTGCTGTACGCTAGCAGCCACTGCAGCATGTCCCAGTGACATGCCAGAGCCATGCAGTGAGTCGACAAAAACACTAATCCCAGAGCATTAGTGAGCTGAGGAGGAAACGAAGGGGAGAAACAGGCATGAGTGAAATTCATCACTACCTCAGCAAAATCAGACTGAGACAGAGGAGTCCTGAATGCTCCCTTTTGACCCTCCTGGAGGAAGCCCAGAAGGATACCTGCCAGCACTATACAATATAGTGTTATGTTCTGATTTCATAAGTCAGATTTCAGTGAGGATTTTCCAATTTAAAAAAAAAAATGGTTCCAGAGGCACTAATTGGCTTGATCAAAATACACACTCTCCAAACATGCAAGGCACAAGCTTTACTCCAAGTGGTTTGCACCAGAAGAAAATATATTCCAGAGAAACTGTAGGTGATGGAACTAGTTGCTCACTTTTATTGGAGTCACGTGCATGGGGTACCTTCGCCACCAGTGTCACAGTCAAAGTGACTCAGGATGTCATCACAGAATGACAATCGACTGCCCTGCCATGGCCTTTACAGTCAGTGTGTCTCCACAATGACTGCAGGACTTAGAGAAGTCAGCAGCAACCCAACCGTGTTCATTCAAAGCAGTGAGTTTTGGACTTATGGCAGGATTGATCCATTTCAGCTGCAGCATAAACTAGGTCATCCTTAGTCAATGGGAGTTGCAGGAGCCTCATCCAGACCTGCATTTAGTCCTCTGTGTTGCTCACAGATGGGGATTAGACATTAGGACACTTGCAAACTCTGCTAGCTGAATTTTAAGACAGGGCAAGACCCAAAATGAAGTCAAACTCTCTATGATGGGTGAAACCAGACATTGCTTTGTTGTAGGTCTTATGGACATCTCCCACCTAGGCACTTTCATCATTAAATACAATTTCAAAGTCACTTATTATAATAACATTCCTATTCACCACCATTTCTATAATTACTTATGCTAAATTTGTGCATACGAAAGCCCCAGACATCACAAGTGGGGTTTTTCAGGCAGATAATACATATTTAAAAGTCAGATAGCAGAGACTCTAATCAGAATGCTCTCTAACAACAATCATGTCGCAAAACATCATCAATAATCCAGCACAGTAGCTGATTTGCGAAGTTAAGCAGCAATGCATGCCTGAATGTTTGAGAGGCGGCTGAGACCCTGAAAGGGAAAATGAATGCATTAAATCTATGGAATTAATCTTCTCTTGTAAGGAGACAATAATTTGTTGAAATAAAATACTTCTGAGTCCAGGAGTTGATAGGTTCAGCTCAAATGGACGTATAACATTATCTGGGCTCACTTCTAGAACTGAGCAAACAATGGATTTTTTTGGTTTGGTTTGGCAGCAAACTGAAAAATCCCCCCTCCAAATTTGCTTTGTTTATAACCAAGACTGATGTATTGTGGAGGAGGGGTTTCCTCACCAAAATGAAACATTTTTCATTTGGGACAATTCAAAACTCCATTCCAGCAAAGAAATGGTTTGATTCAAAATGATATGGCATGATGGTTCGTCTTGAAACTGTCAAAACAAACTGTTTAGACTTCAACATTTTTCTCATTTTTTATCTAGCTGAAACTATTTGCCAAGTTTGACCTGAGTTCGCAAATAGTTCTGGTTGCCCTTAGATAGCGTTTTTCACTGAATTTACTCTTTGCCACAAAAATTTTACCAGCCCTACTCATTCCTGGCTCTCAGGATTGTCAACAGGATGACAGACCCTCACTAAGAACTACAGAAAAGCCTAGAATGAAATGCACCGTGTTTAGTATCTAGGACACATTGGCCTATATTTTCCAGAAGTGACTAGTGATTTTGGTGCTCAACATGAGACACTTTAGAGGGAGTGTGTGATCAGCACTTTGGGAACCTGTAAAGAGGACAGTCTTTTCAAACTGGGCACACAAAAGTCATTGGCCACTTTCAAAATTCTTGCTCCCTACAGCCAACAGCCTATGAGTGCCTATATCGCACAATATATTATTAACATACTTCTATGCAAGTGTCCCTTGATTCAAGGATACCCTAATTTTCCCTGTTCACTAAGGTATGCCCAGGGAATCTTTTCTGGAGGAAGAGCTCAAGACATTTTAATTTAATGTGGATGGTGGCTTTATTTACCATGTAATGGGAAGTACATTGGAGGGGATTTCTCTTTCCTCAGCTGTGACGTATATTGGAGAGTTGGCTTCCTAAGAGATTTTAAGTTATTGTGCTATATATTACCTCTACTTTACCCAAATGCCTTTTAAAGAGCAACAGTTGCCAGCAGAGACAAGTCCTGCGAGGGGCCTGCTCTTAGAGGCTGTTAAATTATATCAAAACAAAGCAGCAGGCACAACAATAATAAGCCATTTAAATGGAAGCTGCCTCTGTCATGGTTGCCAGAAAAGACATTACTGTAGCAGGACAGCATTGCAAATACTTGATCTTTTAAAAGCCTAATATAAACAGCCTTTTAAAGCTCAACAGCTCTTTAAAAGGCTGGCATATTAGGGTAAAAGAAAAATTGCAGCTTCATCATTGTAAAGCCTTTCTAAAAGCTAAGGCGAGTGCTTCATTATTTGGTTGTATTCGCATCTGCCAGCCTTGTCTTTGACCTGTGGCATGCGCTTGGTCGCAGTTTGTGATGTCGTTTCTGATACAGAGATGCTAGCCTACAAGAAACAAATGGAAAGCCCCCTCTCCCATCTTATTTCCATTCCACAGATTCAGCATCCCTATGTAATCCACTGGTGCGTGTATGCACTACTGCTCCCCCTCTCTGCCGTTCCACAGAGGATACGAGTTGTCCCAGCCATCAGCTGTAGTTGCTTGGCTGTATAGCTCAGGTTTGTGGTTTAATCTCCAGTATATTAGCTAAGACGGTGGCTAATCACTGTGTGCCACTGGTGGGATGGTTAACCCTTTCAGTACTTAACTGAAAGCACCACAAATATTCCTAGTCAAATGCCATTTAAAGTCCACAGCAATGGGCTTGTGTGGGAAGAAGTTTAGCTACCTGCCTCGAACCCTGCATAATTCAAAGTGTGGGGGTATTCACACCCAGTGAGAGGGACCAGACCCTCGTGACTTCTGTTACTGAGATAAACCTCACAGTACTGGAGGACCTGACCCTCTTTGTAGTTTGCATTCCACACTAGAACCACTGCAAGTTGGAAAGCTGTGGAGTATAAAATTCTCAGTCCAACAGTATAATGAGTTTCATCAATGGCATTTTGAATTAAAGTAAGCTTTATTATCAAGTTGTAGCAGGATCAGATTCATTTGTAAAGTGACCATTTAATGGAGATCTGCTTGCTGTCTCAAAGAAATGTGTGGATTTAGCTTCATTGCTAGGACTAATAGAAATGTCACTCCGAGTTAGCTGAGAATCTGTTGCAAACAAGACTCCTGATCAATCACCAAATTAGAGCTGAAAACAAAGGCGTTCACCATTTTTCCCACTGGCTCTCCTGCACTGGTTGCTGACATTGTTCTTGCGGCTTGCAAGTTGATGGCAGCTGGGATAGCGCTCCAGGGATGTTTGTGTTGTTTACACTAGATAATTGGTTGGAGCTATAATTACAACCTACTAATTTCTAGTCAAGAAAAGAGACTTCAAAGCAAGCTGTAGGTACTAGGGAGGACAATAACATTGTGTTTGCCTGTAAGTCTCCACCCCCAGGGCTGGATTTGTGACGTGCAAGCATGCCAGCCAACCACAAGCAAAGCCAAAAAGCTCACATGGGGCCAGCAAACCAGGCTTTGAGTTGGTGCTTCTATCTCCCAGTGTCAGATGGGAAAGTTGGCTTCCTTGGGGATCTGCTGCTAGAAAGAAGCAATCTGGTGGCATTTACCCCATTCTGTCTCTGATTCTACTGCCAGATGAGACATTGTTGTCTGGTCCTCAAGTCCCCTCCCACTTGAAGGAGAGTTCAGGTTTGCCTGCTAGTTGCCAGACTTATCCCCAACTTCTCAAGGGTAACAAGAAAAGCAGCCGATAAACCTAGCAGTGACAAAATAAGAGGAAAAAACAAAATCACATGAACAATTTACAGCTGAGGTTAATGTCTCCTCAGGATGCTAGGGTTTAATGCAGTTTGGTGTATCCCAGCCAATGATACTTGGTTGCTTTTAATTAAAAAAAAAATTAAAGGATTTATGTTGGGATTAAATAGGATCATTATTGATTGATCTCTGCCTTGTAAATTGAAAAGCATTTGGATTAATCAGCTTTTAAGTAGGAAATCACTCTCTGCTCTGGACAGGAAGCTGGAGTTAGCTGCTGAAGGCGAGCTGAGGGGCTATTTCTTGTGTTTTTCTCTCCAGCTGAAAGGGAAATATTTATTTCTGTTTCTTCTCTTGCTCTTCAATCACCAAAGCTCAGAGTAAAGTAGATTCATGAAAACAGGCTCTGAGGAAACATGCATTTCAGGAATTGCTTACAGCCATGCAACCTTGCACTGCCATTCTGGCAGATCTGACAGACTCAGGGGCACTTGGACAGGTATACTTGGGAGGTCTCCTATCTGGGGATGCTGAGGATTTGGCAGATGAGCCTCTTCCTGCTAGGTCAGCACTGAAATAATACTCTAGCATGGTGACAGGAGGCATATTACTGCTGTCTTTTAGATGAGATCAATGAGTGCACATGCTCATTGGCGATCTCAAGGACTATGTCAGATTAAGGGTGTCAAGCCTTGTTTCTGAGTACATTCTAACTGGTATAGCTGGTAATGCAAGCTGTAGAAAGCCAGTTTGAGAGAATGTGGGGGGCATAAAAGAGGAGGAACAATATGCTCCACTTCTCTGGAGCCTGGAAGAGGGTATTGGCCTCACCGTGTTGCTCTGCAGTTGTGTTGGGGAGTGTAGATGTGCGGACTCACCCCTGCGGTGCCTCCTGCTGGTTACTTCTGGAAATTAGCTCGGTTCCAGCTCCAGAGCGCCCTTTGCAGGCTGGTTATCTGTCTATCCTCTGGCCCCCGTGCACTTTCTTGGACCCAGTGCCCATTTACATGGAGTGCTGCCCCCTGGCAGTAACCCCTCAGTCTTAGGGTCTCCCCTCCCTGGGGAACCCCCACCCACTATCCCCACCTTGCCTCAGTATATGGCTACTGCCAGTCATCGTCTAGCCCCCTGCGCCCTGAGCGGACTGCAGTATCAACTACTTATCACTGGCAAGATTGGGTTTGGACCTGCTGCCTTGGCCTACCCCTGGGCTGTCCTGTGCAACCCCCAGTACCTATTAGCCCAATGCTAGGCCACAGCCTAGGGCTTTCCAGGCTGGAGCTCCCCAGCTCCTCAGCCTGTCCCAAGTCCTGCTCCATTCAGGTACTTTAGGGAGAAGTGGTGTTCAGGTAAGATGGCGATTTTGACCTTTTAAACTCTCAGTGAAGATAATGGAGGTTAGAGCAGGCAGGAACCCCCTAATTATTCCCTGTGGAAGCTTTGGGAAGAAGGCCTCTTTCAAGATTTCAGTCAGAAATGGTGGTTTCCAAAGAAGATTTTAGGCTCTAAATGAAAGTTCCAGGTCGAGTCAGTCATTTTGGATTTTGGAACATATGTTTTGGTTTTCCAGTTTGGGGTTTGTTTTTTACTCCTTGTGAATGCCTCTTGGGATGGCCTCTCAGCTTCTCCTGACAGACCCTTCCTAGTTTGCTCTCAGGTCAGTTCTTGGACCCTCACCTTCACTTAGCCCGCCAGGTCTTCACTTCCTGAGTTTGTCATCTCTTTCAGTCTACTGGCTGTTTTCTTGGCGGCAGCCTAGTGCAGCGCTGTCATCACCTTGCTATCCCAGACCTTTCTGCCTCCCTTTCCTTCGCTGCACTCTGCCCTTTATAGCAGGCCCTGTTTCCTTTACTGGTTGCAGTTGTGGGTGCCTGGCTCCATGACTGGCAGCTGCATGGGATTGTGATCAAGCTACTTGCTTGTAAACAGGAAGGATTCTTCTCCCCACCTCTATGTTCAGTATGGGGTTTGAAGAGCCCATTACCCTTCACCCCTGGAAAGAATTGGAAAATAATAAGAATGAGTGTGGAAGCCCCCTTCTCAGAAGGCAGGAAGGGGAAGAGTGAAAAAAAAAAAGGAAGCGCGGGGAGAGGGGAAATCCAAATCCAAAAGTTTATACTTCAGAAAAAATCAGACTTGTTTTAAGTAGAAGGAAAAACATGTTTCAAACTGGAGATTCCAGTCTCTTCAAATTTTCCTAACTGGAAAATAGTAATGTTTCCTCAAAGTACACAAACCTCAGTGAAACCACATTTTCCATCTCTCATGTGAACTTCCCTCCCTGGGCCCCACATAACTAGGGGAATGGACAGGACAGTGGCAGATCAAGCTCACTGACAGATGCAATGTAATTCACATTGGAAGGAATAACCTAATCTCCTCATATATTGTTGGTTCTAAATTAACTGCTCTGGAAATCCTGGGTGTCACCCTCAACAGCTCAATGAAAGCCTCTGCTCCATGCAGAGCTATGTACAGTTATCCCACTCTTTACTCATCCTGAAACTATGCCAGTCTACAAGCCAATGGTGTGGTCTTAATGGGAATAATGGGTTAAAAGATGATATAGTAGAAAGGAAGGAGGTTCAGGGACAAATGAGAAAGTAATTAGGGACTTAAAAGATAAGTTTGAGTGATTAGTATTTTGGGTACCTCAATTTGCCTCTAGAATGGCCATACTGGGTCATACCAATGGTCTGTCTAGCCCAGTAGCCTGTCTTCCAACAGCAGCCAGTGCCAGATGTTTCAGAAGGAATGAACAGAGCAGAACAATTATCAAGTGATCCATCCCCTGTTGTCCACTTCCAGCTTCTGGCAGTCAGGGGCAAGGGACATCCAGAGCATGTGGTTGCATCCCTGACCATCTTGGCTAATAGCCATTGATGGATCTATCCTCCATGAACTTATCTAATTCTTTTTTGAAGCCAATTATACTTTTGGCCTTCATAACATCCCTTGGCAATGAGTTCCACAGGTTATCTATGTGTGGTGTGAAGAAGTACTTCCTTTTATTTGTTTTAAAACTGCTGCCTATTAATTTCATTGGGTGACCCTTGGTTTTTGTGTTATGTGAAGGAGTAAATAATGCTTCCTTATTCACTTTTTCCACACAATTAATGATTTTATAGACCTTCATCATATCTCCCCTTAGTTGTCCCTTTTCCAAGCTGAACAGTCCTAGTCTTTTTAATCTCTCCTCATAGGGAAGCTGTTTCATACCTTTAATCATATTTGTTGCCCTTCTCTGTACATTTACCAATTCTAATATATCTTTTTTTGAGATGGGGCAACCAGAACTGCATGCAGTGTTCAAGGTGTGGGTGTACCATGGATATATACAGTGGCATTATGATATTTTCAGTTTTATTATCAACCCTTTCCTAATGGTTCTTAACATTCTATTCACTTTTTTGACTGCCACTGCACATTGAGTGGATGTTTTCAGAGAACTATGTAGAATAACTCCAAGATCTCTTTCTTGAGTGGTAACAGCTAATTTAAACCCCATTATTTTATATGTATAGTTGGAATTATACTTTTCAATGTGCATTACTTTGCATTTATCAACACTGAAATTAATCTGCCATTCTGTTGTCCAGTCACCCAGTTTTGTGAGATCCCTTGGTAACTCTAAGCCATGTGCTTGGGACTTAACTCTTGAGTAATTTTGGATCATCTGCAAATGTTGCCACCTCACTGTTTACCCCTTTTTCCAGATCATGTATGAATATGTTGAATAGGACTGGTCCCACTACAGACCCCTGGAGGATACCACTGTTTACCTCTTTCCATTCTGAAAACTGTCCATTTATTCCTATCCTTTGTTTCCTATCTTTTAATCAGTTGCCAATCCATAAGCGAACCTTCCCTCTTATCCCATGACAGCTTACTTTGCTTAAGAGCCTTTGATGAGGGACCTTGTCAAAGGCTTTCTGAAAGTCTAAGTACTAATGGTTCCTAATATTCTGTTTACTTTTTTGGCTGCCACTGCACATTGAGTGGATGTTTTCTGAGACCTATGCACAATGACTCCAAGATCTCTTTCTTGAGTGATAAAAGCTAATTTAGACCCCATCATTTTGTACGTATAATTGAGATTATGTTTTCCAATGTGAATTGCTTTGAATTGATCAACACTGAATTTCAGCTGCCATTTTCTTGCCTGGTCACCAGTTTTGTGATATCCCTTTGTAACTCTTCACAGTTGGCTTTGGATTTAACTATCTTGAGTAATTTTGTATCTCATATAAATTTTGCCACCTCCCTGTTTCCCCCTTCCAAATCATTTATGAATATGTTGAACAGCACTGGTCCTGGTACATATCCCTGGGGGGCACCACTATTTACCGCTCTCCATTCTGAAAAATGGATAACTAGTAACAACTATGCATATAACTAATAACGACGATAGTCAGTATGCTTTGAATGACCTCACAGAAAAATGATAAATCACCTATGAGCAAGCTCTGTTCTCAAAGCAATCACTCTATATTGAACCTTCCAGTCCTCATCTTCAAAGGAAACTGCACAACCTCTTCAAAAGATGAGCCTGGGAGCTTAAATTCATAACTTCATTGGGCTCAATAAGGACACTGGATTTATGGATCATTATAACAATCTATAACCCACTAATCCTCATTTGTCCTATGACTGCAGAGGTGTTAACTGTCCACTTCACCTTGAACGGCCTCTTACATGTTAACTCCTTATGCTAAACAATCTGTTCTGTCTTGTATTTAGCTGTGACACCCCGAGGACCTTTCCCAGACCTGAGTAAAAGCTTTGTGTAAGCTCGAAAACTTGTCTCTTTCACCAAAACAAGTGGACCAGTAAAAGCTATCACCTCATCCACCTTCTTTCTCATCTAGGCACGTCAAAGGCTAGTGATTTCTGGATATTCATCTTAAAGGGACTCAGTTTTCAGAAAGTGCTGAACACCCATCTTCTGAATATTAGCCCCTTCTGAGATGTCTTATGCTGGCACCCCAAAACCGAGGCACCTAAAAATCACTAGTCACATTTGATTATATGCAGGTTAGAGAGGAAACTAATAGGTACTGATGTGATAGAGGTATAAGAAAATGAACGATTGAGAGATGATATGGTGGGAACGCCTAAATTACCTCTCCTCAAAAAACAAGAGTACAATCAGTGCCATAAAAAGGCAAGCTTAAAAAGTAATAAAAGCAACTTATTAAAAATGAGACAATGCTACTCCAGGGATCGCAAACTGAAATCACCAGGAGGGCCACATGATGACTAGTACATTGGCCTGAGGGCTGCATCACTGACACTTTTTCATACAAAGGTACAAAAGCACCCCCCGGCCTCCAGCCCTGCCCCCACCTCCACTCCACCCTTTCCATGAGGCCCTGCCCCACCCTGCCTCTTCCCACTCCTTCCCCACCCCCATTCCAACACCTTCCCCAAAGTCCCTGCCCCTGCCCCACCTCTTCTCTGCCTCCTCCCCTGAGGTCTTCTCCCACCCCGCCCCAGAAAGGGCTAAGTGCTGCCAAACAGCTGTTTGGCAGTGGGAAGCACCTGGAGGTAGGCAGAGGACTGGGGACACAGCATGCTAGGGGAGGAGGGGAGCTTGGCGGCCACAGGAAATAACTCGGGGGGGGGTGCGGGGAGCTTGGTGAGACACAGCAAATAACTCTGTGGGCTGCATGCGGTCCGTGGGCCATGTGTTTGAGACCCCTGGCCTACTCTAGCTATCTCATTGCCAAAGATAGAGGCCAATAAATTATTGACAGGATTGAAAAACGTCATGTACAGTGAAAACTTCCAGTTACGTTAGCTAGACTACACATTTTTATAACCAGTGCAAGATATGTTACAAAGCATGTGCCAACCACTGAGTGCCTGGTTCTAGGAAGATGCTTTATTCTACACTTATCCATTACAGGGGTTTTTCACCTTCCTCTGAAGCATCTGGTATTGTTGGAGACAGGCGCTGTTGAAAATCCCATCCCTTAAGTGGATTTGGAGCACAAGTCCAGGGTACCACAGTAGAAGGATTACTGGTGCAGTGGAACAGATCAAGTCATATGAACATGGCCAGGAAAATTCTCTTTCAGCTCTTTCCCCCTCCTCCTAGGCAGGCACATGAAATGAAAACTGAAATCAAATATAAGACTTACTTCTGTAGATTCTCAGAGAAATGGCTGTCTGGCCAGGTATTAAATAAGAACATCATTTTCTTTGTCTTGGCTTTTGGTTACTGCTTCAGAGATTTCATGCTATCATGGATGCATAAACTTTAAGGCCAGAAGGTACCATCACGATCATCTAATCTGCCCTCCTGCACATTGCAAGCCATAGAACCTCACCCACTCTTGTAATAGACCCCTAACCTCTGGCTGAGTTACTGAGGTCCTCAAATCATGATTTAAAGATGTCAAGTTACAGAGAAGGCACCATTTACAATAGTTTAAAGTTGCAAGTGACCTGTGCCCTATGCTGCAAAGAAAGGTGACCCAGGGGGGAAATTTCCTTCCCAACCCCAAATATGACGGTGAGTTGCACCCTGAGAATTTCAGCAAGACTCTACAGCCGGACAGCTGGGAAAGAATTTGCTGTCGTAATTCAGACCCCTCCCCATCTGGTGCCCCATCACAGGCCATTAGGGATATTTGCTACTAGCAGTTGCAGATTGGCTATGTACCATTGTAGGCAGTTGCATCATACCATCCCCTCCATAAATTTATCAAGCTCAGTCTTGAAGCCAGTTAGGTTTTTTGCCCCCACTACTTCCCTTGGAAGGCTGTTCCAGATCTTCACTCCTCTGGTGGGTCGAAACCTTGATGATGATCATCATCTGTGTAAGCTGGATGTCCCTACAAGTACCCCTCCCCATAATTCAGCAAGATACTTGGGTATATGCTTAGCTTTAACTGGTATTAGTAGTCCCAGTGAAGTCAATGGAACTACTCATGCTCAAAGTACATAGTCCCAAGTGCTAATATCTATTTACATAGACATTTTTCATTTATATAGTCCCGGGAGGAGATGCTGTATTGCATCTCCAGCAATACAGAATTGAAAGGTGCAGCCCATTGGAAATGGGGCACTTCAAGCAACCTTTGCACCCTCCTCATTTGGGGTTTCTCCTGTGGAATTTACAGCAACCAAGAGCTGCTCTAAGTTCTGGTGCCTCCCCTCACACCCACTCTGAGATACTTATGGGTTCCTGTGCATCCAAGAATCTCCACAGTTCTGTATCTTATGGGAACTCCCCTCCTGCCTCCCCATAACAAGGCGTCTCCTGCTCTGGACACACACCCCATAGGAGGCTTGTAAGAGGACCTGTGCAGGGAAGTCTAAGGCTATCCTACACAAGTGCCTGCACTGAAGGAAGTTCTTTCTGGCAGGACTTAAAAGGCAGTTTTCTTACCTGGGGTGAAGAGGCTGATGCAGAATGAACCATTTTAGAAGTGTGGGCCAAAGCCAGCCTTAAGGGGCAAAGTGACATTTCCTGACAGCCAACACAAGAGGGTTGGCACTATGTAATATTTTCATTCCCTTAAGAGTAAAAAGAATCCCAGCACAGCAGATACGAAAATAGACATGGTCATACTGCAGAAGTGCCTAGGGACCTGCACAGGTCAGGGCCCCATTACACTAGGTAGTGCACATCTGCATGGGAAATGACAGTCCCAGCCCCAAAGTGCTTCTAAAGCCAATGAAGTGAATGGGTGTGTAGCTTTTCTCCCCCACTCCAATTTCTTTATTTCTTTCCCCTCCTCTGTTTTCTTTCTTCCCTCAAGAAACCCTTTACAGGTACCCCTGATCTTTTCCCCGTAGTCTGATTCTGGCCCCTGTTCAGGCCTAGGAAACCTCTCTGTTCTGGGCCAGATCCTTAGCTGGTATAAGTCAGCTTAACTCCACCTATGTGAATGGAGCTGCATCAGTTCACATCAGCAGAGAAGCCAGCCCCTTTCTGTTACTCTCTTCTTCCTTTCTCCTCGCCCAAATCCCTCTCCAGTCTCGTTCTCTCTTTTCTGTAGGCTACGTAGTTTGAAAGTGTGATGATTTTTCTTCTGTGCTCTCAACGTTTCGGAGTGTGAAGAGAGCAGCCATTTTATTCTCAGTGCCGCTGTAACCCGACAGGGGCGACACCCTGCATTCCCATGGAGAATTAACTTTTGCTCCACTTGAAATACAAATTATTTCCACTGAAATCGATACTTCCTTACAGAGTAACCACATAACAGCCCCACGCTCCTGGCAGATGTTGGGATCTTTATACTGGGTATTTCTCTCTGCCCCCACATCCCCAGAATCACACTCAGGGGGGATTTTTCAGAAACTGCAATGGGATGGAAGGGTTCTGTGTGTCACAGGATGAGGAAAGAGAACCTTTTAAAGGGCCAGAAGATGCCAACACATTAGTGGTGCAGAGCAGCAGAGGGAGTTGCACAGGAGATTTTTTGTCATCTCCTGCAGCCAGGATCCCTATGCCTAAAACTTCTGTTCCAGAGTAACCTTTCCTAGAAGGGCAGAAATTTGGAAGTTTAGTCACCACCACGCGGGCATGCAATCGGCCCAAGGTTATCTAGAGTCACCAAAGCGGCCGGGCGAGCCCAGGTTGGTTTTGGTCTGATAAATGCACGCATCCCCCGAGGTCAGCACTCATGATTTCTGAGACACCTTTGGCTTTAGGTTTGCACACTTTGGTTTCAGGCCCCATTAACTTTGGATGTAATTCTAGTGTAGTTTCACTAGGAGGTTTTTGCTCAGTTATGCAAAGTTCAACCCAATGTTCAGCACAGTGCCTTCCCATATAACTTCCAGCAGATGTGTAGGGGTCACTTAGTGTTTTAAAAAGGAACTGCTGAAATGAATTTCACAATCCTAAGTGAGCTGCTTCATAATCCCTCGATCTGGTTCAGACTGTCTTATTTTAATACTATTTGCCAGTCACTTAAAAAAAAGAGAGAGAGATTTTTAGCCTCATCACATTTCATACACTGGCATTTCCTAGCACTTAATCCTGCTGTCACTATTTCTAAATAGTTTTTAAATCACGGCTGAACATTGCAGTTTCCTGCACATGCCTAAATTGGGATTCTGGAGCAAGAGCTCTCACGTGATTGATGAATGCCTATTTTTAATAGTAAACTGTGGATTTAAAAAAATCCCAACACGAACTATGCCTGGTGTTCCTGGTGAAGTTAAGCTTTCATGGCAAATTCTTATTCAAGCAACAACAATAACCCCGCCAAAAAAGAAAAGGGTTCTCACACCTTCGCTGTGGAATCAATGGCTCTTCTAAACACAGTTTTAACATGCTCTATGCAAGCCAATTGTGGTTATATAATACTGGCTCTGAAACAGATGCTACCCTGCTAGGGCTGGGAGATTATAACTGGAATGCACAACTAATGGAAGCTTTCTGACAAATGCCGACTTCCCTGCCAACCAGATGAAAGCAATGAGCCAGTCATTCTGAATTGTCTCACTCACGCTGCCTTTCCGGAAACTCAGAGGTTCTTGTTCACTCTTCTCAGCGCACACGCTGACTTCCAATATTACTTGAATTAGACCCGTTTGATTTTTCTGGCGAAAAATGGAAAGAGCTCTATATCTATTCTTGTGGAGACGAACCAATCCTACAAAAAATATGGTGGCTGGAGAAGAAATTGGACTAGAGTTCTAGCAGAGACACAACCAGACATTGTGAATACAGCAAGAGTTAGTCTGGATCAAGTAGCTCAATTTATAGGCAGCTGGATGTGTGTTATGGGGTTGCATTTTGGAACTGATGGACTGTAACAGTTGTTAGGGGCATATCATCACTATGAGGAAGATGATATATAAGATCTAGGGTGGGGAGTGTGTTCCTGTGGTTGAGGCTCTGAGTGAATATTTCTTCATGTTCCTTTGTGATTTGCCTCGTTTGGTGTATCAAGTGTCCAGTTACTTTTTTCAGTAGCGTGACTTTGCTGAATGGCATGTGCAGTATAATGCCATCATAAAAATGGCATCAGCCTTTATCACTGTGCCCCTAAGAGATATTTCGTAACTCTTAGCTAGAGAAACATGAGCTTAATAACCAATTGACTGTGACTATGCCTGAGAAAATGTCCTGCACGAGCATTAGGTTTTCTACTTGTAAGTATTTGCATTATGTATCAGCCAGGCTACGTCTTCACTACCTGCCGTATCGGCAGGTAGCAATCGATTTCTCGGGGATCGATATATCGTGTCTCATCTAGACGCGATATATCGATCCCTGAACGCGCTCCTGTCGACTCCGGAACTCCACCGGAGTGAGCGGCGGTAGCGGAGTTGACAGGGGGAGCCGCGGACGTCGATCCCGCGTCATGAGGATGGTAGGTAATTCGATCTAAGATACTTCGACTTCAGCTACATTATTCATGTAGCTAAAGTTGCATATCTTAGATTGATCCCCTCCCCTAGTGTAGACCAGCCCCCCAGACACCAACCAATGTCAGAGACCCATACAATATAGTAAGAGACAGCCCCTGCCACAGGGTGATTAAACTAAATAGACAGACCGACACAATGTGAGAGGGAAAGCAGAAGTACAGTGAGGAAATGTGACTTTACTTAAGGTTACAGAGCAGCTCAATGGCAAAGTCAGAACTAGAATCCAGAGCACTGGCCTGGGACTGTAGAGATCGATCCACTGGGCAATACCACCACCCTGCTGTGTGACCATTCTAGAGTACTGATTAATGGCCAGTCCCCCCTTGCTCACAGGGAGGACTACAGGGTCTGCCAACACTACCACAAACACAGGGAGGCTCTCATTGCAGTGTAGTGACAATTACAGGCCCAATTGCCTTCCCACTTGCAAACAAAATCTAGAGGAATTCCAGTGAAGTTACATTACTGTAAATTGAGCATGAGAGGAGAAATGGGGCCCTATGTCTATATGGGGGTCAAAGGAACTCACCCTACACATCATGGAGTTTTTCAAAGCCCTGTCACTTATTGAGGTGCAGTTTTTGGGAGAGGAGGTAAGTAGGTGAAAAATTAGAGAACCAGGAACAAAATATAAGCAAGCAACTGTTAGCAATGCTTTGAAGAAATATTACCAATGTTATTTTATTTGACCAAATATGCCCATCACTAAGGCCCACGTACCACATTTACAGATTATATAGTGTATAAATCAAGTGGCTCTAAGCCCATCCTGAAGAATCAGCAGTCCAGTCCCACATTCATCCCACCTGGGTAAAGGCTGAGAGGAGAGAGAGGGTTACCCTAGACCCTGAAAAAATGAGGCTTACATGGTGCTGAGTCTTTCACCGCTAGACATGGGTGTAACTCCAGGTCAGGTTGCTGATAGAGCAGAGTCAAAAAAGTCTCTTGCTTGCAGTGCGTAGAGTTGGTCCAGAGACTCAGGAAAGTTAGAATGAGTCAGACCAATGGGGTAAGCCAGTTTCAGAGCCATAGCCCACTCAGAGAACATCTGGCCTCCCAGTACTGAGTAATACAAACCCAGGGATGATTGAGAGCACTCCATTTGACACCAGCTGTTATGGAATCTGCTGTACTCCCGGTAGGTATTGGAAGAACAAAAGTGAGAGAATTTCAAGCCTATTAGTGTTGTGATACCTAACAAAGTGTGCAACCCCTTGAGTTATAGTCTTCTTACCTCTCTGTTCCAACTGAATACATTCTTCACTTTCTCTCCAAATGTTGTTCTACTGCACAGACATCGCACAAGTAAGGCAGGTATCAGGAAGCCCTTGCTATGGGGCTGTGCACCAAGATGATGTCTTGAGCCACAACAGCAGGGCAACCAAAGGCTGGGCTGATACAACTCTCCAGCTACCAGTTCATTACCTCCCCTCAGTGGAAAACGTAGCAAATGTAGAGGCTGCTACACTCCTAAGGATGCAATAACATTTGAGGAGACACTCTGCTGCCAATACCTGACTGGTGGCATGGTGTGTGGAGGATTCTATAATCCTGATAGACTCCCTTAGAAGAGTGGCCATGTACTTGGGCTGTTCATTGGAGAGAGAATTGACCCCATCAGCATAAAGAAGAGCCCAGTGGGGACTGCAAGTAAATGCTTTCAATTGTTTTCTTGCACTAGGATAATATTTTAATCCCTTTTGTTCAATTTATGTTTGACTGAATATATTTAAGCTACTTATAAAATATGAAAAATATTCACAGTCATGGAGATGGGCTCAGGAGATGCCGAGTCTTTCACCTCTAGACATGGATGTAACTCCAGGCCAGGTTGCTGATAGAGCAGAGTCAAAAAATTCTCTTGCTTGCAGTGCTTAGAGTTGGTCCAGAGACTCAGGGAAGTTAGAATGAGTCGAAGGCCCAGACCCTCAAAGGTATTTAGACACCTAACTCCGATTGAAATCAATGTGAGCTTGGCACCTCAGTGCCTTCACGGATCTGGGCCTAAATGCTCAAACTTGGCCCAGGCTCATAGTCCTTTCATTTGACTTTGGTTTTGCTCTTGGCAAGTCAAAGCCCTGATGGGTAACAGCCAAAAGCCATTGTTAACCCGTGGGCTCCATGGAATAAGCTGGGGGTCTCCATTCCCATTTCCAGAGAACAGACACCCAAATTGTGTTAGCATATGTGCACTGTGCCTCAGGAGGCACAAGACCAGGATTCATCACTGAATTTGGTTCGCTGGTCGGATCATTAGCTTCCCCATCTTGGGCCAGGTATGGATGGGGAGTGCAACGTGAATACTGATCCATGCCCCCAGACACCTAAATGAAAGGCCAACTTCACCTTTCACAGTAAGTCCATCCCCTCCCCCCCATTGATTGCCTCCTTGGGAGTCTAAGATTGAAGAAGCCTTGTATACTGACCATTAATTGAATAACGTAGTGAATCCCATGTTGTACCTGTTCTGTGGTTAGAGGACATCAGGCTCCAGAGTGGTCAAGGTGGCACATTTCACAAGAAATAAATCCGTGTAAGAATAATCCCTCATAGAGGCAAGGCGAAGAGAGGCAGAAAAAGCTGGTGATGGAGGTGCTCTTTTAGATAGGGTGACCAGATAGCAACTGTGAAAAAACAGGACGGGCTGGGAGGGGGTAATAGGTTCCTATATTAGAAAAAGTCCCCCAAAATGGGACTGTCCCTATAAAAACAGGACAGCTGGTCACAATGCTTTTAGAGCTTCACCAAAAGTTAACTTATAGAGATTGGGGGCCTATCCTTAGGTACCCAGTGCCCAATGGGCTGTGCAAGCCGAAAATGACTTCTGCCCAGGTACTTACATGGCCCCCCCATTGCAATAGTATCTGAGCACCTCACAATAGCTCCTGTGTTTCTCCTCACACCACCTCTGTGAGGTAGGGACGGCAGAGAGATCTGAAGGCTGTAGCAGAGTATGGGATTGAACGCAGCTCTCTCAAGGTCCAGGTTAGCACTCTAACCACTAGACCAGCCATCTTCTTGGCCTCTCTGTGTCCCCAGCTGTCATGCAACCATGGAGAGCAACCACTCCTACTAGAACATTGGGATAGGCCCTCAGGATTTCACTTAGCACCCTGCAGGACAGAAGCCTGGCTAAGCTGTAGAGCACTAAGCCTGCTCTGCACCAAGCTCCAGATTTGGCTCAGTAATGAAGCCGGCACTTGGAGAGCATGGTCATGAGCCTGGGCCCAGTAAATAGGGTGTGAGAGGGCTGAAATTGGCCATCCTTGCCTCGAAAGCGCGGTCACTGCTGTCTGCAACCGGGCGTGAATGTTTAATACAATATCTAAGTGTAAACTTCAGGCCAACACTGACAGTTTGTCTGCTGCTTCTGGCACCAATTCATGGAAATAATGACATTTACTTAACATAATGGGCCTTACTGGCTTTACAACTGAAATATTACATATTTTTAGTGTGTTGTGACAAGGACTATTGGGTCTTGAACCTTTTGGGCCTGCAGAGACATCATTTTTAGCCTGGGATACAGTTTGAGGTTTCCTGTTGAGTTGGGCAAGGGGCATACCAAAAGTTCTTACATGCCTGTTCCCTCTGCATGGAGGGCCAGCTGAAGTCATGAGACATGCCCAGATGATCCTTTACAGATTGACAGTAGTCATGCTGTTGTGGTTAAGGGTGTAAAAGGGTGAAACAATGGATTTTAGGGGGGCAACGCTTAGTTTCGGCTGAGTCACATTCACTTGGCTTGTTCCTGGCCACAGGCTGTGTAACAGACTTTTATGTCGCCAGTGAGACAAAATGGCAGTAGTGGGAGGAGCATCCCCTCTCCCTCCATCACACCTTGTGACGTGAGGTACTTGGTAGGAAGGGAGCAGAAAAGAGGAGAGAGCAAACTCCAAGCCTTTTACACTCTTGGGCTGCCAGCTTCTTCTTGAAAATTTCTGGACCTTTCCTAGAGGGGAGGCTGCACGACAAAGACCACGCCTTGCATTCCTTCTGGCCATTTACTTGGATGCTAGCAGACCTTTGAGTTCTGCCAACATTTTATTTTGTGGTTGATTTGCTATGCAATTGTAACTGAGTCCTTTGAGGTTTTGTACCTTTTAACACTGCATCCATTTTAAAAGTATAATATATCTTCCATTCGTAGGCCTTAAAAATAAAGAGCACATTTCTGCCCACAGATATCCCTGGAGGGGTAAGATGATTCCTGATCATTTACATAGCTTAGGAAAGGTGCATCCTTGCCAGATGATCGCCTCCCAGAAATGTCTCCATGAAAGTACATATTTTTCATCCTTCCCTGTGTTATTTCAGTTTATAGAGCAGATTTAAATACGCTTATATAGGAATGGATTTTTTTTTGGTTTGCTGGCAATTAAAAAGTTTGTTTGGGGTCAAACTGACAATGGAAATTTCAGCAAATCAAAAAGTAAAAAAAAAATTCATTTTGGGTCAAAGAGTATGTTTCGTTTGCCCCAAGATGAAACATTTCATTAAAATTTTAAATACCTACTTTTAAAAAGCAAATTAAAGGAAATTTTGAAACAAAAAGTGGTTTTTGAATTAATAAAAATCAAAGAGCGTTTTGTTTCAAAAGCCTTGATGTGAAATGTTTTAATTTTTCAGTTTGTTTCAACTGAAACAATTCAGCAAAGCTGACACAAATCTGCAAAATGTTTCAGCCTCACCAAATCCGTATTTTTTGCCAAAAAATGGTATGGTGGGAAAATATCCCTTAGCCCTGGTCTACTAGAGGAAATTGGGACAGTATGACTATGTCACTCAGGGGTGTGAAAAAGGCACACCCAGGTGCGATGCAATTAAACCAATCTAACCCCAGTGTAGCCAGTGCTAGGTTGATGGGAGAATTCTCTTGTCAAACTAGCTGTTGCCTCTTGAGGAGCGGAGTACCTAATGCCAGTGGGAGAAGCCCTCCTGCCCATGTAGGTGGTGGTGCCATTCGAATGCTACAGAGGCATAATTGTCCTGCTGTATAGTTTAAGTGTAGATAAGCTGTTAGCTATATCTGGACATTTTTGATGTCTCATAAATAATCCATGAACATTTAAGCAAATCCAGTCATCTGCCTCCTCTGATGTAGCCAGAAACTTAATCAAAAGTCCCCCAACCTCCCCACAAACACCAGTCCTAACCATGTTCCTCACCCCATCCTCATGAAAGTCTGTGGAGCTAGACGGGCTCTACATGAATTCATCTCTTATGCTGGGTGAGTACAGAGGTTGCTCAAGACAATCTGCCTTAGACAAAACTTCAGTGTGACACCACCCTTCTCATAGGCCTAAGGCAGCAGAAATAGCCACCTGCCCCTCTGTCATTAAGGAGGGGCAGCTGGGCCAAATCTGAGTGAGTCGTGTTGCAACCCCATACCCCAAGTCACAATGTCGTGCACTCAGATTTGATGTGGCACCCCTCTGCTGCCTTAACCCCACTGCCTGGTTTGCTAAAGCAGATCCTGCCTGAGCGTGATCAAAGCCTACTCAAGTGAATGGGAGTCCTGCCACTGACTTCAGTTGGTTCAGACGTTATATGGGTGTGGTGGGTGCTTGTCTCTAGGTCAGTCTCTGTTAAGTTTATAGTTACTGGTCTTAATTTCCTTGGAAATTGTGTGGCAAAGCTCCTAAACGGGAATGGTTAAGGGTGCACATAGGGTGAAACAATGGATTAGATGAGGTCAAAAATTCCTCTTCATAAGGATAGAGATGGAGGAAATTAAGGTGTCACTCCTAAGAGCATGTAAGAGCTTGATTATTACTATCAATTTAGCCACGATATGACTCTGAGATAGTCTTAGGCAACGTTGAGTAGGAGATCAATCCAATTTAGCCCGGTAATGCCAGGACAAGTGGGATTAAGAGGCAGTGCAAAAAGAATAAAATAAATGTATACTCCAGCTGGGGTTATCTGGAAGCCCCCAGCTAAAGGAAGAGACAAACAGAGTGTAAAGTGATTCCTTCAGGACCAGTTATATTTCATAGCTTACTCATTCGTAGGGATAAGCAGGCAAGTCTTGGGGGAGAGCAGAGGTAAACATTTCTGTATAATGTTGCTTAATGCCTGTTGTGGCCTTGTATGCAGCTGCAGAATGAGTGCTATGTTTCAAGAATTCCTGGACTGTTATATTTAAGGGGCCACTTTTTCAGAGCATCTGTCAGTGACATGATACCACTAAGAAAATCTGTACCTTGGGGGCAGACCTGTCTGACCCATGAGCTTGTTAGAGAGATGAGAGTTTGGAATATAAACCCTAGTCCTGCTCCATGACAAGCCAAGGAGAATGTAGTACAGTGGAGCAACAAAGGTGTCTCAGAGTGAGTCATAGCAGGATATGGTGTCAAGACACTGGTAAGAGGTGTCTGTGCTCCATGGCATTTGGAATGCCTACATTAGTGATGGCAGGAAGATCTGAAAGCATATTAAGTGAGGGGGAGACTGGTAGAAACTGGGCATCCTGGGGGAATATGGAGCCCCATAGAGGCTTATTTCAATAGTGTTACAGCATTGGCCTGACACCCCGGGAGAGGTGAGAGAAAGGCCAGAAGTCCAAGCATATTTTGCCAGTAGCTATAAAGGAATTTACATGTATTTAATCCAAGCTGTCAGTGGCTGCAGCAATCGCAGTTTCCATTTTAGTGCTGAGTCAGTGCTTGGAGGAGCCTTACAGCTTCAGGGTTTTGTGGCATACAGGCCTACTATGCAAACTGCCACTTGTCCTAATGGAGTGGGTTGTCATGGCTGGGGAAGCGTTGTGAGAGGCTGCCATTCCAAGGTTCACTGGGACAAAGAAATCGCTCCTCAAGGCCCCCAAACAATGGTCTATCTCAGGGCTCAGTTTTAGCACTGACACTTTTCAACTTTTTCACAAATGACTGTCCTAACACCACTGCCAGGCATTTTATTTATCTAGAGAAACATCATCCCCTTGAAATTCTTGAATTCTCTAGTGAATATGTGATCTTTCATAAACCACATTTCTCTGAGGTATAAAGTATGCATCAAACACAGCCAGAACCCTTCGATAGTAATCTTTGTGACTGTCTTCAGTAAAGTCAAAGGATTTAAAGATATGTTCTGTTTGCTTCCAAATAGCACAAGCTGAAGAAGATACCTGTGTATCTCTAGTTTCTTTGTGGAGTTTGTCTGCAATTCAAAATCTTGCAAAACACTATCCATTTTGAAGACTTGTGAAATTTGAAGTTCTCTGGGACATTGGAGATTGTTGATGAGAGCCTGCAACCTTTGTTGCTTTGTTCCTTCTGTTTCTGTTGTTAGTTTACTCCTGACACCATGTCATGTTCCTGTACCAGATATGGACTGGCTACAGAGCTTGCTTATACACACACCAGATGTGTTCATAAGATCCTTGAATGCTCTGCCAGATATGGCTAAGGTTCATTTAAACAAGGCATTTTTCACAGTGCCACCTAGTGGTTGAATAATATAATACAGTTTAGCGTCCCATTACACCTCTTCCCTCACAGGGTCTCAGAGCCCTGGCTCCAGCCCAAGCCCAAATGTCTATACTGCAATTTTCTAGCCTTGCAGCATGAGCCTTGAGAGCCCAAGTCAGCCAGCCTGGGCCAGCCACAGTTATGGTGTGGGTCTTTTATCACAGTGTAACCATACTCACAGATAAGCTCTTCAAGGAGGCCATTGCAAGAGGAAGGAAGTCAAAGACCAATATGGTTCTAGGCTTCAAGACAAGTTCTCACCTGCCACAATTTCATTATTTTTGGCTCACTGATTTTTACATTTTGGGGCATTTGTGGAGGAGGAGAAGGACTCTGAACATTTATAAAGATGGGTGACTTCCACGCGCCCTCCTGGGCCTAGTTAATTTTTGGCATAACCCATGTTTACTACTGTCTGAAGCCTCAAAAGGAAGATTCACACCATGAGTTTGAGGATTAATCATCCAGTTAAGGTCTCACCTTTCAGATGGTAAGTGAAAGGTGGGAGGGAGCTTGTTCCTACTGACCAGTCTGAGGGAGGGAGTCATACCTGGGTCCCAAAACACCACCAATGAACTAAGAAGATCCTTTTCAGTATATATCAGCATATACACAATGTGCCCAGAGATTTGATGGCATCATCATCAGCTGGGCAGAGAGCCAGTAGCCCACAGTTGAAATAAGTCAGTGGGCACTCACCAAAGAGATGCAACATAGTTTGAAGTTAAGTTAACCACAGCTGCATCGTGGGGTCATTAGAAAAAAACCCATTTAAAGAGATTAGCCACATTATTGTCCTATTTGAAACCTGTTCAGAGATGACCATAGGTGCCTTGGCAGAGCAAAACCTGGCGGACAGATGGTTGGGTCAGTGATGAGAGAGTGTTTAATGACTGTCATTGCTGACCACTCATTGAGCCAAACATATTCCACCGTCATGTCCAGTGGTGGCATAAATGCCCGTAAAGGGTGTTTAGAAGACAGGCGAGCTGGTGGGTGATTGAAGAGGTCTGCATACAATGGCAAGTTGCTATTATCATGATCTTGGCCAGCAGCATGATAGAGGCCTTCTCACAGTGAAGGTGCTGTGCTAGTAAGTATTGGTAGCTATGGGAAAGGTGTTGCTCATAAAGTTCTGATAACAATACACAGAGCGCTATTAAGCTCTACATTGACCAGCCTTGTCTGAGAAAAGGGACACCAGACAGGAGCGCAGTCCTCTGCTGTTGAATTGCAGAGGGAAAGGGCTGGTGTTCGGGTGCTTAGATCCTAGGTTGAACCAGTCAATTTTCTGAGCAAGTTGTTCCAAGTGCTGACTTTGGATGCCATCTTCCTCAAGTGGCTGCGGTATGTTAATGCCCTGCCAATGGATGGGGGGGTGGGGGGGGCAGCAATGGATCAGCATTCACATCATGCTCCCTGTTAGTACCTGGCCTGGGCCGGGGAAGCTAATGATCCAACCAGCAGACCAAATTCGATGATGAATCCTGGTCACATGCCACTTAAGGCATGTTGAGCATATGCTAAGAAGAAGCTTATGACCCCAGAGAATTGCCGTCCTTCGACTTTCAAGCCATTGGATTGGACTGGCGCTCTGAACGGTTCAGCTTCATGTTGAGGGCCTGTCAGCTGCCAAATGCAGCATCATTAGTGCCTTTTCAGTAGGTAATGATGATTATTTTACTGTTTTTATGGCTGTGGGGGCTCAGCTGATGATTATGGCATACTCAGTGTAGGCACTTCGTATGGTGGGAAAAGAGAAAGAGATAGACTAGCTTTAAAATGTTAACAACATGGTACTTAACCCTTTGAGTCATGCATGACCTCTGCTGGCAAAAAAAAAAAAAAAAAGGCTGGTGGTTTCACTTTGAACGNGACTAGCTTTAAAATGTTAACAACATGGTACTTAACCCTTTGAGTCATGCATGACCTCTGCTGGCAAAAAAAAAAAAAAAAAAAGGCTGGTGGTTTCACTTTGAACGCACCATTTTTTCCTCTCTGATTTAATGGAAGTTGACTTTACTTTAGCTGCATTAAGAGGGTTTGATATAATTAGCTGGGACCGAGTGATCCCAGTTTCACAAGTCTGGTACATAGCCCCCCTCCCTCCCCCCACTCATTAAGAGGTTGCAGCAGAATAAAGAAAGCCTCTTTCTAGTCAGGCAAGCCATAGTCTGAGAAATGCTATTTTATTGTAAACCTGCAGTGCAATCTCAATAGCAGAGAGAACTGCACCCATTTTGCTCAGTGGGAGGGACTAAGATTCAGTGCGGGGAGAACCAGCGCTTTTTTCTAGGTACAGGCTGTAGACCTGCTCCTTCTCCCATTGAAATCAGTGAGAGTTTTGCCACTGGCTTTAGAGGCTACAGAACTGGGCCTTGGAATGTGTAGTTTTAGTTACAACGGACCTTTCTGAACCACCAGCTGGAGCCTTCTAGTTGAGTTACAAGCAGCTGGAGGGCTCAGTGCTACGTCCTTGACAAAGGAAGGGAGGATTGCACAGTCGTGGTCTGACGCTATAGTTAGTCCTTAATACAGGTCGTGCTACTAGTGCAGAATTCTGTAGGATTTGAGAGATTTTGTCCTGTCTTAATGATTAGAAGGAAGAGTTGCTACTTGTCTGGGTTTTACACAGACAGTCTGTTTTTTTGCTTCTGTGTCCAGGTGCCATTTGACAACCCCTGATGTCCAATTTTAAATAAAATGCATAAGCATAAATAAAATGCATAAAGTGCAATATATTGTTTAGTGCTGAAATGTACAGTCTATATTTTTGTGTTATTTTATGCTAAATATGTGAAAATATGCGCTGCTCATTCGCTGCCCTTCAAATGGCATGTAGCATGCTCCCCCGTGGATATGGGATTCTAAAGAATTGGCCTGCAGTGAAGTTGTGTACTTCATTCAACAGGGCGGATAAAGCTGTCCGGCACTTATCTGGGATTTTGTGAAATCTCAAGAAGATGGGTTAAATCTTGACACAGATCTCTCTGTTCATGGGTGTCACTTTTTTTTGTGCACGGCTACATTCATGTATTTCAACTGCAATCCTGAAACTGGAGCGTGATAACACATAGTTCACCGAGATCTTCAGTGTACTAAACGAAGTGTTGTGGAATCAAAAGTCTTGCATTTCAGAAAAGTTTTTTGGTTTCAAAGTTAACCAAGCACTGAAGAATCTGCCACCAAGAGGCATTCAAATGAAATGCTTTAGAGGTCTACCAAATAAGTGCAGAGTACTTGGAGAAGCAGTTTAATTTCAGACCAGAGTCATACCTACAGAAAATTGCCATTCTCAGCTTGAAGTCTAAATCCACATTCCCTTTGAGAATCTATGTGAGATTTCAAGGATTTTTGCTGTACATACAGATGCACAACTCTTCAGTGACTACTGCATCCTGAAAGAAGCACTACCAAAGCTGGAGCCCAATGATGAACTCTCAGTGGACCAGAATTGGGCAAATTCTTTTGACAAATATGATGCACCAAACCTTTTGAAAATTGTAGAATGTGCTTTTGCAATTCCAGTCAGCAAGGCATTTGTGGAGCGAGTATTCCGCATTATGCAAAACCTTTGGGGCAATGAAAGAAATTGAATGTCTTCAAACCTGGGCAAGTCTGAAATTTGCATCAAGTTCAACTTCAGTGTGTCTTGTGGGGAATTTTATAACTTTGTACTGAAAAACAAAGTCTTGAAAGCTGCAAAAATCAAATGGAAAGTACACATGGAAGAAGTAGGAGGTAAGATTTGTATCTTGTCAATACGTTTTAAGAAATGATAGCATTTTTAAATTACAAAATATAACTCTATCTCATAAGTAAAATATGCATAATCATATCTTATTATTGATTTGATTTGACAAAGCCCTGACTGGGATGATTTAGTTGGGTACTCGTCCTGCTTTGAGCACGGGGTTGGACTAGATGACCGCTTGAGGTCCCTTCCAACCCTGATATTCTATGATTCTATGATTTGTACCAAGATCTGGCAGTATGGGTGTTTGACCTAGGCTAATTAAGAAATACGTCCGGTTTTGGTCTGTGGAAAAAGGTGACAACCCTATTAGAAGGTAACTGTCTGAGGGTGGACTTGAACCAAAGCCCTTTAACTGAACCCAGAGTTTTAAAAACAGAAGTCACTGAGACTAAGGGAATCTAATCAGTCTTGGCATATTAGAGATATAAGGGGAGTTGGGTTTGATTCTGACTCTGTGCTGGAGTTTAGGAATACAGACAACCGGGCAGAGGACTCAAACTGCAAACTTTACACATCCTTATCTGGGGAGAAATGTACTGAATGTTGTCTCTTCCTGTAAAAGCAGCAAAGAATCCTGTGGCACCTTATAGACTAACATTTGTTAGTCTATAAGGTGCCACAGGATTCTTTGCTGCTTTTACAGATAGAGACTAACACGGCTACCCCTCTGATACTTGTCTCGTCCTGTGTTATTCACACAGGATAATATAGTTGTAAGAGGTAATCAGTGCAGCCTTTTGTACAATAAGACCCATATGTAGGGTGACTTGCTCAGCTGACCAGGGCACACAGTAAATCCATCTCAGAGTAATAACTGCACAGACATGCAGTCATTCATTGTACATATTCACAGAGATCACATTGCAGGATTACTTACTGAAGCTCATACAAGAGCCCCACATTCTGAAGATGCTATTATTTTATCTGCAGCATTTCCCATTGTTAGAGAGGACTTAGAGCAATGCTTAACGGCATCTTTCCCAACACTACAACCGGCCTCAGGTTTCTTCAGATGAGCCTCTCACAGGCTGTGCTCCTGGTTTCCTCACCACAGTGGGACAGGCCTTGGAAAACTGCCTTAGGTCTCTTGCTTCCCTAACAAGGGCAGGAAGTTATTTATAACCAGTTTTCCCCTTCCTAGCTGGCTTTGCTGCAGCCTGCAGGGAAGAAAACCAAGCTTAGGTGGGAGCTGGGCCTCTACTCCCCTTTAAGACCTAGCTTGCTTTATAACAGGCCTGGATCATATCTTCTTACTTGTGCTATGGGGTCTGAGACAGACTTCGGGGCACCGCCAAAGAGACAGCAAACAATAATACCCAGCAAACACACCAAAGGCCAATAGCCTGGTACTCAGAAATGCTTGGGGTGTCTTTCAAGTATTTTAGTGTCTGAAATGTCCAAGCCAATGAAATCTTTTGTGTTTTCAATGGACATTTTTCTCTCACAACTCTTCCAAAGTGCTCCAGCTGGAAGGAGCATCTGTAGGGCTGAGAGGGTAGCTCTGTCTCAGCCAGGGCGGGTGCAAGGATGTTTCGCACCCTAGGTGAAACTTCCACCTTGAGGCCCCCCCGCCGAGCTCTGTGGCAGCTCCCCACCCCCACCTTCACCCGGAGGCACCCCCACCCCCCGCGGCAGCTCCCTCTGGCCCAGGGAGCCGTGCGGCAGCTCCCCGCCCCAGCTCACCTCTGCTCCACCTCCTCCCCGAGTGCGCTGTCACCGCCCCACTTCCCCTGCCTCACAGGCTTGTGGCACGAATCAGTTGTTTGGTGCCGCAAGCCTGGGAGGGAGAGAAGCAGAGCAGGGCAGTGTGCTTGGGGAGGAGGTGGACCAGAGGTGAGCTGGGGCAGGGAGCGGTTCCCCTGCGTACCACACCCTCCCCCCTTACTTGCTGCAGATGGCCCTCCCCGCACCTTTACTGCCCCAGGTCCTTCCGCCTAAATGCTGATGACTATCGGGGTGGCCAAAGATCTGTCCGCCAGGGTCGCCGCCGAAGGACCCAAAATGCCTGCCCCTCCCAAATGCTAGTGCCTTAGGCAGCCACCTAGGTCGCCTACTGGGTTGCACCATCCCTAGTCTCAGCCCTGCTATTTTGACAGGTTTTCCAAGCCTCCTGTGAGTCTATGGGGAAAATCCTTTCTACTTGTTGCATTCCCTGTTGTCCACATACTTGGGAAAGTGTATCCTATTTGAGAGCTTCACCTCACAGCCAGTTGTATGGAGCACTTTGGCTGACTCATCCTGTAACATGTGAGGAAGTATTAACTCTCAGGCCACACCACAAGCACCCCTAGTTCCAGCACCGCACCCTCATCCACCACAAACCAGCAGCTTCAGGGAGTGGGAGGGATGAGAGCCCCTTGTGCGAGAGAAACTGCCCTGTTCCATCTGAACCAGGGCCAACACAAGGAAGCAGATAGCAGCAGTGACAGCTGCCTATTGTCAGCCCTACCCCAGGCATTGGTTGAGACAGGAGCCTCAGAATAACCTGCTGTAGGAAGAAGCCAAGATTCAGCCCCCCACTGCTGCTTTCAAAGGGGGACACTCTAGCTCCTTCCCTAAGATTGAGATTCTTTCTCATGGAATAACATTTCTGGCAGGACACCGTGAGCAATGGTGAGGTGACACATTTCCTTTTAAAAACTTAAGGAAAGAATGGAGGGAGGGAAAGAGACTCTGAGTCTGAATCCTCCCTGAGCATCCAGATCTTCAGTCTTTAATATGACTGAAATTCTTGTGATTGTCTGAGAGTCACCCTCTGGGCCGGGCCAGCCCAGCTGGTACCTCCAAAGCTAAAAGCATGAGCTGTGACAGCTTGAGCTAGAGAACTAAGGCTTTTTAGCTGCACCTGTATGAGACTCATACCGATTGGTCCTGTGTCATAGAGCATGCCTTTCCTGTAGCACCTCATGCTGGCCAAGCAGGGCACTCCCACAGGGTCTCTATAGCCATGTTTGCTGTCTGTCCCTGGGATTCACATGGGTTAGTCCTCCAGGTGGGTCACTCTCAGGGCTTTGCTTCCCTAGAAGGGTACTGACGTCCAAAGAAACAGTGCTTGCACAGTGCTTGGACTCCTCTTTAGTCTACTTTCTGGACTGCCTTTCAGTCACTCCTGTCTGTGATGGAGCTGTTCCCTTCCCTAGAGGCCTCTCACAGTCTCAATCCCTCTGGGCCACTTTTCCAACTTTCCCACTCTGAGCTAGAGTGGTGATTCTCCAGAGTCCTTCCAGACCCTTCTTCAGCACCTTCCACTGGAACCGAGCCTGCTCCCTGTGGTTTTTCCCCAGCTGATTCTTCTCTGCTCTTTTATGAGGCCCTGGTGGTTCAGGCTGTTACCTGATCCAAGTTAGTCTAGGCCCAATAAGATGGGAGAGCTAATTATGGCACAGGTAGGGCTGATTACATAGGGTTGGCTAGCCGCAGACTTCATGGCCTTTAAATGGCCAAGTCACCTGGTCACAACCAGTAACACATGCGCAAAATTGTTTCACAACTTTACCTTAGATTGTAGCTGAAATGAAGATGTCTGCGTGGACTGGCATTTAAAATATGGTTCAGTTAGGTTCTGAAGCGCGACTGTATAAATGGAACTGTGAGGTTCCAAATTTGTTTGTCTGTCAATCACATATCAAATGTGCTGAGGTTACAAATGGAAAGATTGCCTAATAACTAGTCCTGCAGAATCAACCTGGGCTCTTTCCTCCTCATATAGTGTGAATAATAAAGGTTCTGCAGGCCAGATTATGCCCCCATTTTATGGGTAATGCAGCCCAATTGTTTCCAAAATACACAGTCAGTGGGGACGCACAGGTGTAAACTGAGCTAAATAAAAAAGCCATTGCTGATGTCCAAGAAGGATTTGACCTTTATTAAAAAAGCAGTTATGAAAAATTAGCAAATCTGGTAGAAAGTGAGATGGCAGACCTGGTATTACACTACATAGCAACCTCCCATGAATCAGGACTGGGCACTGCTGACAGATGAAGAGAGGAGCTCAAACCCTATACATGGTTATGACCCGGACCACCTCTGAGTGACACCTGAGGGGTCTCTGTATCCTTTACACTTTAGCAACACTTGTACAGCACATCATGCTAGTAACATCTCATTGAATTGAACTGACCTAATTTTCCTTTAGCTGTTTTCATGCTGCAGGTTAAGAGCTGTAAAAGTGTATTTTTGTCACCAAAGTGAGTAGCTAGGACCATGGATACAGATGTGAGGGGTGAAAGCCTGGCTCCACTGATGTAAGTGGCAAAATTTCCATGGATGTCAATGGGGCCGGGAGTTTATGCAAGGAGTGGATCTCTTGAGTAAGAAAATGACATTGAACATGGTCCCTTTTCAGTGTGGCATGGCACTTTCCAGTGTTCCCACCTCTCACAATTTTGTCACAAGCACTGCATGATTCAATGTTTTTCTTAAAGCCCCAGCTTGTGGAGTCATGTGACTGTGTAAGAACCTCAATTTTCATTTAATAAAAATTCTTCCAGCCCTCATGGTTTTGAAGAAAAGCTTGAAACATGACCCAAGCGCACCCTGAAGGCCTAGAAATGGTTTGAAACCTGATATGATTTTCAAATGGTTATGTTGTGTAACATTGTACAGTCACTTCTCAGAGCAAAAGAACACCCAAGACTGGAAAATCCCAGCTCTCTAGTGAAAGGCACTGCCATATCAACAGTCCATAACTGTGATACGCCTACTAACCATGGAACTGAGTTTAAGAACTCCACTCTGGTAAAAGCACATGGCATGTGAACTGACTCAAAAGGCTGGGTTGTCAGCTTGCTAAAATAGCTTATGCGGAGGTGCTGACAAAAACATACCCTGATTGCAGCCCAACACCTTCAGTCCTCACAGGGTTATCAGTGACGTTTGACTTTGAAGCATTTTTCACTTGCTGCCAAGAGCCATTCCACTTGGACTATTTGCTTTCACATGTTTTCCCTTTGACATGGGTGCTATTTCTTTGTCATATGTAAACACTCAGCAGGATATCCATGTTTGTTCTTTGAAAAAAAGGAAATTTATGTCACAACAATATGTACAAATCAACACTAAGAGACTGCCTTTCTCATTTACAATTTCAAGGTTGTTTTTCTGTGTTGTTTTCCTGGCTGTTTTCTCGCTATTTAATCCACTTTCTGGTCTCTTCTCAGCACCCATACCAATATAGCTGTAAAATTCATTGCTGTTGTCAGGAACCCAACACTCTTACTGTCACTCTGCAGAAGAGTCCTTTGATACTAGACCTTCGCAGTGGCCTGCCTCTGATTACAAAGCCATCAGAGTGTCTATTTATTTGTGCCACTACTGCTTTGGCTGAGGTCATTATGAAAATTCTCGCTAAAAACAAAAAAAGTTGCCATAGCTTACTATAGCAGCACTCCCTAAACTGACCTGCACTCATGTTGCACTAGGAATTTAACCCAAACTGTTAACTGCGATCTCTTCAAAGTTGCCCATGAATTTAGCCATACAAATCCCATGAAGGTAAACAGGAACTAAAGTCATTGTAAGTATTATGCCAATAATCCTTGGGCAACTCTGAAAATGCAGAGCCTAATTCTGAGCTCACATTGATGTTAGCTTCATCGGGTCTCATCTTCCATTGTCTTTGTGCTTTGTGTAGTCATTTACACACAGGCAAAACGAGCGTAATCCTTGTGTAAAACTGATGTAGCTTTACTGACTTCAGTGAAGTGCTACTGATTTATACCAGCTGAGTATCAGGACCCCCAGCTTTCGCCTCATGACTGCTCAGAAGTCAGTAGATTATTTTCTCTTCAGAACTACTTCCATCTTGTAAGGAGAACGAGGGCTTGTCTACATGTACAGCTGCAGTACTTAAACCAAGCTGTGATTTGAAACCAGTTTTGTTGAACCAGTGCAAAAAACTGTGTGAACACTAATTTCAGTTTAAACCAGGAGTAGGCAACCAATGGCACGGGTGCCGAAGGTGGCACATGAGCTGATTTTCAGTGGCACTCACACTGCCTGGGTCCTGGTCACCAGTCCGAGGGGCTCTGCATTTTAATTTAATTTTAAATGAAGCGTCTTAAACATTTTAAAAGCCTTATTTACTTTACCTACAACAATAGTTTAATTATATATTATAGACTTATAGAAAGAGACCTTCTAAAAGTGTTAAAATGTATTACTGGCACGCGAAACCTTAAATTAGAGTGAATAAATGAAGATTCAGCACACCACTTCTGAAAGGTTGCTGATCCCTGGTTTAAACCAATCTCATTTTGGTGCATCTTAGCGTGATTAGGAACAAGCCACTCTTAAACCAAAATAAAAGTGTGCAAACCACAGTTTGCACTAGTTTAACTAAACTGTGTGTAGACAAGTCCTGATTCAATCAAAGCAGATAAAATAATCACAACAATATGTAGCAATATGATTAAATAGGGGAAAATCTGTATTATCATCAAGAGGACATCTGACATGCAAACGTTTTTTACATAATTTAGGCTTGATTCCACATTCCTAGCAGACTCCATATTCCTACCAAGTCTACTAGCAAAGACTGGTTGAGCTAGAAATGCAGGATTGGTTCTATATATTACTCACTTTGGACAGAAGCTTTTAGGGCCTGATCCAAACAGGGCTGCCCAGAGGATTCAGGAGGCCTGGGGCAAAGCAGGGGAGCTGTGGCACTTGTACTCACCCAGCAGTGGTCCGGGTCTTTGGCGGCATTGCGGTGGCGGGGGGGCCCTTCAGTCGCTCTGCGTCTTCACCAGCACTGAAAGGCCCCCCTGCTGCCGAAATGCCGCCGAAGACCTGGAGTGACTGAAAGGCCCCCACTGCCAAAATGCCAGCTGAAGACCTGGACTACCGCCGGGCCAGGGCTCATGGGGCCCCTGAGGGGCCTGAGGCAGATTGCCCCATTTGCCCCCACCCCCCCGCGCCCGGGCGACCCTGGATCCAAATCCTTCTGGAGTTAATGGGAGTCTTTGACCTTAACTAGATTTGGATCTAGCCTTTAACATGCAGCAGTCAGCCTTTCAATGAAATAATTACTTGAGTGGATTTCATTGATTCTTCACCTCTATGAAAAAAGTTGCCCTGTGTTTCTCAACCAAATTTGGCTACCAATCAAGACTTGGAGAAATCATGTAAAAGCTGGTGCAATAAAAAATAATTTGGCACAGAAAGTATGTGTTATCCTTATTTATTTAATAAAGAAACATAGTAAACTTGGCTTTTTCCAGATACAAATAGCTTGGTATGTCCTGTGATATTGGCTGAAGTTTTAATGTGCTCTTTTTGCAGTTTGATGATTCATGCTGTACTCTTTATTGAGCAAATCCTCAGAAAATGACAACGCCCATCAAGCTTATTATCAGTATGCACTGTCTACAATATCACTACACTGGGAGGTTGTATCACTGATATACCGTGATCAGTATCTCCTTTAGTAAAGACTTGTAGGTCAGGTACTTGACGTTTTTAAGGGAGTCCGATATCTAATACAAATGCAGCAATTACACTTCAGTTCTCAAGAAATGTTCCAGAAAACAATAGAAAATCCAATAGAAAACCAATGTTCCATTTTACAAAGTCCATTTTGAACCCAATTTACAATTTATTTTTTAGAAAGTTTACTGTAAATATCGATAGTTAAGACCCTCTTCCAGATTCACCTTTTTACAGCTTTGGGGTACAACATAGTATAGTTTGCAATTGTATTACTATGGTAGGGTCTTGCAGTAATTAAAATGATGCTCATCTCAGGGGTCCACTGATTGCTGGAAGAGCTTTCTTGTAATATAATCAGTAGCCAGCTAATTTCTTATCACATCATTCTATTATTTGGCTTTCGTATTATTTATAGTATATTAAGAAGTTACATTTTAATATATCTGCAAAATCAGGTAACAAATAATTTAAAATAATAACAAAATAATGTGAACAACCTATCACCGCATCATGTAAGCTATTCAGTCTTTGGTCTAAAAATAGGATTTTTTTCTATATTAAGAAATTAGATAAGCAATACCCATTCAATTAGCATTTTTCCTCCCCCTTTTTGTGCTTCAATTTTGAAAAGAAAATAATCCTATTAGTTGTCAATTAATAAATATGGTTTTGTTTGGCATGTATGTGTATTTACTATTTCATTCAGTTAGAGGCAGCTCGTTTCTAATGATCAATAATTCTCTTTCAAGAGAAAAAATTTTAATCAGTAAGTCATGTTGTTTGAGTGTCAGCCACTCTAAAAACTTGCATGATACATACATATAAATATAAAATATCACATATTCTTTCTGAGCGATACGTACAATCAGTATAATATTACAGCATAAATTACACAAGGAATCTGTGGAAAGGTTCTCTAACTTGAGAAATCGTGAGCAAAATTCATTGGGGGGAGGGAGAAATTCCACTCTGAAAAACACATTTGGAGCAGTTTCCTTAAGTTGGAATCTAATTACATAAAAGATTCAAAGGCAACAAAATCCCAGACACCATAAAGAGAGGGTTAGGGACAGGAGAGAATGATTATAATAATACTTACAGAGTGCCTTTCACCCTCAGAGTGCTTTGCAGCCATTAATTAAGTCTTACAACACTCCTGAGAGGTAGAGAAGTATTATTATCCCCATTTTATAGATGGGTAAACTGAGGCACAGAGCGGTTTCAATTATTTACCTAAAAATCACACAGCAAGAATCAGGACCAGACCACAGGAGCCCTGACACCAAGTCCCCTGAATAACCAATCGACCACATGCAAAACTGAATGCCTGAAACACCTCTCATTAGATGAAGAAAATAACAATTGGAGATATACCAATCTCCTAGAACTGAAAGGGACCTTGAGAGGCCATCAAGTCCAGCCCCCTGCCTTCACTAGCAGGGCTGAGTACTGATTTTGCCCCAGATCCCTAAGTGGCCCCCTCAAGGACTGCTCTCACAACCTTAGGTTTAACAGGCCAATGCTCAAACCACTGAGCGATCCCTCCCCCCCATGTTAACATATATGTAGTCATATTATCTTATGTGTTTTCTTCACATATTCTGACTCATTTTGTCAACACATGATGTGGTCACAGGAAAATTTCATTGTAATATAGTCTTGTGGCTGGATAGCTAAGATTCTCAGTAACAACCCCATGTGGATTTTGACACCTTTATAATCCAGAATGTAACTAAATGTCAACTACAATACACCTTAAATACATGCTTGATAATTCTTTTTCTGCAAGGTGAAAAACATGTCTACTATTCCTTGTGGTGCAATCGCTCATTACAGACTTCTCAGGCAAGACCTCCCATGAAGACCCACCAAACTCAAGTACCATCATATCTGAAAGTAACAAAGAGAGGACGTTTCTGTAATCATGGACTTGTCGCTTTATATTTCATATAGACACTTCCTCACATTTTGCCAAAGCTGGAAGGTTGATAATAAATTACATTTTTTTACATTATAAAACCACTAAAAATGTCTGCTCCTAAAGCACTTATAATGGGACCCCATTGCTGTTACATGTTTGGCCTGAGACTGGTGTTTCACATGCAAATATTCCTCTGCCTGCCTGCAAAAAGGAAGGTTCCCCAGTAATCTAAACACAGCCTCCAACAGTGTGCAAAATAGAAACCAAGAAGGGATTCTATATATCAGAACTTTTGTACAGACCCTCCCACCCCATTGATAACACTGTAACAATCCTCCCACACTGCACAACCTGCATCAAAGCATTAGAGAGTAATATTGATGCATAGAGCTTGCAGTAAACATGCTTAGCTCCATGTCATTGGAGAAAACATCCTATCCCACTCACTCAACAGAAAATCTATCTGGATACTTAGTGCTTTGGGGCACTTTACATCAGATTACATAAGAGAGTTTGATTACAACAAGCAAAGCATATTCTTGAAACATACTAAAAAATTAGTATTTTTATTAATAGTTTTACAAGCAGCATCCATTACTGTCTGATTTCCTGGAGGGTAGAACAAACCATTTCTCTCATTATTTGACATCACTTTTTTCCTCCTCATTTTTTTTTATTACTGATGACAAGCAGTTACATGTCCCAAAGGGGAGGTCATATATGTTGTTGATTAAATATTTTATTTTGCAACAACTTTCCTCTGTGAATGATGGGAGTCCCACCAATTATTGTTACCTTGGTTCAGAGTTTATCATGTCGGGTGTAAGGACCATCTATCTCCATGGAAAAAGAGACAGTTATTTGATTTAAGTAAAAAAATATCAAATATAATAAATTTATGAAAGACCATTCACAACATATACAGCAAGTGTTACATTTTGCTACAGCAGCTGTGATATTTTTTTTTTCTTTTTAGAATGCAAGGTCATACATTGCCATAAGTAAACACACTAATATGAGTAAGATCTTAAATGAATGTTTACAGCCTGGCTTTATCTGTGGATATATATATACACTGTGTTTACTGTTTTACAGTCTAGCATATTCATAATCACAGCACTGATATAACAGCTATGACCCTGCACAGATTCTTCCTATACATACATAAACATTGAGCAATGGTGAAAAGAGCAGGGTCAAAGGTTATAACTTATCGACTCCCATAGTTAAGGGTAAAAACTCCACTGTTTCTTTTGCAACTAATGTTTAATAAGAAAGCTGCTTTGATTGCTGTATATTTACGTCATTACATGCTGGGAACAATATTTTAAAGCATTCTAAACAAACATTTAGACAATTGATTCTTTATCTCTGTCTGGAGATAGCAGATAATCTACTGGTTCATCACTTTTGCTAGAGTCTGTCACCTTTAGCTGGAGGTTGTCACTAGTGGCTCTGGTGACACTGTCATAGGATGGAGGGAAAGATGTTGAAGACACAGTTTCTGATTTGTCTATTGGCCTACCATAATTTTCATTCATCATGAATGCAATAAGACCTTCTTTCTCAGGTGCCTCAACTTCAAGCATGTTGCCACCACAAGCCTGGTGACGGTATAAGAAAGAGGCCTGCTTCAAGGAGCGTTGAAACAAATGACTCCTGTAGGCCCTCTGGATAATAATGGCAGAAACTTCCTCTTGTTTGTGTCTGATTGTGGTTGTGATTGGTTCATAAGAAATTTTAGATGGATTGGCAGCCATAAACTTTTCCTCCATCTGTATTTTAAGGGCATCCATTTCCCCAGTTTCTCCTAGTACCCGTTTGGTAAAAGCAAATAAAATATCCAAACAGTGGATCCTATCTCCACTGACCATGGGAAGGTCCATGGCTATGAGTTTAATTTTGTTTGGTTTTGCTATGCGTAAAGGTTCTGCCAGAGCATCTGCAAAGTCTGAAAGTGCCGAATACTCAATAAACTGAGTTGCCTCAGGATCAAATTTCTCCCAGACTTCATAAAACATATCAAAGTCATCTTCACCTAGAGGCTCTGTACTTTCCTCAGTGGCTACGCTGAAGTTCTCTAAAATAATGGCTATGTACATGTTTACAACAATGAGAAATGATATAATGATATAAGTAACGAAGAATAGAATCCCTACAGCAGGGCTTCCACAGTCTCCCTTTGAACCATTTGCATTTTTTAGGTTCGGATCACAATATGGCGGGCCAGTGTTTAAAATAGGATTGAGAAGAGCGTCCCAGCCAGCAGAGGTTGTAATTTGGAAAAGACAGAGCATGCTGTTAGCGAAGGTTTGGAAGTTGAACATGTCATCAATCCCATGCTCCTTTTTAACATAGGCAAAATTAGCCATTCCAAAAATGGCATAAATAAACATGACCAGAAAAAGGAGGAGACCAATGTTGAACAGAGCAGGAAGGGACATCATTAAGGCAAAAAGGAGAGTTCTAATTCCTTTGGCTCCCCGTATAAGTCTTAGGACTCGGCCAATCCGAGCCAAGCGAATGACTCTGAAGAGTGTAGGAGAGAAAAAATATTTTTGAATGATGTCAGAAAGCACGGTACCTTTAAGAAAAAAAGAAACAAATAACCAATTAATACATGGGCAACAATTCTAGATGTGCTCATAAAATGATAATTCCAGATTACCAACAAGAACTGCCCTACTAACTGTGCCTTTGCCTTCTCCTAAAGTAGAGGTTCTCAACCAGGAATCCGGGGTGCCCTGGTAGGCTTTGAGCAGGTTTCAGGGAGTCCGTTAAAACAAACCAGAGATCAGGGTCAGTGTTAGATTTCCTGGGGCCCAGGGCAGAAAGTCAAAGTCCAAGCTACTTGAGGCTGAAGCCAAAGCCCGAGTAATTCAACTTTGCAGGGCCACAGGCAATTGCCCTGCTTGCTTCCCCCTAACACGGGCCTGGCTTTTAATCTACTGGATATGCAGAAAAACAGTGGTTGTGGCACAGGTGGGCTGTGGAGGTTTTTATAGCACGTTGGGGGGAGCCTCAGAAAGAAAAAGGTTGAGAACCCCTGTCCTAGAGGAAACACAGCTAAGGGGCTAATGGATTGGTTGGATTTCATGCCCAATCAATCCTCAGACTCTTTGCTGAGTCTACAGTCAAAGATGTCAACGAAAGTGATAGTTTTTATGACATGGACACCTGCCTATTACAAATTGGGACTGAGATTATCAGTTCAATGAATACAGGCCACAAGTAATATGACAAAGTTCCTCCTCTACCTAGGTGGGTCCTGCGCTTATTGGTGGATTTGCTCACCTCAGTGATCTTCTTCTCTGGTGGAACCCAGTCTGGGTCAACTCCTCCTGTGTCTAATCAGGAGTTGGGAGGTTTGAGGGGAACCTAAGCCCGCCCTCTACTCTAGATTCTAGCCCAGGGCCCTGTGGATCACAGATGTCTAGAGTGCCTCCTGTAACAGCCGCAAGACAACTACAAGTCCCTGGGCTACTTCCCCATGTCCTCCTCCAAACATCTTCTTTATCCTCACCACAGGACCTTCCTCCTCGTGTCTGATGATGCTTGTGCTCCTTAGTCCTCCAGCAGCGCACCCTCTCACTCTCAGCTCCTTGCACCTCTTGCTCCCAGCTCCTCACATGCACTTCTCCTCTGGCTTCTCCCTGCCTGACTGGAGTGAGCTCCTTTTTAAACCCAGGTGCCCTGATTAGCCTGTCTTGATTAGCTGCAGGTGATCTAATCAGCCTGCCTGCCTTAATTGGTTCTCGCAGGTTCCTGATTACTCTAACACAGCCCCTGCTCTGGTCACTCAGGGAGCAGAAAACAACTCACCCAGTGACCAGTATATTTGCCCTCTACCAGACTCCTGTATGTACCCCACTGGTCTGGGTCTGTCACAGTAGTTATAGCTTTCAGTCACTACCATTTGAGCCATTGCTCCTGAGGTGAAAGACTATAATACTCCAGTGTTCATCCCTCCTGAACAAATTTACTTTAACAAAAAAGTATAAAGTAACATGAATATTTTTAGGAGATATGAGCGTTAAATGCTAGTTTTAATGGAAATAATCTCTAGAATGTTCCTTAGTTACTCTTGTTCATTTGATCATTCATTCATCTCAAATTGTATCATTTTCCCAACTGTTACTTTCTTTTTCATTGGCAGTTCACACTTGGATTGTAAACTCTCTGGGGCAGGGACTGTTGTTTTATTCTGTGCCTGTACATCACCTAGCATAATGGGGTTCTGGTCCATGACTGGCTCTGCTAGGCACTACTGCGATACAAATAATAAATAATAAAAATAATGGCCCAAGTGGCTTTGGACTTTTCCTCTTACACCCTGACACATTGCAACTACTAATCCTCTGACTGACATTTCTCTAACACACCTTCCTGTGTTCCTATCAGCCACTAAATGCCCATTGAAATCAATGCCAGGGCATGTGAAGGTGTTACTTATTACTTTCAGCAGTATGGCACGTATGTCCTATCTGGATGTATCTGTTATGTTCAGCATACCCAAACTCTCTACCTTGGCCTGGTCATGCCACATTTGATTGTTATGCGGTGTTATTTTGATAGGATTTAAATCTAATTAAAATATTTAGGAACCAATCCCATAAGTGGCTCTCCCATTGGTGGAACTGAGGGTACCCAATACCTAGCTGCAGGTGCTCAGCATCATATTGCAAAAAGCATTTAATACAGTCCAAACACATCTCTATTTCTACCTTTTATTTGTTCAGTTTTGGCAAAAAGACTTCTCTGCCATTGAATGTTACCTACCCACAATGGATAGAATCACAACAACAAAATCAAATATGTTCCAGCCATTGGTGAAATAATAGTGTCTTAAAGCCAACATTTTGATGCCACACTCTGCTGTGAAGATGGCAACAAAGAGCACGTTGATTTTATGAAGGATGTTCACTTTTTCTAGACTCTGGTCATCCGTTTCCACCATCATGGTGACCATGTTAAGGCAGATGAGAATCATGATGGAGACATCAAAGGCTTGTTTTGAGACTATATCAAAGATAAAACCTTGGTATTTGTTCTGAAACAAATAAAAGGATCATTAGTGTTAGTTATGAGACTCAAATCATATAAAATGATATCATTTCCTCCTCTTGCAACTGGAATCCAGAAGAAAATATGTCACAGTTTCCACATGGACTGTTATAAATGTAAAGGGGGTGATGGATTGGTTGGATTTTCATGCTCATGCAATCCTAAGGCTCTTCGCTGAATCTACCAACAATCATGTCAACAGTAGTGGTAGTTTTTATGAATGGTAACCTGTTTATTACAAATTGGGACTGAGATCACCAGTTCATTTAATATAGGCCACAATAGGTAATGGTGTTACATCATTCATGAATTTGACCCCAAATCATCATTGTAGTGCAGTGGTGATTATAAGACACACAGTTCACTACACCTTCAAACAATGGCTGAATCAAACAGATTATATTAAAAAAGGGCATTTTTTTCCAGGGGATTGTATTCACTCGATGAAAGACATTCACTGAATATATATATTTCAATTGGAATAACCTAGATATTCTCACCAGTGGCCTTGGGATGGGTTTTTGGGGTTTCTTGGAGCCCAGTTTTTTCATCGCATTGTAATACTTTTTCTGTTCCTCTGTCATAAAGATGTCTTGCCCACCTAAGTATAGAGAGATAAAGCTGCTATTAGTTTAGTTGAATGATAAGTATTATTGCAATGTAAACTAAGTTTGAGGTATTGGGAGTCTCCATCCTTTTCTGTTTTCTTCCTTTTAATATCTAATAAGTGCCTAATGGGGTGTAGTACTGTAGTACTGTAAGTAGTTATCCACATTAAGGCAGAAGGCAGGAGTTAGTGGGCAGCAAGGATGAATAGTGATTCAGGGCTAGACTGTGACATCTTGGTTTGGGTACATGGGGTGAGGGAGGATGCTAGGAGTTTCATCTCTCCTTCGCTTTGTAAATAAAAGGCTAATCACAATCATATACAGGGGGATGTAAGAACAGCTTCATCCCTGAGTGCACACTGCCCCAAAGGTGGAAGGGGAGGACCGGCTGCAATATTCTAAAGGATGGTGACCACTTGAATACATCATCCCCTGCACACTGGGGACTTTGGGAAGGCATGTGTCCCTGAGGCACAATTAATCCCTGAGGTTCCCCTGGGCTGGTGCTGTTAAACACTGCTTCCTGATTAGAGAGAGCGCAATCTAACTCCCAGTTTTTTCAGAACACTGGCCTGCATAGAGATAAAGGGCTGCTCATAGACTCAGAGACTTTAAGGTCAGAAGGGACCGTTATGATCATCTAGTCTGACCTCCTGCACAATGCAGGCCATACAATCTCACGCATCCACTTCTATAACAAGCCCCTAACCTATGTCTGAGTTATTGAAGTCCTCAAATTGTGGTTTGAAGACCTCAAGCTGAAGAGAATCCTTCAGCAAGTGACCTGTGCCCCATGCTGCAGAGGAAGGCGAAAAACCTCCAGGGCCTCTGCCAATCTGCCATGGAGGAAAATTTCTTCCCGATCCCACATATGGTGATCAGTTAAACCCTGAGCATGTGAGCAAGACTCACCAGCCAGCACCCAGGAAAGAATTCTCTGTAGTAACTCAGATCCCATCCCATCTAACTTCCCATCCCAGACCACTGGGCGTACTTACCTGCTGATAATTTGGCAACTGATCTTTGATTAATTGCCAAAATTAGGCTATCCCATCATACCATCCCCTCCATAAACTTATCAAGCTTAGTCTTAAAGCCAGATATGTCTTTTGCCCCCACTGCGCCCCTTGGAAGGCTGTTCCAGAACTTCACTCCTCTAATGGTTAGAAACCTTCGTCTAATTTCAAGTCTAAACTTCCTAGTGTCCAATTTATATCTATTTGTTCTTGTGTCTACATTGGTACTAAGCTTAAATAATTCCTCTCCCTCCCTAATATTAATCCCTCTGATATATTTATAAAGAGCAATCATATCCCCCCTCAACCTTCTTCTGGTTAGGCTAAACAAGGCAAGCTCTTTGAGTCTCCTACTGTACTGCTGCTGCAACTGTGAATTTGTAAAGTAATGCAAGATGGTTCCTAAGGATATTCTGTTAATCGAGATGCTAGACTGGCTGTGCTGCTGCTTCTAAATCCATTCCTACTGCCCCTCCATATAGCAGTCACAAGGGGCTATACAGCATATACAGTACTTATCTTTTTCTTTTGTTGGTTAAAATTGTCAATAATGACACCGACAAAGAGATTCAATGTGAAGAAAGACCCGAAGATGATGAAAATCACAAAGTAGAGGTACATGTATAAATTATATTCCCATTCAGGTTGCTCCTCACACTGCAAATATAAAAGGTAAATGTAAAAAGAAGAGGGAGAAAAACTGTGCCATCACCACACACATCAAAAGATTAAAAAACAAACTCACTCAATAACACAGAAAATATCCAAGTTAAGTACCATTCAGTGTTTAAGCATTCAGTGGTTGCCATTACAAGGTCACCATTGGTATCTCAAATACCACGATCATTTCAGTTACACTTTATAATACTGCCATTATGATCACATCATTACACTGTATTTTCAGTGTAAATATAGAGTGTAATTCATGTACTTAATCTTTGGTTAGAAGATTTTGTACTGGGTGCATGTATAAAAAAGTGCAACTTCAGAATATATCCACCGTAATGCATTCAATATGAAATAAAAAGGGGGAACAAATAAATCAATCTTCTTGCTATACTCCTGCTTATATGAACTGGTGGTAATCATGGATATTAATAGAATAACTGTTAGGAGAGAAATTGATTTAACAACAGCGATCTTGTGCACTTAGCCACCAGAAGTTGGAAGCAAGGGCACCACAGAGTCAGGAAAAATCTGGCCTTGGCTTAGGCAGACAGAACAAAAACAGTGTTACTAACTAAGACAGATAAAGTGAAACGGCAGATTCATGAAAATGAGGATGGGAGAAGAGGGAAAATGCGAATGGCTGAGCTTGGTTTGGGTGGGCTTGCATTTGTAAGTTTATTGCTGAAATTGCTTTGCTGATAAGTAAAATAATGAATTATTATTCGCTGTTGCTAGGGAGATGGTTAGCCTATTTAGGAACCCTTATGAATTATGTGGTTGGTCAGGAGAAAACCTATAAAGAGTTTAGTTAGAGAGTGTACTTTGGAGAAGCCTGGAAGAAATTCCTTTGACTGGATTTCTATGAGCTAGGGAGTCTGACAACAAAACTCCAGCTGCAGAAGGCAGGCTGGCTACCGGAACCCTGCAACTGGCCCTCAACACTACCTCAGACTTTGGGTAACTCTATTTGGGGTGCTTCTAGACCAGGGGTGGGCAAACATTATGGGCCGAGGGCCACCTCTGGGTGGGGAAATTGTACGCAGGGCTGGGGCAGGGGGTTGGTGTGTGGGAGGGAGTGTGGAGTGCGTGAGGGGTGCAGTATGCAGGAGGGGGCTCAGGGCAATGGACTGGGGCAGAGAAGGGGTGCAGGGTGTATGAGGGAGCTCACAGAAGGGGGTTGGGTGCAGGAGGGGGCTCAGGGCAGGGGTGCAGGTGGGGTGCGGACTGTGGGAGGGGGCTCAGGGCAGGGGATTGGGGTGCAGGAGGGGTGTGGAGTGTAGCAGAGGGCTCAGAGAAGGGAGTTGGGTGCAGGAGTGGTGCGGGCTGTATGAGGGGCTCAGGACAGGGAGTTGGTGTGCAGGAGGGGTGTGAGGTGCAGGCAGGAGGCTTAGGGCAGGGAGTTGAGGGGCGGGGTGCAGGCGGGGATCGGGCTCCGGCCTGGCGCCACTTACCTAAAGCAGATCCGGGGTGGCAGTGGCTCCCACCAGGGCCAGAGCAAGCTCGCTGCACCCCTGCCCTGTCCCCGGTCCCGTATCGCTCCAGGAAGCGTTGAGGCCCCGGGAGGATGGGGGGCTCCACATGCGCTGCCCTTGCCATGCCCCGATGTACCTCCCCCGAAGCTCCCATTGGCTGCAATTCCCCGTTCCCTGCCAATGGGAGCGGGGGTGTGTGTGTGCCTGGAGGCAAGGACAACGTACGGAGTCCTGTGCCCCCCTACTTGGGGGCCGCAGGGAAGTGGTGCTGGCCACTTCTGGAAGTCGTGCAGGGCCCACGGCGCCACAGGGGACAATCCTATGCACCGGATCTGACCCACAGGCCGTAGTTTGCCCATCCCTGTTCCAGACTATTGCTAGCTTTGATGTGTGCTTTGTACTAAGTAAAAACAAGGACCTTTGAATGAAAGCACTCGTGTGGTACCAATCATTTATCAGATAGAGGTGCTGTGTCCCCCACTGATTTATTTCCTGACACCACCTGGAAAACAAAGATTCATTACCATAGCTTTGGGTTCAGATAACCTGGGCAACATAACCACAGTGTAATTACATTTTAATTGCAATGTAATTGCAATGTTCAGTCACTTTAGTATAAACTACAGTATAGTTAGAGTCCATCTATTTTAAACAATATACCTTCTTTCTTTTGCTAAAAATAGAAAATCATTGTGAAAGCTGTTTTCTGTCTGTTGGTAAATGTTAATTTCTTTATGGTGACCATGGCATATGGATCATTTTAATCACAACTTCCACTTAATACAACACATCTTGCAACAAAAAATAAGATTATGGAAAATCTAAAGATCCATTCATCTTTGTGAGTTTCAGGTTTGTATGCACCTTTATATTGAGCTTTCTGTTTGGCTTAAACAGATTGGAAAACTGAATTCTAAGGCAGTATGAGGTGTAACGTAAATCGACATAGCTCCATTATGTCAGTTTATGCCAGCCTAGGATCTGCTCCCTCCAAATGTCAGTCTCCTGTTGCAGGAGAGGAGGTCAGTTAACTGTCACCTGGAAGTTATTTGTGTCCTGAGCTGGGCCCTAGGTTTTAATATTTTTAAAATATTCTTTTACTCTAAACAGTTACATTTCCAAAGTGATCCATAATATAAACCCCACTACACAAATGATGGTACACGTCCTACACCCATTTCAGTCACTCTACATTTCACTAGCACATTAGACAGAAATCTGCCCTAAGTTAAACTTGGGGCATCCCCAGAGAAGTCAAGTGAGTTGCACATAGGTAGTTTTGCTGTTAACCAGCCAGAATGGTGTAAAATTCCACTAAACAGGAAAGAAGGATGCAAGAAGAAAGCATTTAATTTGAGTGACCTACCCCTCGTGAATCTACTGCTGCATACATAATATCCGTCCAACCTTTAAATGTTGCCTAGGAAAAAACAATAACACATAATTAGGAAAATCATAAGCCTATTATGTTCAAATGGTTACACTACTGCTTTGTGTTTTTCTAGAAAATATTACGGTAAGCATATTCATCATTGTTAATAAATTGCTTTTTAAAAAAAGCAAAATATACCCATTAATTTTTCTTTACATAGGTACTTGAGATCACATGGAGGTGGTTTTCCCTTCTGGGTTCTCTTATTCATGCAATTTTTTTCTTTTCTTTCTTGAAATTTTTAGTGGTAAAATAATGGCTTTTTTTTTTTTAGGCAATTAAATCTCCAGAATTCAGATTAGCTTCTTTCTGCAGGTAAGAAATTGAAGTAAATGGGAAATACCAATGTGTCACTGCAGAATAAAAACATGCCTGGTTGATTACAGGAAAAAACAAAACATGGCCTTGTTTCTTGCACCTGGCTGAGCTCCGTTCAGTTTAGACCCAAGGAGGTGGGAGGGAAGGGAGCTTTATCCTATCTTTGCTGCTTCCTGATTCAGAGGCTAGCAAGGGATCTGTTCTGATAGCTGGGACCTGCTGGATCAGAGGCACTTTGGCCACGTCTCTTTCTCCTTGCTACACCCCCTATAACCCAGACCCAGAGGGAATGAGATCTGCCACATTGCAGGACGACTAGGACCTGCTATGAGGTTACAAACATGACCTTTTCAACCATCATCTCACGTTGCTTTAGCATTAGAAAGATTCTGAAGACCTAGGGCCCAACTACAGACCCTTTATTCATGTTGGTGAGCACTGTCTTCTGTGTGGATTCACAGTGAAGCTCCAATTCTGCTCTCATGGAGTAAATCACGGGTAATACTATGAAAATCAATAGAGTCACATTGCAGCATAAGTAAAAGCAAAATCAGGCTCCCAGGGTCTGTTCAGCTTTGAGGAGAGTCATTGAAAGCTGTGAATGTGCAGGTGCATATCAAGCTCAGCAGATAGGATGATGGGAAAGTTTTAAAAAACATGCTCCCATTTTACACAGTGGCTCAGGTTACATTTCATTTAAAAAATGCACATAGAAAGATAAGGTTTGTGCAAAGAACACAGAATAGTCTGGAGATAAGCTATTACAGAGGTTTCACTGCTGATTATGGCTCTGTAGAGGGATTTTTTTTTTGCACTGAAACTTGAATAAAAGAACGTTTCTTAAAAAAACAAAACAATGTGTTGGCTAGTGATTTTTGTGTGTAATTCCACTGAACCTGATTCTCATTTTACTTACACCAGTGTAAAGTGGGAGTAAATCAATGGATTTACACTGCTTTTAAAATTGGCGTGAGGGAAGAATCAGACACATTTACTTCCACAATGTCACCTCAACTTACAACAGTGTACTGAGTGCAAGAGTGCAGGAGATCAGAACCATTTCCAACACATTTTAATATCTTGAGGACAATTGGGTTGAATTTTTATTGTGTCATCTAAGCACATAATTTCAGATAATGCTAATTGGAATTTTGTGTACGATTCCCAATGGGAATTCAGCCCTTTGTGTTCAGCCAGGTATATCCAAAGTGCTTTTTCAAAAACTCCATTATATATACTCCATTATTAAATTAAATCTTTAAGATAATACATCTATTCTTGCTTTTAAATCCTGCTTAGCCAATGGAAAATTCATAGAGAGGTCAACACAATTTATTTTTAAAGAATATATATATATAAAACTGTATTTATAACGTTATACCCGTTCTCATCCACTGGATAAAATGGATTAACCACTGAAAATCAGCACCTTTTGGAAAATCTGTATAACTGTTCAGAGTATCAGAGAAGAGTTTAGAGGGGAGTGATGTGATCAGTGGTTTCATTGAAACAAATGATTATTTAACCCTGTCATGTTGACCCCTCTCGGCTGCTCTAATGGATTCTTTTTTGCTGCTCTTTTTCTAATTCCATGAAAGGCTTTCCAGTCTTCTTATTGTCACTTTCCACTTACAGTTCAATCTGCTGTTCAGAGAGGCTGGGATTGGAGGAAATAAGAGGTCACACTCTGTCAATGACAGCAGAAAAGATATGCTTACAAATGGCTATGATCTTAACTTGCACTGTTAGCCCAAGCTTTTATCTTCTTTAGGCATTTTATCCCTGGTATTTACAGTAAATGGGCTAGATTCCAGCCAGTGTGAGTGTAACATTTAGCATACAACATGGTTGTACTTAGTGACAGTGGCTGGTGAAATGATCTGATGAAGATAAAATATTATGGGAATGCAGGACTGTGATTGTGTATTTTAGCAAATAGTCTACAAGTGAGATAATTAAAAATCCTATTAGGCTTCTGGAAGACTTCTTTAGACACTTCATCTGCAAAGAGGAACAGCTATCAGGAATGAAAGAAACAACACTGGGAAAGGAAATTATTTATCTGGAATTAGTAGCCACTTACATACTGAATTAAGACGTGACAAAAATCTTCATGGGAGTGTTTGCAATATTATCCTGTCTGGAAGCTATCCAGAGAAACATCATTTTCAACTGAAATTGTCATGTGATGAGATTATCTGTGGATAAACTCATCTTGGGACATGATTACATTTTGTTATTAGATTATTGGTTAGACACCATGAAGTAAATTAGCATAGGGAGAGGATAGGTGGACTGTGTCTAAATGGCCCTCAGAATATTTATCAGGCAACCAAAAGGCAAATATCTTAAAATAAAACAAACATTTTTAAATTTGGCACTGGGAGACACTCTTTAAATGAAGGAAATCCAAGATAGATGCCACAATGGACTCCAATGGCTGTTTTTGAAGGCGGAAATGTTTCATTTTTATATTTTCAAAATGCCTCTTTGAACACTGCTCTTGCTTAAAAAAGCATTTTAAAACTAAAACAAATCATTCAACATTACATCAGAGTTAGCTCCTCATAGGGACACATTTAAGATGGCACCAACAAGCAAGAACAAGTTTCTTCTTCTGTTGTGATAACTCTGTTCTATGCCATTTTCACTGTTGCATGTCTCCAGTCCATTTTATTTTATAACCAATATTAATTTAATGTTATGATCATTTGCTGTGGAGGGCCCTAAAGAATAATGTAAACATCAGGTCCAATAAAGCTACTTTCATGGCATGTAGCTTTTTCACCTGGAGAGAGATTATAAAACAGTTTTGCCAAAAGAGGCATCCAAACTAGATACCTCTACCAGGGAATAATGTTTTGTGAATAAGTGAACAGATCCCTAATTAACTGCTCTACATATTTCTGCAATGGGAACATTTCTGAAAGAGGCTGCAGAAGCTGTCTGAGCTACAATTGGATAATCTAAACTAGCTAACTAGTAACAAAGCTTAATCAAGTTTGAGACCCACTTAGATAGCCTTTGAGAAGAAATGGCCTGGCCTCTGATTCTCTCTTCAAAGGCAAGAAACAAACGATGTAGGCAAGACCTTGGATGACTATGATCTATCTAGGTAAAACAACAGGGCGCTGCAGATATCTAAAGAGTGGAGTCTCTTGCCTTCCTTGGCTGGACTGGTGTTTAGGGAAGAACACTGGTAGGGGACTCATGGTCTAGATGGAAGTCAGAAACAACCTTGGGAAGAAATTTTGGATAGGGCCCAAGAGAGAAACAGTGCATGGAGGGCCACCATGAGTGCTTGCAGTTTCCCAATCCCACAGACTGAAGTGACAGTCATTAAGAAGGCTGTTTTCGTGGAGCGATGGTGCAATAAACATGATGTCAGAGGTTCAGAGGAAGGACCCGTTCATCCAAATAGAACTATATGGAGATCCCAGGAGTGAGGCAGTTCCTGAACCAGTGGGATTATGTGTGTTAGGTCTTTGAAGACTCTAGTCATTACATGATGTGAAAACTCATGTGTGGTCCTGTATAGTGGGATGTTGTGCTGATATAGCTCCCAGGTGCAGCATTATAGAACTGATAGAAAGTCCTGATCTTTTTAATGACATTAAGTAATCCAGAATATTAGGAATGTTTGATTCTGTTGGAGACAGACTGTGTAGCTCTGCCCAAAGGGAGCCTTTTCTACTTTCCTGCTTCCTTTCCACTCTGTATAAGAATGTTTTGGGTGTCTCGAGAACAAGCTCTCTCCACAGATGCAGCATTCAGACTGTGATATGTAGAGAGGCTGGGTTTGCATGTAAAATGCTCCCATTGTCCAGGGAGCCCAGGTATGGACTCAGTGGCAATGTTACAGGATAATAAATTGAAAGTCTCATGAAATCCAGGTGGGCCAAGCTGGTGCTATCAGGATCGTTATAGCAGACTCTTGTTTGAGCTTCCTTAGGATGCTCAGTAAGAGACGGATCAGGGGATGTACATATAGGAGACTTGGGATTCAAGGAATGAGGAATTTGTCTAAGAGAGATCCTAGACTCAGGCCTCCCCTGGAGCAGAAGGTAGGGCACTTTTTGTTTATTTTTGTGGCAAATCGGTCCATGGATGGGTGACCCTGCCTGTGAAAAGCTCTCCAAATTATAAGTTCATTATCGCCCACTTCTGTTCATTTGTAAATTTCCTGCTCAGGTGATCTGCTACAGTGTTCTGCAGTCCTGGTAGGTGCAAGGCTATAAGAGTGATCCGATGGTGGATACACCAATTCCACAGCTGGATTGCTTCCAAACATAGAGGAGGTGATCATGCGCCTCCTGACCTGTTCACATGGAACATCGCTGTGGTGTTCTCTGTCAAACGAATCGTTCTGAGTTCTAAGACATTAATGTGAAAACGAGTCTCCTCTCAGGACCACAAACCCTGAGGCTGATATTGATTTAGATGTGCTCCCCGGCTAAGGCTGGAATCATCAGTCTCTATTGTCTTTGAAGGCACTATTGGAGAAAAAAGGAACACTCTTGCATACCTGAATGGGATTCTTCATCATTAATCTCTAGTGACTTTCGGACACATGGAGGAATATGGACTGGAATATCTATATGATATTTGCTCAGAAGTTAATAGATTTCAGCCACCCTTGCATAAAATGAAGGTAAGGGCTGGCATATAGAGTTATGAATGTGCATAAGGCCATGTGACCTAATAATTTCAGACACATTCTTATTGTTATCTGAGGTTGTTTTGGCAACTGACTTGTTGAGATCTTCAATGGCTTCAAATCTGGCTGAGGTAAGTATGTTCTTACTATTGTGGAGTGTAGAAGTGCTGCCATAAACTCTATTTTCTGGGTGTGCACTACAGATAACTTCTAGTTCATTGATCTTGAGTCCAAAAGTGGAAAAGAGCTGTAGGATGTGATGAACATGGTCTGTTATCTGTTGAGGTGAGTTCCCTCATACAAGTCAGTCATCAAGGTATAATTGTATTCTTTGCCATCTTAAATAAGCTGCTACTATTTCAAGGCATTTTGAGAAAACCCTGGTGGTTGTTGATAATCCAAGGATCTTGTATTAGAAATAAGAAGTCCCTATTCTAACTCTTGATTATTTCCTGTATCCTAGGTGACATGAAATATGTAAATATACATCCTGGATCTTGAGAGCTGCAAATGAGTCCTGTGGATCTACAGATGGGATTATTGAGGCAAGGGTTACCACTCTAAACTTGATTTGATAAACGAAGATTCAGAATAGGATGTTGGAGATTAAAAAAATAATGGGAATGAAGCCTTTTCTTCCTGTAATGAAGAGATGCACCTTTTATTGCTCTCAGAGCCTCTGCCTCTTGTTGCATTTGTCTCTCATGAGAGGGGTCCTTGAAAAGGGACAGGAAGGATTGATGAGGAGTAGAGAGAGCTTGAAACTGGATTGAATATCCAACCTGGAGGTCTTCCAGGACCTAGCAGTCCTAGGTGATATTGGTCCAGGCATCTTGAAAATAAAAAAATAGTCTCCAGATGGGGTAGGTCATGGGTACAGACCCTTTGGGCGTGGTTCTGTGCAGCTTTTGACTCATTAAACCATCAAACTGGCAGTCTCAAGGTAGGAACTGGTTTCACTGGTGCTGATGAAGAAGCAGTGTTATCTTCTGTGTAATCCCAAGGATAGGGATGTGTAACTTGTTTCCTTCTGGGTTATCGTGTGCATACATCCAGGGATCTAAGAGTAGCTTGGAGACCTTTAAATTAAAGGGTGTAATGCATCATCTGTCTTGTGGCTGAGAAGGTCACAACTCTCAAAAGGTAAATTCTTTATAGCAATCTATGTTCCCTGAAGATCGTAAACATGATGTCCATTTCATCATCGCTGCTGTTGTTATTGTCCTTGCTATTCTGTCTGATGCATCAGTTGCTGCCTGTAAGGAGGTCCAAGCTCTTAACTGACCCTCTGCAATTAAGGATCTTAAATCTTCCCTTGAATCCTGTGGTAAATTGTCTGTGAAGTCTGACACCTTATGCCAAATGATATAATCATCTGTAGCAAGGAGTGTCTGGGAAATGGCAATGCTTACATCTGGCAGAAGTGTAGCTCTTCCTTCCAGAGCGATCCAGGCATTTGGGCTCCTTTCCTCCAGGTGTCATCTTAGAGCTCTGCTTTCTCATCCTCTCTTGGGCAGCAATGTAAGAGCGTGTAAATATTCAGATCCCGAAAATGGAACCTGGTACCTTCTGTCTACCTTTTAACATGTTGGAGGAATAGATGCAGGCATCTGCCACAGAAACTGTACAGGTCTAAGAGTACCTCATTTACTGCCATAGCCAGGCTGTCTGACATAGAGGTGTGCAAGATATCTAATAATTTATAGGACTTCTCCTGCATTACCTCAGTTGGAACATCTAATGTATATGGCATCTGATGAAGGAGGTCTTGAAAGGATTTGTAGCTGTCAGCATGTGGCTGAGCAGATGGGACCACAGCTTTGTTGGTTGAGGATGACACAATGGCAGCCAGGACCGGCTCCGGGCACCGGCGAAGGAAGCAAGTGCCTGGGGCGGCCAATAGAAAGGGGCAGCATGTCCAGGTCTGCGGTGGCAACTAGGTGGCAACTCCATCGCTCCGCTTCAGTCTTCGACGACACTTTGGCGGTGGGTCCTTCGCTCCCTCTCTTCCTCTTTGGTGGCACTTTAGCAGCAGCTCGATTGGGTTTTTCTTTTTGTTTTCTTCGCCACTTGAGGCAGCAAAAAAGCTGGAGCCGGCCCTGATGGCAGCAACAGCAAGTTCAGCCGACTGATGGATTTCTTTGTCAAAGATTGCAATTGTTGAGTATCAGCAACTGCCATTTGGGATCGCCAAAAGTTTCCAATCTTGAGTGCCTGGGGCATATGCACACCAAGAGGAGAATGTAAATATAGGGACAAGCAAATAAGAAGAAAGGCGTGCGATCCCAACATAGACATCCAGAACTTCTAGTCAGTTACACAGAAGAAGCACTGCCTTCAGAAAAGCAAATTCAAGGCTGGGAAGGCGTAGGAGTGAGAAGGTGAAGCTAAAGCACTTAATCTACAATAAAGATGAAAAAATATCTGGGGTGACCCTTGCTTTTAAATGCTTTTTTTCATCTTAGAGATAAGTGCAAGTCTTCTATATACAGACATACATCTTTACTCTCTTCTGCTACTTGTCCTCTATCTTCCCATGTTCTGGCCTTCCCTGTAAACATAGTTCTACTTTTGTCTCCTTCTCCCACTCTGAGGCCTGGTCTACACTATGCGTTTAAACCGATTTTAGCAGCATTAAACCGATTTAACCCTGCACCCGGTCCACACAACGAGGCCCTTTATATCGATAGAAAGGGCTCTTTAAACCGTTTCTGTACTCCTCCCCGACGAGAGGAGTAGCGCTGAAATCGGTATTACCATATTGGATGAGGGTTAGTGTGGCCGCAAATTGACGGTATTGGCCTCCAGACGCTATCCCACAGTGCACCATTGTGACTGCTCTGGACAGCAATCCGAACTTGGATGCATTGGCCAGGTAGACAGGAAAAGCCCCGCAAACTTTTGAATTTCATTTCCTGTTTGCCCAGCGTGGAGCTCTGATCAGCATGGGTGGCGATGGAGTCCCAAATCCAAAAAGAGCTCCAGCATGGACC
>NC_133770.1:15791453-15853661 GCF_003597395.2 Chelonoidis abingdonii | reverse complement strand
GTAGCGGGAGATACTGGATCTTGATCGCCTGATATGGGGAGACAAATCTGTTCTCATCAAGCTCCGTTACAGGGAAGGGACGATATGAGAAAGATTTTGAAAAAATCTCCGGCTATGATACTGACATGATGGCCACAGCAGGGACTCAACAGCTTAGTGCTGTGCGTGACTAAGCGTAACGGAAAGCAAAGACTCATGGATGCTCTGGAGTGAGGGAGGCAGTAGTGAGGACTCAGACTATCCCACGTCCCCGCATGGTCTCTTGGATAAAGCATTTGCCTTCTGGCTGGCTCCCATGTCTGTTTAGGGTCAACACATTTGTCCGGGGTTGTTTCAGGGTATATGTCTTGTCTTTACCACCCTCCCCCCCATGAAAGAAAGTGAAAAAAATCGTTTCTTGATTTATGATGTCGGTCGCGCCGTATATCTTTTTTTGCACCATCATGCATTGGGATCTCAACCCAGAATTCCAATGGGTGGGGGAGACTGCGGGAACTATGGGATAGCTACGGGAGAGCTACCCAGAGTGCAATGTTCCAGAAATCGACGCTAGCCTCGGTACATGGACGCACACCACCGAATTACTGTGCTCTGTGTGGCTGCGTGCACTCGACTTTATCCAATCTGTTTTGCAAAACCGGTTTATGTAAAATTGGAATAATCTTGTAGTGTAGACATACCCTGAGCTTCAAGTCACACCCTATGTCACAGCAGCCAGATCTTTTTAACACTTTCCTTGTCCCCATGCCAAGTGTATGCCTTCCCCTTCTTCAAATCCATTTAATACCCACCTCATTTAGGAAACCTTCAACGGGGAGAAGTTATGTAGGGAGAAGTTGCAAATCAGTCTGATGTGCATTCTCATGAGAGGGACAAGATGAAGGTGACCCTTAGGTTACCAGTCTGAGTGCCTGGGAAGGGATGGTGTTGTCACCACTGACAGAGAAGTGAAGGGAAGACAAAGCATTCTAGCCTGAATGTCACAAGGAAGTCAAGTAAGAAAGAAATATGTATTGATAACCAGAGTGCTCAATGGACACCTCAATCAAGTATCAGAGAGCTGTGTGAAAAAGTGCTTAATTTTTCAGAATTAATCCTTAGGCTTAAGTTAATATTGAACAAAATATACTTTCTACATGTTATCTATACTAATTGAACTTGAAAAACTGATACATTTGTTCAGAACAGAAAATATGTGAGCTTTCAAGCTTGAAAGGATGTCTTGCTAATTAATTACTATGAGAGGTCACTACCAGTTAATGTGGAGAGTCCTTTGAAATGTGCTTTATGTGTGTATTTCTCATTGACGTATCACACAGAATATTGTCTGTTTAGAAGAAGTAGTTACTCACCTTGTGTAGTAACAGGTTCTTCAAGATGTGTCCCCCCACTAGGTGCTCCAGTTCAGGTATACATGTACCTCTCGAGCTCTTGAGTTGAGATTTTCCATTAGCAGTGTCTGTTTGGCCTCTGCATGCATCCAATACATCCTCACACGGTGCACTGAGGAAATATAGATCTGCAGGGTGATGCAAATATAGATTTGCACCACCCTCAGGTCCTTCTCTATCTGAACGTCCCATAGAGAATAGTCTGATGCAGAATGGAAGGAGGACAGATAGTGGCACACCTTAGGAAGACATATCTCAAAGAACCAGTTACTACACCGAGTGAGTAACCTCTTCTTCTTCGAGTAGCATCCCTATGGGTGCTCCACTTCAGATGACTCCTGAGTAGTATTTCCACAGTGCGAAGCGTTCTTTGGAATTGAGTCCAGAACTGAAGACAAGACTGCATTACCAAGTGTCACACCTGAACAGGAGGCATGAATCAAAGCACAGTGTTTTAGGAAATGTATGTACTGAAGCCCTTCTAGTGGCCTTACATATCTCAGATACTGGAAGATTTTTGAGTAATGCCATGGACATGATTTGTGATGGGGAAGCATGTGCTATCACTAGGGTTACCACCTGGCAAGTATTTGATCAGTCTAGTCGTTTTTTTATGGATTTGCTAGTTGCCATAAAATAATTGTAAAGTAATTTAATCTGCTGTTTTTTAATGTGGTTCTAAAGATTTGCATTATTATCACAATACACTGAGATATCTAATGTTAAAAGTTTCTGTGTCCAGCTAAAGATGCTGCAGTGTTTCCACTTCTGCAGTTTAAGTAACAGATCAATACTGCTGAAAATACAGCAACTGTCTGCCCACCAACAGGCAAGCGCACCGTGCGTGTGTGTGAGAGTGGGGTTGAGTCACATGAAAGTGAGATGTGTGATGTAATCAATATATATGTTATCTCTCGGGATACTATAAGTGATTGTTGAAGGCGGGAGAGATGACAGAGTTGCCTTCTGGTTGCGAGTTGGGGTTGCGGTGGGCTTGCCTTGTTGGGGGGAGGTACTGTTTTTTTGGCAGTTCAAAGGTACTAAACCCAGCTATCCTTCCTCGGGGATGGGGGATGGGGAAAGGAGGAGTTTGAGACTTATGTGGTTTTGGAAAAAACACTGGTAGGGGAATGAACTGGTTAAGAAGAAAGTCCAGAGTAACTTTGATAAGAATTTAGGGTGTGGACATAAAGATATCTTGCCCTTGAAAACCACAGTTAAGGTGTCTGCCACCAATCCCCCAATGTCTCTGACTCTACAGGTTGATGTGATAGCTACTAAAACTGCTGTCTTCATAGATAAGTGAAGCAAAGAAGAGGTTGCCATTGGTTCAAATCATGGTCTTGTGAGACATCTAAGTATCAGGTTGAGGTTCCAAGTCAGAGTGCGATCCCTAACTTGGGGGTAGAGATTCCTCAAACACCTAATAAACCTTGAAGACATAGGGTGAGCAGGTAAAGAAAATCCTTCTACTGGAGGATGAAAAGCTGATATTGCAGTCAAGTGAACCTGAATTGAGCTAACTGATAACCCTGATTTCTTTAGGTCCAACAGGTAATCCAGGATAGCTGAGAGCAATGAGATTCAGAGATGAGTGGTGGGATTGACACCAATGGTTGAATCTTTTCTAATTCTGCAGGTAAGTAATTCAGGTCGACTCCTTTCCACTGTTCAGTAACACTTTTAGTTTGACAGAGCAGGTAGATTCTAACCCTGTAAACCATCGTGGAACCATACCCTGAGGTGGAGAATCCCTATCTTGGGATAAAGTAAATGACTTGCATCTTGGAAAAGGAGATGAGGATTGATTGGAAGCATAAGAACATAAGAACAGTTATACTGGGTCAGATGAAAGGTCCATCTAGCCCAGTATCCTGTCTTCTGACGGTGGCCAATGCCAGGTGCCTCAGAGGGAATGAACAGAACAGGTAATCGTCAAGTGATCCATCCCCTGTCGCCCATTTCCAGCTTCTGGCAAACAGAGGCTAGGGACCTCCCTGCCCATCCAGGCTAATAGCCATTGATGGACCTATCCTCCATTAACATATCTAGTTCTTTTTTGAACCCTATTATAGTCTTGGCTTTCACAACATCCTCTGGCAAGGAGTTCCACAGGTTGACCATGCGTTGTGTGAAAAAATACTTCCTTTTGTTTGTTTTAAACCTGCTGCCTATTAGTTTCATTTTGTGACCCCTAGTTCATGTGTTATGAGGAGTAAATAACACTTCCTTATTTACTTTCTCCACTCCAGTCATGGTTTTATAGATCTCTATCATATCCCCCTTAATTGGCTCTGGTCACTGGAGGGACGCACAGTTGAAGCAGGTAAGGATACCAACCTTGTCTTCGCCAGATCGGTATTATAAAGATTACTTGAGCTTTGTCCTATCTGATCTTGTTCATCACTCTCAGTATTAGCAGTGTTGGAGGAAATGGATAGAAGAGTCCCTTTGTCCAAGATAAAGAGTGATGGCCTAGACCGCCCCTTGAGCAAAATAGAAAACACTTCTTGTCCTGGAGTTAGCAAATAAATCCACCTCTGAAAGCCCTAAGTTTAGGAATTATACCATGGAGAATTTGAGACTCCAGTTCCTATTCATAATCCTGGAAGAAATGCCTGCTGAGAATATTGGCTGTGGTGTTCTAAACTAAAATGTGGATCTGAGAGGCTATACACCTGTTCCACAACTTTATTGCTTTGGTACACTGGGAGGGGGATCTTGCTTCCCCCTTGTCTATTCCTACAGAACATGCAGACCACATTGTTCATCATGATCCTCATTGATAAGGGGTAGGAAATAGAGACAAGCTTTCTTGATTGCCCTGAATTCCAAAAGGTTGATGAGGAGAATGATTTCCTGAGGTGACCGTGTGCCTTGAGCAGTTAGTGTTTTGAAGTTAGCTCTCCATCCCAGCAGGGATGCATCTGTTGTCATGGTTATTATTGGAGTTTGGCAAACAAAAGGAATGTCTGCACCAACATTCAGTTGATCTTTCCACCAGTGTAGGGAGTCCTTTACATGAAGGGGAACTGCAACTTGCTTCTCCAAACTGTCTCTGGTTGCTGAATAGGTTGTTCTGAGCCAGCCTTGGAAGCAACAGAGGTGTGACTGGTCATGAAGGTGTAAGCTGCCATATGACCCAGAGGCTGTAGACAGTTCCTTACTGAGGTTCAGGACTCCCTTGAATGGTTCTGACTAGATTTGATAAAGTTATGAAACTGTCCGTGGAAAGGTAGGTTCTGGCTGTCAATGAATCCAAGTATGCCCCTATGAACTGTATTCTCCGTGCACAGATTAATGTAGATTTTCTTCCAGTTCTTGGAAAAGGGAAAGGTCTGTCTGAGCGGATGACAGTACACTTCATAAGAGCAGCCAGTCGTTGAGGTACGGGAAGACTAAAATTGCTTCCCAAAGAAGGTAAGCAGACACTACTGCTAGGACCTTTGAGAACACTCTTGGAATCGAGAAGAGGTGGAAGGAATGTATTCATTATTGAAAATGTTTCTAGTCAACTGTGAGGCTTTGGTATTTTCTGTGAGATGGGTGTATTACCATATGGAAATAGGCGTCTCTTAGACTGAAGTCCAAAACCCACTCTCCTGCCTCTAGTCAAGGGATTATAGCTGCCAGCGTCACCATCCTGAACTTCTGAGACTTTCAAATTTGTTTAGTAGTCTTAGATCTCAAACTGGTTTCCACCCTCAAATAGAACCCCTTTCCTTTGTGAGGAGCTGGAACTGGCTCTTTCACTTCTAAATTAAGGAGAGAGTCTATTTTTTGTCTCAGTAGAAACTTGTGAGAGGAATTCCTAAAGAGGGATGGGGAAGGAAGATGCAAGGGAGGGAGGGAGGGAGAGATGCAAAGTGGATAAAGTAGCCTGATGTTATGACCTCTATTACCCACTTGTCTGTAGTGACCTACCTCCTAGCATGTTCGAAATGGGAAAGAGAGGAAGTGGGCAAAGGGTTGCAGCTGCTAAACTAGAGGTATGGGAGGATTCGAGCACTTGACCAACCCATCAAAACTGTTGTTTCAATGATCACTAGGTACTCGCAGAAGAAGGATGAGAAGCTATCTTTCCCTGGAACTTATGTCTCTTTCTTGGGGTTTGGTAGGTCTGTGAAACCCAGAGAACTGACCAGGATGAGATCTCTGGGCAGTTTCTGACATATTCAATTTTCTTTTTTTTGTAGGAGTTACATATACCTGGTTATCTTAACATGACCCTGGAGTCTTTTAGTGTGTGAAGAGACTCATCTGTGGTTCTGAAAACAACTTTCAAACATCAAAGGGAAGATTTAGACCTCATTGGAACTCCAGGAGTTAAAGACATGACACCCTGTTCATAACTACTGCCATAAAAATGGACTTGGCAATGGTGTCTGCATTATCCAAGGACACTTGAAGAGACATCCTGACTAATAACTGGCCCCTCCATGATGATGGTCTGAAATTGTTTCCTCTGTTCCTGTGGAAGATGATCAATAGGGCCATAAATTTATCATAGTTTGTGAAATTATATTTATCCATGACTGCCTGATAGCTTGTGATCTCAAATTGCAGGGTTGCAGACAAATATTTCTTCTGTCCAAAGAGGCTTAAGCACTTTTGGTCATTGTCATGCAGGGCAGACATGTAGTAGTGTTGCTTACCCTGCTCGTTCACTGCATCCACCACCATAGAATTACATGGAGGGAGATAGGGGAGAATACAATTTTGGAGTCCTTGGAGGGGACATAATATTTTTTATCTGCCAATGTGAAAGTTGGTTGAAGGGTAGTGGGTGTTTGCCAAACAATCTTTGCTGGGTCCAAGAGCACCTAATTAATGAATTATAATACTCTTGGGGGTGTCACTGATTGTAAAATGTCAAATAAGTTGTGTTGTGAATTCTTGACATCTTTGAGTGGTATCTGAAGAATGTTGGCTACCTGCTTTATAAGGTCTCGAAATTGCTGGAAATCATTGGCCATAGATGGTGATGCAGGCATCATGGCCTCATCTGGAGACAATAAAGAGACAGTAGTTTGAGAGGTGGCTTCTTTATCTTCCTGTTCCTGAAATATCTCCTCATGCTGGGATCTGAGTTGGCAAGAAAAGGATCGAATATCTCTAGCTTTCCAATGGGTCTGAGCTGGTGTTTTGGCAAATTGCTGTTGGTACGCAGCCCAGGGACCCCAATATAGCCACTGGGGGAAGTCCATAAAGGAGAGGAGGTGGCATCCATGAATGAGGATCTTCCCTACACATGTCAAAGAATCAGTACCTGTCTGGGTTGGTAGAAGAACCCTGCACTGAGATGGAAGAGACTGAATGGAGGTCTCGCTCTTCCTCTTCAATATCCTTCAACTGGTGGGTACTAATAGAACAAAGTGGAAAGTCTGGAAGTACTGGAGAGTGATGGTGGTCTGGAGATTGGGGACTCGGTACTGATAGGTGTTCAGTACCCATGAAAAGTGGAGATGTTGGTTCATCCACCACTGGTAAGTCTTTTGAGTATCTAAATTCCTGTGGTACCGAGTGGAGGATTGGTACCAACGTGCTTGACAACAGAAGGAGCTGGTACTCTTAGAGCATACTGAAGTAGGCACTGATAGTGTCTGATGCTTCAGTTTGCACAGTACCCAGGGTCTTGACTGGGGAGGTACGAAAGATGGAGCTGTGCACAATGGTATTGGTCTGGAGGAGTGCTTACCCTTACTTTCTTTGTCCCTTGTAGACAGTACCAGGACTTTGTCAGAGCCGTGTTTCTCCTTGGATTTCCGAGAGTCTTTCACCTCTACAGTACCAAGCTGAGAGGTTGAGGCTTCTGATATCATGCACTTAGCAGGGGACTGAGGTCTTTTGGGAGCATACTCCTTATCGGAGGGAGTCAAAGCTCCTCTTCTTGGGAGCCTTCACTGAGGTTTCAAGAATCTTCCCTTTCTTATGAGAAGATATGTGATGAGGTCAAAGGGGTGCTGGATCTGCCCAGAGACAGATTTCCAGGGTGGGGGTGGGAGGAGCTTCTCCTGACCTGATTCTGAAGTCAGTCAAAGGGAGCACTCCATCAGCAGCAGCCTCAACTTGATCTCTCGGTACTTCCTTGTCCTGGATTTAAGGGCCACGCAGACATTACACTTCTGGGAGATGTGTGACTCTTCCAGACAGTGGCTGTTGCTAACCAGAATAGCTTCCTGACAGGAGAGGAAACATTTGAATCCTAGAGAGCCAAGCATGCCCTGCCAGAGAGTGAGGCTCCCTGAAGGAAAGGAGAGGAACAAAGTTAATCCTCACACTACTTATCTACTAACAACTGTTGTATCTAATACTAAATAGTAGTAAACTATAAACAAGAAGTGAGCGACGGCATGTTCAAAGCAGATATGCTAGGGCTTTGTCTCAGGCTGAAGTAGTTGAGAAGGAACTGAGGATGGTTTGCAGAGCAGCCCTTTCTAGCCTTGGTGTGTGGCATGCAGATGTATAGGATGCATACGCAGCCTGCAGGACGCTGCTAGTGGAAAATCTCCGATCAAAGACTCAAGAGGTGCAGACACACTTGAAGAGGAGCATCCGTAGGGACATGACTTGAAGAAGAACTAAGAGATGAAGCTGAGATATGATCACTCCAGAACATATCTGGATGCTAGTATATCAAAGAAGGGTCAAACTTTTTCACCATGTTGACTGTATTTTAATAGAGATTGTCTCCCGTTTTGTATGGATCACCTCCGGTCCCATTCATACAACTACAGGAAGGGTTTATATGAAAAAGCATTATTTGGAAGGCATGAAAGGCAGGATTCTCAGCTGGTATAAAAGGGCCAAGCTCTACTGACTTCAGTGAAGCTATTCTGATTTACAGCAGGTGAAGAGCTAGGCCTTCATGGTATTTAGCTGTCTTTTAAGTAAATTTAGCAGCTGGAAGAGAGGAGGAGGAGGAGCCAGCATCATGTGAGCAGCCAGATCTCTACAGCATGTCCTCTGCAGACCGCCTATGGTCATTGGATAACAACTTTGGGACTTCTTTATTGGGTGATCAGAGGATTTTAGTAAATGACTTTGGGCTGAATTCCTCCCTCACACTACTTTTACTCCAGTATTAACTGCACTGACTTCATCTGAGTTACTGCCAATTTACAGGGGTGTGAATGAGAGGAGAATCAGGCCCTTTTCACTTACGGTCTAACCGGAACACAGGTGATCCATCACAGGTTCAGTAAAGCCAATAAACTGTATCCTGGCACACATGCCTTCACACAGTGCTACTTTCATTGTAGGAACTCTGACTCCATTTTGCTCTGGATTACAAACAGGAAGAAGAACAAAATGGTTTCAAATCTGCCGTTGGGGTTTGAGCACCTTCAGGATGACTCTAAAAGAGTAGTGCGTGGAGTATATCCCTGGAAATGCCTAATCTGAGCCTAAAACCAGAAACTACAATAAATATTTTTCAGATGGATTTATCAGCAAAAGTATAAATCATTTACATCAGTCAAAATGCATATGTTTCGCAGTCTAGGTAAAAAGGAAAAGTGTAGGTGTTAACTTGTAGTCAGATCCTATGAGGTGCTGATTTTAGCAAGAGTTAGTGACTCTCAGCACCTCACATGACTGGACCACTGGATATCTACCTAACAAGAAAAAGTGTTTTTGATAGAACTTACCACCTGTAGAAGAGCCAGGTAACCAGCACCAACGTTATCAAAGTTGACTTTAACTTTTGTCCAGTAAAAATTGCCTGTCACGTTATAGATTATGCACTCACTCATGTTATTAATAACTTTAGAGTCTAAAGGCATATCTCCTGCTGTCTTGTTAATGCATTTTCCAAACTTTCCTGCAAACAGGTTCACTCCCATGATGCTAAAAATGAGCCAGAAAATGAGGCAGACGAGGAGAACGTTCATGATGGAAGGGATGGCGCCTAACAGGGCATTCACAACCACCTTAAATAAGTGAAATAAAAGAAAAAAGATACAATTATTGCAGGCCTTCACATGAACACATCCCTAAGTAGCTGTTTTGTACACTAAAGTAACTGGCCAATCCTCAACTGATGTAAACTGGATTAAAACTAGCTGAAGATCTGGACCATTGTTTTGAAAAATTTAAGAACACTTAAGACTCTTCTTTTTTGTACCTTAAAAATAATGTATCTGTATCTCACCCGTACAACCAGTTAGCAACCAATTGTTGTTCATAACAGGGCAAAGTAGCAGGATTCTCCCTGCTTCATATTGGATCCTTTGTTTAGTGATATGTTAAGTGTATAATTGGAGGTCAGCAGGGCACAAAAAAATATTCTCACAATGGTTAAGGGACCAGAAGAGAGTAAGAGAGGCTTCCTTCTAAGCTGCAAGGTATCTAAACCTCTTTCTGAACTCAGGCCCCCTACACAATATATGAAATTTTAACCCTAACTATGAAGGGTATTGATTATCTGAGGAGTAATTGATCCAGTGGTGTCTCATCTGTCAAAGATACCATTGATTGGAAGCCACTATTACTGTGAGAAAGTGGAATCACTGAAATTCTTGGAGCAGGGCAGCTATGGAGGATATCTGACCGCCAATATGGAGAATCTACTGTTACAATTTAATCCTCTTACCTTATTACTCCTATCTCTACAGTGCGTATCATTAAAACAGCCGACACACCCTGATTTAATATATATCTGATTCACGTTACCCCACTTGATACTGTACCAAACTCTGTAATTCTGTTTTCTGCAGAGACCCATCGGCTCCAGGCAGGATTAGTGTGCAAACCCATATATACAACCACACATACAGATATTGTATAGGAAAGGACCCAGTCACTTAAAGCACTTCTAAACAATTGGCATAGGAACAAAAGTCAATGCTTGCATTATGAATCTGAACCAATGCAAATAGAATATACAGTATGCATTCTGTAGTCCCCACAAAAATTCAGCAATATCAACATGCACTCCAAAATATAAGGCTAATATAACAACCACCTTATATATACATGTTATTCAGCATTCTAAATCACCATCCAAAATGTAAAAGCCTTTGATGCATGCTAAGCATAACATGAAAGACATCTTCTCAAGAAAAATCTTTGTCACAAAATGTTTTTTTTCACACTATATTAATGGCTTGTATAGCTTTTACATATCCACAGCTACTCTAAGTGCTGCCAATACAGAACTTTGCAGGACCAATGCAAAGTAACCTGGCAGCCTTTCTACAGATTCCAGACTTTACTATATGAATTTGTCTCCTTGTTTATTTCATGCTTTCAAGATTAGAATCTGATATGCAGACACTAAGCCTTTCCCCTTCTCAGTGTACATTTCTGAAACTGAGACAAAGTGATATTGATCTGCAAAAATGAAATTTTATTAAATTGTGAATCTGTTTATGGAAAATGTCAGTTGTTTTCTATCATATTAGTGCCAATTTTCTGACAAGCCAATAATATCAAATTCATTTCACCATTACTTTTGTGGTTCTGGAAAGGATAAAAGAGCACAGTAAAATGATTTTACACATTTAGAACAGGCAGTTTATTCTGGTACACTGAAGAAAATACACAATTACTAGGGCTGTCAAGCGATTAAAAAAATTAATCGCGATGAATTGCACTGTTAAACAATAGTAGAATACCATTTATTTAAATATATTTGGATGTTTTTTACATTTTCAAATAGATTGATTTCAGTTACAAAACAGAATACAAAGTGTACAGTGTTCACTTTATATTTATTTTTATCACAAGTATTTGCACTGTAAAAAAACAAAAGTAGCATTTTTCAATTCACCTACAAGTACTGTAATGCAATCTCTTTATCATGAAAGTTGAACTTACAAATGTAGAATTATTTACAAAAAACTGCATTCAAAAATAAAACTATGTAAAGTTTTAGAGCCTGCAAGTCCACTCAGTCCTAATTCTTGTTCAGCCAATTGCTCACATAAATAAGTTTGTTTACATTTGCAGGCAATAATGCTGCCCACTTCTTGCTTACAATGTCACCTGAAAGTGACAACAGGTGTTCTCATGGTACTGTTGTAGCTGGCATTGCAAGATATTTACGGACCAGATGCGCTAAAGATTCTTATGTCCCTCCATGCTTCAACCACCATTCCAGGGGACATGCGACCATGCTGATGATGCGTTCTACTCGATAACAATCCAAAGCAGTGCGGACCGACTCATGTTCATTTTCATGATCTGAGTCAGATACCACCAGCAGAAGGTTGATTTTCTTTTTTGGTGGTTCAGGTTCTGTAGTTTTTGCATCATAGTGGTGCTCTTTTAAGACTTCTGAAAGCACGCTGCACACTTTGTCCTCCTCAGATTTTGGAAGGCACTTCAGATTCTTAAACCCTGGGTCAAGTGCTGTAGCCATCTTTAGAAATCTCACATTGGTACCTTCTTTGCGCTTTGTCAAATCTGCAGTGAAAGTGTTCTTAAAATGAACAACATGTGCTGGTTCACCATCTGAGACTGCTATAACATGAAATATATGGCAGAATGCGGGTAAAATAGAGCTGGGGACATACAATTCTCCCCCAAGGAGTTAAGCCACAAATTTAATTAACACTTTTTTTTAAACAAGCATCCTCAGCCATGGAAGATGTCCTCTGGAATGGTGGCTGAAGCACAAAGAGGCATACGAAATGTTAGCATTAGGGCTTGTATAGCATTAGGACGACTGGAGCAGGCAAATGCCTGTTTCCTCTAGACATTCCTGGTGACAATGTAAAATAAGAAGAGGGCACATTATCTCCTGTAAATGTAAACAAACTTGTTTGTCTTAGCGATTGGCTGAACAAGAAGTAGGACTGAGTGGACTTGTAGGCTCTGAAGTTTTACATTGTTTTGTTTTTGAGTGCAGTTATGTAACATAAAAAAATCTACATTTGTAAGTTGCACTTTCACTCTAAAGAGATTGCACTGCAGTACTTGTATGAGGTGAATTGAAAAATACTATTTCTTTTGTTTATCATTTTTAGAGCGCAAATATTTCTAATAAAAATAATATACACTTTGAGTTCAATTGCAATGCAGAATACAATATATATGAAAATGTAGAAAAATATCCAAAATATTTAATACATTTCAATTGATATTTTATTGTTTAACAGTGCGATTAAAATTGTGATTAATTGTGATTAATTTTTTTAATCGCGATTATATTTTTTGGTTAATCACGTGAGTTAACTACAATTAATTGACAGCCCTAACAACTACATAATTCTTTCAAGTCCTGGAACTACATTTTGCACATTTCTGAAAGGACCAAATTTTTTGCAAGACCGACTACCTATTTTTCCCATATGCAGACTTTTTACAACTACTGTCCCTTTTGCTAATTTTATCTTTCACTTTTAGATTTAGTGCATTTTCAACTTTATAGTTTTAACCCAACCTTTATTTCGTAAGCCAAGATGCAAAATAATTTCCAAAGCAAATGATCATTGGAATACTGCCAAAATGGATATCTTAATAATTTTCATTTCCTCTTTAGTGTGATGTTTTTGTTCAATGTCCAACCATGCTGGCCCCAAACTACTGCAACTACACTATGTGTGACAGAGACGAAAACATTATGGTTGTTAGAGATAGAGCGATTACAGTGCAAATGATCATGCATAGGAACAGAACACAATCATGCAAGTTAGACAATACAAATGATGGTCATGCATGCATCCTCCTTTCTTCCTTGTGCTGAATTATGTTCAGTGGAGTGTAGATAACAAAATATGACACAAGACTTGAAGCAAATCATGTAACACCTCTTTGAATGAATTATTAATGAAGGGCCTAATTCTCCTCTGACTTATACTGTTTTACACCAACATAATACCACTTATTTAAAAGGAGCAACTCCTAATTTACATCAGTGCAAGTGACAGCTGATTAAGGACTTGAATATGTAACCAGACGAAACTATTTAGAATTTATGTTAAAGCTGAGAAGCAAACATTCCAAAACTAAGGACCAAATTTCTGGTATGTCTAGAAATAACCTATACAGTACAGTCATCTATAAGAGATGATTTTATAACACTGCATTCCCATTAGTATCTTATCGGCCATGCTTGAAACCTCCTTCTCCATAACTTCTGTTGGGGGTAGCCTTTTGCCACCCAATGCCCTACTTAGCATCTGGAGGTGCTCTAAATCAGGAATTCTCAAACTTAATTGCACCGCAACCCCTGTCTGACAATAAAAATTACTATCCCAGGAGAGGAGATCAAAGCCTGAGCCCACCTGAGCTCCACTGCCCCAGGCAGGGAGAGGAGGGGGCCAAAGCTGAAGCCCAAGGGCTTCAGCCCCAGGCAGGGGGCCTGTAACTTGAGTCCCAACATACAGGGACGAAACTTTCAGGCTGCAAGTGGTGGGGTTCGGGCTTTGGCTTTAGCTCTGGGCCCCAGCAAGTCTAAGCCAGCTCTGGCGACCCCATTAAAATGGAGTCCCGACCCACAGTTTGAGAACCACTGCTCTAAATCTTCAACATTTTCTTTCATCGATTCATAATGGGGCAGATCCTCAGTTTGCGTAAATTGTCATAGCTCCACTGACTTCATGGACAATTACACTAGCTGATGTTCTGCCCAATAGATTTTTAAGGCTTGAAAGGACTATTGTGAACATTTAGTCTGATCTTCTGTATAGTACTGGCCATAGAAAAGGTCACCCAGTGATTCCAACATCAAGACCATACCTTTTGGTTGATCTAGGGTCATATCTTTTAGCAAGTCATCCAATCTCGATTTAAAGATTTCAAGGGATGGAGAAGCCACCACACTGTTAGGTAAATTGTCCCAATGTTTAATTATTCTCAGTGTTAGAAATGTGTGTCTTATTTCTAATCTGAATTTGATGAGTTTGAGCTTCTATCCACTGAATCTCATTATGCCTTTGTCTGCTAGATGAATAGCCCTCTACAGAACTCTTCTCCCCATGTCAGTACTTATAGACTGTGATCAAGTCACTTTTTAAATCTTCTTCTGGATAAGCTAAATAGATTGAACTTCTTAACTCCCTCCCTGTAAGGCAGATTTTTCAGAATCATTCTTGTAGTTCTTTTCCAACCCTTGCCAATTTTTCAATGTCTCTTTTTAAATATGGATGCCAGAATGTCAGTATTTCAGTAATGGACTCACTTATGCTGTATTAAGAGGCAATGTCACCTCCCTATTTCTACTTGATATTCCCTTGCTTAGCTTCAGAGAATCACATTAGCTGTGTTAGCAATCACATTACATGGGAAGCTTATGTTCAATGGATTATTTCACTATGACCCCTAAGCCCTTCTCAACCTCTGTTTTTCAGGATACAGTTCCCCACAGTACGAGGGTGCCCTATTTTCTTTGTTCCTAGATGTATGCAGTATTTGGCTGTATTAAAATGAATGTTGTTCAAGTGAGCCCAGTTTCCCATTTGATCGCTCTATATAGTTTATCTATCCTTAACATTATTTACCACTACATTAATTTTTGTACCATAAGCAAGCTTTACCAGCAATGATTTTATATTTTCTTCCACATCATTGACAACAATATTGAATAGATTTGGGTCAAGAACAGATCCCTGAGACTACATTAGAAACATTACATTACTGGATAACAATTGCCCATTTTTTGAGATCTATCAGTCAGACAGTTTTTGTCAGCAGAGTTTGGCAGCTGTGCATGCACCATTAGGCTAACCCTAGGCACCAGCCGAAGGCTCTGCTGCGGTGTCCCTGGAGGAGGCCGCCTCCATAGGATTTCTCTTTGGATAGCCGGAAAGTAGTACTCTCCTAACTTCTAGAACCCTCTGTAGGGCTGGTGCAAGCTGAGGATTTCTTCTGCCTGCACTGGAACTCAGCCCATTGGCAGACAGGAAGAAATGGAATGTGGAGGGCATGGGGCCTGGCCACTCTGAACTCTAGTCATGAGAGGCCTGTTTGTCATGCATTCTTGGAGCTCTTGTGTGGGTGGGACCCTGTAGACATCACCCCTCCAAACCTATCAATGCCTCGAATTCACTGGCCACAAATCATCTATCTCTCTATCTTTTAGTCAGGACCAAGTGACTTAAAGTCTAGGCACAATATAGTTTAGTGAAGCACCCTGTGAGACTTTTCTTGCTTACATTTTAGTTCTGCAAAGTACTTTGAGCTCCTTAACTGAAGGCACTACACAAACACAAACTATTATTATCTCCTTACTCTGTGTGTTTGCGTCTCAATGCTAACATTATTTAATATCTCTCTCCTCTGGCAATTTTCCTTGTGCATTCTGGAGCATATGAGTTCCTAATAATGAAAGGTCTTACTGTCCCTAGCCATGGTAAGTATGGTTAGACATGCTAAAAATATAATAATTTGATTTTCCAGTGGAACGTATTCTCAATTATACTTTCTCATAATTTACAAGTTAATTCAGTACCTCTGATAGCTCAGAAAAAGGAGGCACAAAGCCTCCACACATTCCAACTATACCTATGGGGTAGGGAGGACAAGAACTTTGTGTCAGAAAACCTGGGATACCCCTGAATATGGGCATTTTAGGAACAGCATTTCTGGGACTGATGTAATAGAAAATGGTCTTCTACTGCAGGTTTACAGCAAACCAACTTCTTCTCCAGTTCTCAGTGAACATCTCACCAACCTTCCCTCAGTGCTTCTCAACTCTCTCAGTTTTTCATCTTCTCAAATGCCCCATACTTTGGACTTGGACTACACAGAGAAGTTGCTAGGTTTAACAACCATTTAGTTAAACTCAAGTATGGATATTCTTATAATACTTTAAAACTGACTATATGCGTTTTGATTGAGCTTGTATATTTACCAACTTAAGCTAAACCAATGTAAGTCAGGTCTAAATCAATTTAAGATGTCCACGCACAAATACACCTTTAGCTAAACTGGTGCAACTATGTGTCCAGATCAGAGCTTTGTCCCTCTCAGTTGCACCATATTTGCTCTGTTTCTGCTAGGGGTCCTGAATGTGGTAAAGCAATGTGGCCTGTAGTAGGTGAAGCTGGGTATATGGCACAACCCACACTTAATAAAAATATGGGACCAGATCCTCAGCTGGTGTAAACAGAAGTAGCTCTATTAACTTTAATAGAGCTGCACCAATATATACCAGGTGGGAATCTGGCTGCTTAAGCCTATGCACTGTTCTGTGTGTGAATACTCTTTAAAATATGATACTGTTTGGGTTCACTGAGAAGAGTGCAGTGTTTTGAACCAAAACAGTTCAAATTTGGATGCCCCTACACTGCTCCACCAATGTACTTAACTACTTATAGGGTTAGCTCAATTTCTAGGCTCATTCAGTCCTTTGGCTGTCTTACTATGGTATGATTATGATATGGAAACTGGACTATTAGGACTTCAGCTGAAACCACCAACTTGTTGCACACGTACTATATAGACTTTTGATTGCTAGTAACTTACATTGAATTTGAACTTGCGACCTAGAGGCAAAAGATGCCATATTCCAAATTGATTTTATTATTAACACCTTACCATTTTCCTTGACATATTTTAGGGATTAGGTGTCTCCAGATAGGACAGATGTAATTTTACATATATCAGAATCAGAAATCTTGGAAGTCGTGCTTAAGTTGGTACCTTATATACTCCCAAAATGTTACAGGTTGTGCCATACAGAGATTTGTTTTGTTTTGCCATGTGATCTACAGTATTAGTACAGAATGCAGCTTTGGTCATTTGATAGTCATGCATGATAAAAATAGTTTAAAACACAAAGCCCAAATTCAGATACTTAAACATACTTGCTATGCTAATCAAGCACCAATAAATAAGTATGATACTGGTGGATACATCCATACATTCAAGAACATGCAAATGGAAGAGGATAGACATGCAAGATAGAACAATGAACACAAGTCACATGCTTACAATGCTAATCCTGGCATTCTATATTAAAATTCAAATACTTTAGAGGAAAGCTTTTGTGAATTTGCTCATTTGTTTTCTACACACAGTGTGCCTCTAATGTTCATTTTCTTTATTAGTAAAAATGTCCTCAATAACTTTGTGATTGATTTTAATTTTAATAAAATTTGGAGGCAGAAGCAAACCTGTAGCAAAATTATTTTCCCTGATGTGCCTCACGATTAAAGATACAATTGTTAGCCAGATGTTACCTCAGCCAAAAAGTTGTTTTTAAAACATAGTATGACAAGTTATGCAGCGGGATTAGCTTATCATGAAATCCACCAGAGAGTAAAAGCTGCAGCTATACTAATGCAATCAATACAATGGAGGTGGTTTTTTTTTTCCACACAGCATTATCCTTCATTTCCTTTGCAGTCATAATGAAACCAAAACCAAAGAAATATGGCCCTTTTACATGCTTGATGTTCACACAGATGGGCTTCGAAGGTTGCTTTGTTTACTCTTACCCTCATCCCTTCAAATCGTGACAATGCTCTTAATGGTCTCAAAGCTCGGAGAGTCCTAAGGGATTTCATGGTGTCTATTTCGGAACTTCCAAGTGAGTTAGCTATGAGGCTTATTAAAGAGACCTGAATGGAGACATAAAGCAAAAGTCCAAACTATTAGCACAATCCTACCATTTTACTTCTCTTCTGCCTTTCCTTCCTGAAAAGAAAAAACCTGTTAGTGGGACAATGACAAAATATCCTAAATGGAAGATATCGAATGAGATCAATCCAGAAAGAAAAGAAGCTTTAACATCCATATATATATATACACAATTCTTTCCATGATGCCTTCAGAATATAAAGCCTTTGTTTCCAATTTAAAGTAAACTCACAGAAATAGAGTCTATTTCCTTCTAGTGAAGCACATAGGTGCTAGTAATGTCAACAGGACCTTTTTGGTCAGAAAAAGGGGAGATTACAATTACAAAAATATTATTCTGCGGCAGCAACATTTTATTTAGTTTACAGCTGACAGAGGTGTGCGCGCATCTATCATTAGAAGTATTATTAAATCATGTAAATGCTATGATTTAGTGCTCTCCCAATGAATCACTTTAAGATCCTGCAAGATCCAATGATTTATTAAAACGGTAGAAGATTTTAAGATTGCCATTGTCAACTGAATTATCAATCCTAAATACCGATTTAAAAAAATCTCCCCTTAACCTGCCACTGGATCTGAGTATATTATGGACTCTTTAAAAGAATTATGTATATAATTTGTGTGACTCTTTCCATTTTCGTTGTTATCTGGATCCCCACACTGCACCTAAAAGAGAAGATTCTATGTTATTTTCCTGGAAGGGAAGTTAGAAGGTGCTCAGCATTAAAAGTGCTCAGACTTGATAGACACTAAAAGATACCCTTACCCTTATGCTCTCAAATCTGGATAGGGCTCGGAGAGGCCGCAATGCCCTCAGTGTTCTGAGAGATTTTATAGCGCCCAGCTGGTCATAGTCAAGAGTTGTTGCTATCAGGCAAACAACTGAAATCTGTGCAGATTGAACGGAATTTGAGATTACTGGTCAGATGAACAAACACAAAGTAAATGGGTTTTACAGCCACAGATGATATTCACAGCCTGAATTCTTACTGCATGGGGAGTGAAAAAGGAAGCTACTCCCATACACTGTAAGCATCTCTCTGACTTTCAAAAGGAAAATACACAGATTAATTTTTGTTCCATCTTTACAACCTTTTCTATTGCCAGGAAATGAGATCTGACTGGCTACCTTAATATTTGCATTGCTCACCTTGACAAATCCTTTGTTCCTGTCTTTCTAAGGTACTTATATGGCCCCCATTACTGTAATATCTGAATGCTTTCCAGACTTGAATGTGTTTATCTTCACCACCCACCTGTAATGGAGGGAAATGCCATTACCCCCATTTTACAGAGGGAACCAGAAACATATCATGCAGGAAGTCTGTGATGAAGCAGAAAATTGACCCCATGTTGTCTAAGTCCCAGGCTAGCATCCTAACCCCTGGGCCATCCCTTCTCTTCTAAGCTTAGTCACTTAACTACACAAAGCTGAGCAGACAGTAATCATCTCTAAATATCTCTGTACAGGGCACTCAGTGTTTTAATTTTTTATAAATTGATGGTTCTATTGCACCTTTTAGACACAGCCAGCAGTAGGATAGCAGCTCCTGGAGTCAATAGTGCCAGGGGCAGACACAATAGGCCAGATTCTCAGCTGGCGTAAATCAGCACAGCTGTGTTGGAAAAAGCACTGGTGTACAGCACCGAGCACTAGCCACTGATACACACTTTAACACGGTGTAATAGGCAAACTCACCTCACTGATTCAGCTCCTGTGGCTGGAGTGGAAGGAAGACTGATAATAAATGCCTCTATATCATGGTGATAAGCATGGTATAAAAGCTTAATAGGTAGATAGATCTGACATAGGCTGGGTTTAAGTAGATAATTTTTATAGGTTCCATATATTAATTAGTGATATTTTTCTTTCCCTTTCTAAGGCTTGCTCACTTGGGATTAATGATTAACTATGGCAGCCTGGATTTTACAGGTGGGGGGCCTACGAAAAATAGTATTACTAAAACATTTAAAACTCTCTATAACATTTCTGAATTGCATTAGAATTAGTGTGGTATAAAGCTTTTACTGACACTCATTTGGGATGCTCTGTCTAGCCTGGTATTGTCTTCAGTGTTCATTAATAATGTAGCCAACCAAAACTCAGGTTTCTGAAACCTTTATAACCACAGTGCACTACATCACCAAGTAGTCTCTCATTTTCACGCTCTCTCATGCTCATGTGTAGCACTGTAAGTGTTCATTTAATATTTGTTTGCCTTTCACTCTGAGTTTCTTGAACTTTGTGGTTAAAATATGGACCATGATATTGCATTAACATAGAGTCAACTTCTGCTGTCCTTATTCACTCCACCCATTGACTTCAATGGGAATGTTGCCCAACTAAGGGGAAAGGATTGTAGGATTCAGCCCATGGTATTGGGCACACGTGCTGCGTGCATATATAAAATAGCTTTTCAATTTGAGTCACAACATTGTAACATAATTGGCATTACTGAGGTATTCCCTGTATACTAAGGACTTCACTACAGTAGAGATACGCACCCCTGTGAGGTGTACTGCCCCAGCAGGAATTTCAGAAGGTGTCTGAACATATTTCTACTCCTACCCCCTTTGGAAAATTTAATATTGATAATATGTCCACTGCAAACTTCATGTGAGGGTTTTTTTTGTCCAGCTAGATGGGAGAAAAGGGGTGTTGCTCCTTTAAGAATTTCTTACTATGGGTGGGAAGAAAGGGGAACATTTACAGGGATGGACAGGAAGGGAGGGAAGCAGTTGTTCCCAGGTCAGGAGAAAGTAAGTGCACTGCCCTTCCTGCTGACTGGAAAAGTGGCCCTGCAGAGGCTCTCTTTATGAGGATCAAAGTGGCAGCATAGACCCTCCCTGAATATGGCAAAAGGACCAGATTCCCCTGACCTGGTGTGGACATTATGCTAGTTGCTCTTTTCCTTGGGGGGTGGGAATTTTTCCCTCACTGACAGATTGACCAAGGTGTATGTGTGGGGGTTCACCTTCCCAACAGCTGGTTTGAGACCCAATGGGGTAGAGTAAGATGATTAGGTTATAATGTCACAACTCACTACATAAAACTTGTTGTGGATGTTCAGTGCAGGTACTTGGGATGGGAGGAATTCAGGTATTGGATAACATGGATTGGAAAAGGCTTGGAAGGAAATCATTCCTAGCACCGTTTAAAGGAGTTGAGGAAGAGGTTTGGGGCTTCTACATCTGGTATAGCAGGGAGGTGACCAGAGGTGAAAGTAAGCTGGTACGGTCCGTTATGGCGTACCAGCAAGAGCCACTACGCAGTGCTGGATGGCACCGGCTTCTGCGGTGGGGATTTAAAGGGAGAAACTAAATTACCAAAAAGTTCAGCTCCCATTTTTAAAAAAAATGCATTTTTACAACAAAAGGATTAAAATGCAGTGCAACAACAATCCTTTTCCTTTGTTATCTTTACTCAGAATGAGTTAAAGGTAAAACTTTTGAAAGGTTTTCAGGTCTCGGGCACAATCAGGGGCACCATTGGGCAGGGGCAAGGGAGGGATCTAGCCCCTCACCCCGAGTTTTGTAGGGGAGATCTACTCACCCTAGCTCCCTACTGAGCTCTTAACTGCAACAGCTTGAGTGTGATATGTGATATGGGAATGGTTGGGTCATTACACTAACTGAATCTATTTCCCTATGTTAAGTTCTCCTCTCACCTTCTATGGGTCATCTCAATTATCACTTCAAAAGTTTTTTTTTCTCCTGCTGACGATAGCTCATCTCAATTGATTAGATTCTTCCAGTTGGTATGCTTACTTCCACCTTTTCATGTTCTCTGTATGTATAAATATCTCCTGTCTGTGTGTTCCATTCTATGCATCCAAAGAAGTGAGCTGTAGCCCACGAAATCTTATGCTGAAACAAATTTGTTAGTCTCTAAGGTGCCATAAGTACTCCTGTTCTTTTTGCGATACAGACTAACACGGCTGCTACTCTGAAACATGTGGAGTTCAGAAGCTGTGAGCAGCACAGCCTTTGGGGCAGGGAGTTTATTTATAAACAGAGGCAAGGTGATTAAGATAACAAAAGGCTTGTCATTGAAGTAAATTAATGATCCTGAAAGCCCTGGCAGGCACTTCAGTTAAACGATAGGAAACAAAGGGTAGGAATAAAAGGTGAGACTGGAGAGAAGTATATATTCAACATATTCATAAATGATCTGAAAAAGGGGGAGGCAGTGAGGTAAAATTTGCAGATGATACAAAATTACTCAAGACAGAGATACTGGGAAGAGTTACAAAGGGTGACAGGGCAACACAATGGCAGAAGAAATTCAATGTCGATAAAAACAAAGTAATGCACATGGCAAAATATAATCCCAACTATATGTACAAATTGATGGGGTCTAAATTAGCTGAACCCATCAATAAAGAGATACTGGAGTCACTGTGGATAGTTCTCTGAAAACATCTGCTCAATGTGGCAGTGGCAATTAAAAAAAGCAAACAGAATATTGGGAATCATTAGGAAAGGGAAAGATAATAAGAGGATACTATCATATTGTCTCTATATAAATCCATGGTACACTAACATATTGAATAGTGCGTGCAGATTTGGTCACCCTATCTCAAAAAATATATATTGGATTTGGAAAAGGTACAGAGAAGGGCAAAAGAAATGATTAGGGGTATAGAACGTCTTCTGTATGAGGAGAGATTAAAAAGACTGGGACTTTTCAGCTTGGAAAAGACATAACGAAGGAGGGATATGATAGAGATTTATAAATCATGAAAGGAGTGGAAAAATTGAATAACGAAATGTTATGTACTCCTTCACATATCACAAGAACTAGGGGTCACCCAATGAAATTACTAGGCAGCAGATTTAAAACAAACAAAAGAAACCATTTCTTCACAATCAACATGTGTAACTCTTTGCTAGGGATGCTGTGAAGGCCAAAACTATAACAGGGTTCCAATAAGAACTAGGTAAATTAATGGAGAATAAGTCCAGCAAAAGCTATTAGCCAAGGTGGACAGGGATCCCACACCATGTTCTGCATTTCCTCTCTGTTTGCCAGAAGCTGGGAGTGGGCAACAGGGCAACTTGATGATTGCCTGTTCTGTTCATTCCCTCTGAAGCACCTGGCATTAGCCACTGTTGGAAGACAGGATACTGGGCTAGATGGATCATTGGTCTTACCATTATGGCCGTTCTGATGTTCTTATATAGAACTAAGATGTATCTGCTCCCTGTTGCAACCCACTAGACCCTGCTCTTTTCCCAGAGCTGGGATAGAAGTAGTCCTGACAGGGTCTCTCTCTCCACAGAGTTAGTAATAAAGTAAGAATATACATTAAAATTTTAAACTTAACCAGTGTCTGTTAAGTGACTTGCCACAAGATGTCAGAACATGTTGTTATTAGAGCTGAATGGGTCTAATATTTATTTAATTTTCTTTCTTTTATAAAGGAATTAGATACAGGGCTCGTGTCAGCTAATTGCTAAGTTATCTGCCAAAAAACCTAGAGTTTTCAAGTGCCTAAGTAGCCTGAGGAATCATGGTTAAAGTTCCCCGCCCCCCAATCTGAAATGGTGCCCCTGCCCCACATGTGCTTTATTCTCTTCTTCCCTCAGTCCCAGATTTATGGACCATAGGTTCACCTCCGCTCAAGGCAAAAGGTCCATTGTTCAAATCCTGTAAGACCAGGTTTCAGCTCAGAATGGGTTACCAGTTTCTCTAGAGTGCCACAAATGTCACCCTGAAATACATCACAGGTGCTGCTGTCCTCCTGACACAGATTTACACAGTATTAGATATCTATTCAGAGGATTAGGCCATCAAGCTGTGTGATATTTGGCAATGATTTACAAGGCTGGAATCAGTCCTCAGTTCGAGACAACTTGTCTAAATACTCTACTGTTGATTTCAAAGGTATTTGATTTCTCCCTGTCAAATTTTATTTATAGGAAAATCACTACAGCAGAGAGTTGGCTGTTTGGACTTGATTAACTGTGACTCCAAAGGCTATTAAAAAAAAAAATCAAACAGCTTTCGAAATCAGTGCTGACTGCCCCACATAAGCACGGCAAAAAGGAAAGTCAGCACTTTTCTAATGTGTGTTTTTCTTTTGTAAGCTTGTGAAGACCAAAGCCACTGTAGCTCACTGCCTTATATTCTGTATTATATCAGACTTACCCCCTAAATCCTGCAGGAATCTGGAAAGCACCAGTGGAGAGACTGTAAGCCCCCATTTTAACAATAGTGCACATTTTTCTAACTGTTTTAATCTTTGTATTTTATAGCCCATAGGATTTTCTAGGTAAAAACACATTTGAAAACTATGAAATATTGTAACATCATGGCACTTAGCTTACTCCTATGGAGCTTCTATGTCTCCATAAAAGTGTATTTACATTAGGAAAAAAAACAAAAAGCATGTTGTTAACTCATGTTAGCAAACATGTGATGACTAATATGAGGTGAAATCCTAGTGATGACCAGGCAGTTTGTAGTCTTCACACATATTAGCAGGTCAAGCTAAAGACTATGTGGGAACCTAGGGTTTATATAGATCTGCTAATGTGCTAACATTAAAAGCTGCCTTGGTATCCCTAAGATTTTACCTTGTATAAGTTGCCATGTGTTAGCTAACCCAAGTTAAGAACATGCTTTTTTTTCCTAGAGAAGACAAGATCCAACAGGTTAGTGTGGGACTGGGTGATTTACGTGTGGGAGTAATGATCTACAGTGGGTCTGGACTTTAAAAGTCAATAGGAAAGAGAAAAGGGTATGCTTGAAGTTCCAAATGTGCCACATGTCCCTTTCCCCTTGCTATGCAGAGCATTCAAATACATATTTTGAACACATATTTCTAAGGCATTTATTTTAAAAAAAATCTTTTCAGTCCCCTTCTAAAAAAGTTGTGAGAAACAAGCACATCTCTGTGAAGTACATATCTCTCAAGGAGTTTGTTTGAATGTTTCCATCAACCAATCACATTTTAGTAGCACTGTGATGGGGTATTCACCCCCATACTAAGCCTGAAGGGGTTAAGGTGGCACAGACAAGGCCAATTAATTTCATAGGCTGCACCTGGTGGAGAGTCTGGCTTGACTGAAAATGACTAATGCCTCAAAGTCCAGCTGAGGGAGAAGGTGGCTAAAGTATAAAGCCAGGCAGTTTGCAGCAGAAAGGGAGCTACAGGCACTACAAATTGTGTGAGGTGCATTTACTACAACACCTACATGTGTGCAACGATGCAAGTACCAAACAAATTGATGAGGACTGCTGGGAATTGAATAGATAAAAAATTGCACATGATGTTAGAACTCTGCATGCTGTTTGACTTAGTGTGTGGATGCTGGAATTGAAAGACAAGGAAAAGCTGAATGAAGTCAAAACTTTTAGTCATGGGAAAATTAGCTACGATGGAAAGTTGCAGGTCAAAATGTGGATTTAGATTTATTTTACTGAAGTTAAGGGTAAAAAAGAGACAGTAAGTATTAAAGATTAAGTGTCCCGGTATATGCGTGCAAAGTAGAGTTGTTTTTGTCAGATATATACAGATGGGCCCCAAAAAGAAAAAAACAGGAAGAGCAGAGATAGCATATTATATAATAAAATTGGGCATTAGTACATCTAAAAGAACATCTGACTACGTAGCTGACATGACAGCTGAACTAGTAGCAATAATACCAGTATTAAATTGGATCTGAGATGGACACCCAGCAGCAGTGGTCATTTTTTCGGATTCAGTCTCAGGCCTTATGGCAATAAAAATGGGCGTCTCAGTATGCAGAAGTGATATAATCAATGAAGTTATATGTCCAATAAGGGAGTTAGTACAGATGGGGATACATGTAGCATTAACCTGGATCCCAGCGCACAGTGGGATAATAGGGAATGAAATGGCAGACAAAGCAGCTAAAAATGCAGTAAGAAGTGGAAGGATTGACAGAGAAATACCCTTGAGCAAACAGGAATTCAAAAGCCTAGTACAGAAACATTTAAACGAGGAATGGCAAAAAATTTGGATTAATGAAAAAAGAGGAAGAAGATTTTTTGATTTGTGCCCTAGAGTGGAGGATTTCGACATATCAGTACTTGGACAGGACTAATGATGTATCTTCGTTTAGAGTACTAACTGGCCATTGTGGCTTAAACAAAAATCTTTTTTGAATAAAAGGACACAAAGATGGACTATGTGATTTCTGAAAAGTGGAAGAAACAATTGATCACTTTCGTGGGTATGTCAGGGCTTTGATAAAGAAAGGGAAAAGTTTGTTGAGGCATTCAAATGTTTTAAGGTTAAAAAAAATTACATGATGTGATTTAGTAAAAACATCGGGGAAATGGAGTCTTATTAAAAAGGTGCTCAGAGATCACCTGAAAGACACAGGGCAGAGTGAGAGGATCTAAACCGTTACGTACTGAGGAATTAGAAATGGTGGCGGCTATAAACTAGTTGTTTGCTTCACCATAGAGAGAGAAAAAGAAAAAAAAAAAGAGGAAGAGGGCTAGTTGGGCTGCTGGCTGGGCTTTAGGTGGCTGTTTGCAGGGCTGCAGGCTGGCTGTGTAGACTGGGAGAGGCTGAGAGCTGGGGCTTGGGCTGGCTGGCTGAACAGAGCTGGAAATACAGGCTGAGAGGGAAAGGCTGGAAGCTATGTTGGAAATTGAGGGAGAAGAAGCAAAGGATGAGGAATGGCTTCAGATTAGGAAGAAGAAAAAAAGAACAGAAATATTTGTATCTGAAGAAGAGGGAGCAGACAGGGATGGAAAAAAAGAGTAAGGAAAAGGATTAACATCTCATAGTTATCAAATCACTAGCTGAAAATGTAAAGATGGTAGATGTTAATCTCTTGAAAACAGTGGATTAGGCCAAGTATTGGAGGTATATTGAGACCTAAAACAATGCAAGGTGGAGATTTAGTAGCAGAATGTAGACATAGGAACAAGCTGAGAAACTTCTTTAAACTACAATTTCAGGGAAAATAAACTAATTTGCCAGCTGCCTAAGACAGAAGCAAGAGGGGTAATGTATGGAGTTTCATCCACAACGGAGGATGAAATTAAAAGGGATATAAGTGAGGACCAATTGCTGTTTGTTTAGCAACTGATTAGCAGGATAGGGGGAGAACACAAACCAGCCAAAGCTGTCCAAGGTAGAATGCTAGCCAATAGGATTAACACAGGATATCCACATTTCCTGGCCCCTCTGAGATGTTATATGTGTCAAAGGTTTGGGCACGTGGTGGCTGTCTGTAAGGGGAAAACGAGATGTGGTAAATGTGGAGGAGAACACTTGTATGAGAACAGAATGGAAGGAAGAGAAATAAAATGCAACAATTGGGGGGATAAGCACAGTGCAGTATTCAAAGGGTTTGTGGCAGCTAGGGCTGTCAAGCAATTAAAAAAATAATCACAATTAATCACACTGTTAAACAATATTAAAATACCATTTATATTTTTGGGGGTGGGGTTCTATATTTTCAAATATAGGCTCAGCTCTGGGGGCTCATGGCTTTAGCCCTGCTTGGGGCTTCAGCCTTTGTCGGGGCATGGGGTTCAGGGCTCTAGCTCCTCTCAGGGCATGGGGCTTCAGCCACCTAGGAAATTGTGGGCTGAGGTGGCTCCAAATCCCACCACCACCCAGGGAACTGTGGGCAGGGTGGCTCCAGCCCCTTCGTCACCTGGGAAGCTGCGGGCTGGTGCTGCTCCAGCCCCTCTGCTGTGTTAATTTTGCTTTCAGTTAATTGCAGGGATTAACTGCGATTAATTGATGGCCCTAGTGGCAGCAGAACAAGAAAGATAGATAGAGAAAACTAAAACTATCCATAAAATATCCTATGCAAAAGCAACCAAAAACATATTCACAGTGGAATGTGGAGGAGGAGGAAAATGCTCCTGAGGGAAAAGAGCAGAATTACTTCTCATGTCTTGCTTACAACGTTCCTGCTAATACATCACAGAATGATGTTTGGCTTTTTTTGCAAATATGTTTCACTGTTGACTCCTGTTTAGCTTGTGATCCACTATGGCCTCTCAGAGCCCTCTCTGTAGTACTCCTTCCTAGGCAGTCATTTCCCATTTTGTATGTGTGCCACTGACTGTTCCTTCCTAAGTGGAGTACTTTGTATTTGTCCTTATTGAATTTCATCCTATTTACTTCAGACCATTTCTCCAGTTTGCCCAGATCATTTTGAATTTTAATTCAGTCCTCCAAAGCACTCATAACCCCTCCCAGCTTGGCATTATCTGCAAACTTGATAAGGGTACTCTCTACACCATTATCTAAATCACTGATGAAGATATTGAACTGATCCAGACCTAGGACGGATCCCTTTGAGACCCCATTCAATATGCCTCTCCAGCTTGACTGTGAAGCATTGATAAAAATGCTCTGGGATTTGTTTTGCTCTATGTAGGCTATATTTTCCCTAGTTTGTTTTTGAGAAGGTCATGTGAGACAGTATCAAAAGCCTTACTAAAGTCAAGATATGCTACATCTACCACTTCATAGATTCATAGACTTTAATGTCAGAAGGGACCATTATGATCATCTAGTCTGACCTCCTGCACAATGCAGGCCACACAATCTCACCCATCCACTTCTATAACAACCCCCTAACCTACGTCTGAGTTACTGAAGTCCCCAAATTGTTGTTTGAAGACCTCAAGCTGAAGAGAATTCTCCAGCAAGTGACTTGTGCCCCATGCTGCAGAGGAAGGCGAAAAACCTCCAGGGCCTCTGCCAATCTGCCCTGGAGAAAAATTCCTTCCTGACCTCAAATATGGCGATCACTTAAACCCTGGGCATGTGGGCAAGACTCACCAGCCAGCACCCAGGAAAGAATTCTCTGTAGTAACTCAGATTCCAACCATCTAACATCCCATGACAGACCACTTACTTACCTGCTGATAATCAAAGTTCAATTGCCAAATTAATTGCCAAAATTAGGCTATCCCATCATACCATCCCCTCCACAAACTTATCAAGCTTAGTCTTGGAGCCAGATATGTCTTTTGCCCACCTTATTACTCCTATCTCTACAGTGCGTATCATTAAAACAGCCGACACACCCTGATTTAATATATATCTGATTCACGTTACCCCACTTGATACTGTACCAAACTCTGTAATTCTGTTTTCTGCAGAGACCCATCGGCTCCAGGCAGGATTAGTGTGCAAACCCATATATACAACCACACATACAGATATTGTATAGGAAAGGACCCAGTCACTTAAATTAGGCTAACAAGCCAAGCTCTTTGAGTCTCCTTTCATAAGACAGGTTTTCCATTCCTCGGATCATCCTAGTAGCCTCTCTCTGAACCTGTTCCAGTTTGAATTCATCCTTCTTAAACATGGGAGACCAGAACTGCACACAGTATTCCAGATGAGGTCTCACCAGTGCTTGTATAACGGTACTAACACCTCCTTATCTTTGCTGGAAATACTTGCCTGATGCATCCTAAAACTGCATTAGCTTTTTTAACGGCCATATCACATTGGCGGCTCATAGTCATCCTGTGATCAACCAATACTCGAGGTCCTTCTCCTCCTCTGTTACTTCCAACTGATGTGTCCCCAATTTATAACTAAAATTCTTGTTATTAATCCCTAAATGCATGACCTTGCACTTTTCACTATTAAATTTCATCCTATTACTATTACTCCAGTTTACAAGTCATCCAGATCTTCCTGTATGATATCCCGGTCCTTCTCTGTGTTAGCAATACCTCCCAGCTTTGTGTCATCCGCAAACTTTATTAGCACATTCCCCACTTTTTGTGCCAAGGTCAGTAATAAAAAAGGTTAAATAAGATTGGTCCCAAAACTGATCCCTGAGGAACTCCACTAGTAACCTCCTTCCAGCCTGACAGTTCACCTTTCAGTATGACCCGTTGTAGTCTCCCCTTTAACCAGTTCCTTATCCACCTTTCAATTTTCATATTGATCCCCATCTTTTCCAATTTAACTAATAATTCCCCATGTGGAACCGTGTCAAATGCCTTACTGAAATCGAGGTAAATTAGATCCACTGCATTTCCTTTGTCTAAAAAATCTGTTACCTTCTCAAAGAAGGAGATCAGGTTGGTTTGGCACAACGATCTACCTTTTGTAAAACCATGTTGTATTTTGTCCCAATTACCATTGACCTCAATGTCCTTAACTACTTTCTCCTTCAAAATTTTTTCCAAGACCTTATATACTACAGATGTCAAACTAACAGGCCTATAGTTACTCGGATCACTTTTTTTCCCTTTCTAAAAATAGGAACTATGTTAGCAATTCTCCAGTCGTACGGTACAACCCCTGAGTTTACTGATTCATTAAAAATTCTTGCTAATGGGCTTGCAATTTCATGTGCCAGTTCCTTTAATATTCTTGGATGAAGATTATCTGGGCCCTCTGATTTTGTCCCATTAAGCTGTTCGAGTTTGGCTTCTACCTCGGATGTGGTAATATCTACCTCCATATCCTCATTCCCATTTGTCATCCTCCATTATCCCTAAGCTCCTCATTAGCCTCATTAAAGACTGAGGCAAAGTATTGTTTAGATATTGGGCCATGCCTAGATTATCCTTAACCTCCATTCCATCCTCAGTGTTTAGCGGTCCCACTTCTTCTTTCTTTGTTTTCTTCTTATTTATATGGCTATAGAACCTTTTACTATTGGTTTTAATTCCCTTTGCAAGGTCCAACTCTACATGGCTTTTAGCCTTTCTCACTTTATCCCTACATGTTCTGACCTCAATAAGGTAGCTTTCCTTGCTAATCCCGCCCATCTTCCACTCCTTGTAGGCTTTCTGCTTTTTCTTAATCACCTCTCTGAGATGCTTGCTCATCCAGCTTGGTCTACAACTCCTGCCTATGATTTTTTTCCCCTTTCTTGGGATGCAGGCTTCTGATAGTTTCTGCAACTTTGACTTGAAGTAATTCCAGCCTCCTCTGCCTTTAGATCCACAAGTTCTTCAGTCCAATCCACTTCCCTAACTAATTTCCTTAATTCTTTAAAGTTAGCCCTTTTGAAATAAAAAAACCCTAGTCCAGATCTATTTTTGTTTATCCTTCCATCTAGTTTGAACTGAATTAGCTCATGATCACTCGAACCAAGGTTGTCCCCTACAACCATTTCTTCTATGAGGTCCTCACTACTCACCAAAACCAAATCTAAAATGGCATCCCCTCTTGTTGGTTCTTCAACTACTTGGTGAAGAAATCCATCAGCTATCACATCCAGAAAAATCTGAGCCCTATTATTTTACTAGCACTTGTCCTCCAGTCTATATCTGGGAAGTTAAAGTCTCCCATGATCACACAATTCCCATTAGTGTTTACTTCATTAAAAACATTAAAGAGGTCTCTATCCATATCCAAATCAGATCCGGCGGTCTGTAGCACACCCAAGCACTATCTCAGGGAGGCTCTAGTAGCTTTCTTTCCCAATGTGATTTTTGCCCAGACAGACTCTGTCTTATCCATTCCATCACTTCTTATTTCTTTACAGTTACCTCATCATTGATATACAATGCTACTCCACCACCTTTGCCTTTATTTCTGTCTTTCCTAAACAGCACATAGCCTTCAATACCTGTACTCCAGTCATGACTACTATTCCACCATGTTTCTGTTATCCCTATAATATCGGTTTCACTTCCTGCACCAGTAGCTCTAGTTCCTCCATTTTGTTACCTAGGCTCCTCGCATTAGTGTACAGACATCTTAATTTTTGCCGTTTGGCTTCACTGACATTCTTTACCTGGTTAGGCACAGACATTCTACCACCAGTATCACCTATTAGACTGGTATCTACACTACCCTTCCTCCTTATGTCCATTCTTCTGCCCACAGCTGTATCCTTTCTTACTTTGTTTTCTTCCCTCTCAATGTTAAATTCGGCGTGGAGATTACCTGGACATCTCCCAACCATCTCCCCCAATTCCTAGTTTAAAGCTCTCTTAATCAGTTGGGCGAGCCTCCATCCTAGAAGTCTATTTCCCTCCTTACTCAGGTGAAGTCCATCCTGAGAGAACAGTCCTCTGTCCATGAATGCTTCCCAGTGGCCCATACATCCCAAAGCCCTCCTTATAGCACCACTGCCTGAGCCATCTGTTGATCGCATAATCATAATCTTGTCACACCTTTGTTGCCCTTCTCTAGGAACAGGCAGAATCCCACTGAAGATCACCTGAGCCTCGATTTCCTTAAGCGTCTTCCCAGTCTGGCATAGTCTCCCTTGATACGTTCCAGCGAGAATCTAGCCGTATCATTCGTTCCCACATGAAGGACAATCAACGGATTCTTTCCTGCTCCCGTTAGGATCCTTTTCAGCCTCAGGTCCACATCCCGTATCTTAGCACCTGGCAGACAGCACACCCTTCTGTTCTCCTGGATCAGCTCTAGTTACAGGCCTGTCTATTCTTCTCAGTAAGGAGTCCCAATCACGTAGACCTGCCTTTTCCTGGTGACAGTGTGATTCTCTGGTCTATCCCTGCTTCCACTGGCTGCAAGTCCTCTCGATTTTCTATTCACCCTTGCAATCCTCTGCAACCCATCCCTGTATCCTCCTGGGGCTCATATTTGGTGTTGTCTCCATTGACTCTTCCCCTCTTCCTGTAGGACTAGCTGCTCTTCTCTCTTTTTCTTGCCCTCTCACCTTCAGCGACCACCTGCTGTGCCCCTTCTTCATTTTCCAACTCCGCAAACCTGTTCCTGAGCTCTATTTCTCCTTCACTGGCCCGTCTTTTCCTCTGCCTGGTTCTCTTAGTCACATGCTTCCACCGTCCACTTTCCTCACCCAGCAGTCTCCCCTCAGAATTCTTTGGTGCTTCCATCTGCAAGTCTGAGATTATCCCTTCAGCCTCCTCATGTCTTTGCTCCATCATCTGCTCGAACCCCCTTCTAAACTCAACCAGAGTTTCCACTTGCATCTCCAGTCCTCGGATCTTTTCTTCCATCAGCGCTATCAGGAGGCACTTCATGCAGACAAAACTCTTTTCAGGTACTGCCTCCAGGATCATCTACATGCCGCAGCTTCCATATCCAGTCATCCTCATTGTGTCTTTCACTGCTGCCTCTGTATCGGTCACAGCCTTCCCACCTAAAACCTGTTAGTCCAAGAAACACAAACCAAAACAAACCCCCAGCAGGCACCATAACACTGGCAGACCACCATCTACTCCCTTCACTAGCCGGTCAGTTCCTCTGCCTAGGTCTCTAAGTCTCCCCCGCAAACTCCCCCTGTAAACTCCCAGTGCAACTCCCCTGTTTACAGCTCTGTCTGCTGACTGCTGTGCCGCTGCAGCTGTCTATGCCACTGCCTGACTGGCTGGCTACCTTTATAGGACCCCTAAGCAGGGCTCAGCTTCTCTCCCAGCACACTGCCCCTACCAGTCTCCAAACATACAAACTACAAAACACAAAAACCTGCTCCTCCAACAGAACTCCCAGTGAAACTCCCCTGTTTACAGCTCTGTTTGTTGGCTGCTGTGCTGCTGCAGTTGTCTATGCCGCTGCCTGACTGACCGGCTACCTTTATAGGACCCCTAAGCAGATAAGCCCCGCCCCCTAAGCAGGGCTCAGCTTCTCTCTCAGCACTTCCCTCTATCCACAAGGCATGTTACCCCGTCAAAGAAAACTATCAGGTTGGTTTGACATGTTGCAAATTTCTGTAATTCACTGGGTTGTCTTTATTCCACTTTTTATAAATTGGCACTATATTTGCCCTCTTCTAGTCCTTTGGCATCTCTCCCATCTTCTATGAGTTTTTAAAGATAATTGCTAATGGGTCAGATATCTCCTCAGTCAGCTCCTTGCATATTCTAGGATGTATTTCATCAGGCCCCACTGACTTGAAGACATTTAAATTGTTTAAGTAATTTTTAACACATTCTTTCCCTATTTTAACCTCAAATCTTACCTCCTTTTCTCTGGCATTCATTATATTAGATGCCCGATTGCTAGTAACTTTTTTGGGGGTGAAAACTGAAACAAAAAGGGCATTTAGCATTTTTGCCATTTCCACATGTCCAGTTATTGTCCCCCCCCCACTGAGTAATGGACCTAGCCTGTCCTTGGTCTTCCTCTTACTTCCAAAGTGTTTGTATAATGTTTTCTTGTTACCCTTTATGTCTTTGTAATTTTAACTAATTTTTACTTTTTGTATGATTCTTTTTTAATTTCAGATAATTGAAGATCTCCTGGTTAAGCCAGGGTGATCTCTTGCCATAATTCCTCTTTCCTATGCAGTGGGATGGTTTTCACTTGTGCTCTTAATAATGTCTCTTTGAAAAACTACCAACTCTCTCAAACTGTTTTTCCCCTTAGACTTGTTTCCCATGCATCTTACCTATCAGCTTCCTGAGTTTGCTAAAGTCTGTCTTCTTAAAATGCAATCTTTATTCTGCTGTTTTCCCTCTTACCATTCCTTAGAATCATGAACACTATTATTTCATGATCACTTTCACCCAAGCTGCCTTCCACCTTCAAATTCTCAACCACTTCTGCTCTATTTGCTAAAATCAAATCCAGAACAGCCTTGCCCCTACTTGATTTCCCCAACTTCTGAAATAAAAGTTTATCTCCAATGTATTCCAAGAATTTGTTGGATAATCTGTGCCCTGCTGTTATTTTCCCAACAGATGTCTGGGTAGTTGAAGTTCCCCATCACCAGCAAGTCCTGTGCTTTGGGTGATTCTGTTAGTTGTTTAAAAAAAGCCATAGCCACTCCTTCTTCCTGGTTAGGTGGTCGATAGTAGACCCCTACCATGATATCACCCTTCTTTTTTTACCCTTTTACCAGTACCCAGAGACTTTTCAACAAATTTGTCTCCTATTTACATCTCAACCTCATTTCATGTGTATACATCTTTGATATACAAGGCAATGCCTCCTCCCTTTCTTCCCAGTCTTTCCTTCCTGAGCAAGTCTCTGAGATTCTAGCTATGCCATAGCTGTGATTATTCACTAGTATTTCTAGTTCTTCCTGTTTGTTCCCCATACTTCTTGCATTAGTATACAGACATCTAAGATAGTGATTCGATTTCCCCTCTGTGTTCCCTCTTGTCTCTCCTTTGTTCCATGTTTCCTCCAGATTTTGAACTGTCAATCAGATCTTCATGTTTTTGATTTACCTGTGGGCTTTCGCCTAGTGCCCCCACCAAACCTAGTTTAAAGCCTGCTTCACTAAGTTAGCCAGTTTGTATCCAAAGATACTCTTCCTGTTCGTCAGTAGGTAATAATGTAGTTTAAACAACATGATTCTAACATTTTTTGCAGGAACATAGTCTAATAACACATGGTCAGGAATTAAAAACAACTATTTTTGAAATGAAAAACAAACCTGACATGCAAAAAAAATGGTTAGTGACAAAACTTATGTTTAGACTTACAGGATATGATGTAATCATATGTGAAAGAGAAATAAGAGGAGGAATGTCTTAGTTATATTGACATAGATATACAGAACTTACGTTTTGGGTACAATACTGTTGAGTTTCCTCTGCAGAACAATGGCACCTTTACACAAATCTATAAACTTTACAACCTGTGTGCAAAACTAGACAATTTAGAATTGGAAGAGTTAGCAAAGGACTCAAAGGCCCATATATTAATCGTGGAGACCTTATTAGCCATAATGAATTATGGGGAAGCAGGAAAACTGATTATAATGGCAAATGCATGGAATAGTTCATTGAGATGCATAACCTGGCATTGCTCAATACTGAAGCACCTACTAGGTTTTATTTGGTGGATGGAGCCTTTTAATGTTTAGATCTGGGAATTGCAACAAGCAAGACAGCAAGTAAATGCAGCTGGGAAATCTACAAAGAAGTGATCACTTCCCTATGCTAATTACATATTAAAGCCAAACAAATGTTGAAAACACTGAAGGAATTCCTACCTGGAGCCTTAGAAAAGGGAACTGGGGACTCTTTAAGAGTAAGTTTGCTGAGTATCTAAGTACCAATTGTATAAGTGACAATCTAGAGGAATTTCATGATAATATAATAAAGGGAGTTGTAGCAGTGCCCAACCTAGCTATATGTAAAACATTAAATTGCTACAAACTCAGAAATCCAGTTATATGGTGGAATTAAAATTATAAATGCAGCAACTAAAGAAATAAATAAGGCATACAAAGCAGAAGTACAATGACTAGGCAGGACTTAAGGAACTATAAAAGATGTAAAGCACAAAGATGTATTAAAAAGACAAAGAAAGTGTTGGAGAAAGTACTGTGGGAAATGAACAAAGATTCCAAGGTTTCGGAGATATATACACAAGTTAAAAGACTGAATGGGATACAGAGTAAAAACAAGTTTATACCTGGCCTCATAGTAAATGATAAAATTGCAAGTTCTAACTTAGGAAAAGCAGACCTTTTAGCAAAAGAGTTCCAAAAAGTTAGTAGTGATGCAAAATCAAAGTAAAGAGTTTTGTGAACAAAAAAGAATGTTTGCTGAAGAAAAACTGTGAGCTCTTACATGGCTGGGTAGAATATGAAGATTAAGTCCTAAATGAAAATTGCAGCATACAGGAACGCAAAAAAGCTACAGACAAAAGTGAAAATACAACCTCAGGTAAAGATAGCATATGTAATACAATGCTTAACCACCTACCAGAAAGGAGTTTAAGAATCTGAAATTATATAACAATGTATGGGGTGAAGGAATAATACCAGCAGAATGGAAGCAAGCAGTGGTTATTTCTATAGGAAAACCTGGCAAATTACACACAAACACCTGATGCATATAAAGTTATTGCCCTCATACAGTGTGTGGGCAAAATTATGGAAAGACTGATCAATGAGAGATTAGTATCATACCTAGAAAAAAATGAAATTATAAACTGTACAAAGTGGTTTAAGGAAAGGAAGATGCACAGTTGATCATAGAAGAAGATTAGAAACAGAAATACAAAGAATCTATGAGGAACAGAGTTTATGATAGCTGTCTTTTTGGACATAGAAAAAGTGTATGGCATACTATGGAGGGAAGGCTTGCTGTATAAACTGGCTGAAATTGGAACAAGAGAAAGAACGTTCTGGTGGATAGGAGATTTCTGTGGTGATAAAATCATACAAGTCAGGTTGGGGGCAGCTTTGCTGAATATTTATAAATTTACTAATGATACTCCACAGGTGAGTGTTATCAGCCCAACTCTCTTTAACGTTATGATTAACAATTTCTTGGAGAGTATATGGTCAGGAATAGGTATTACTCTATTTTAGATGACTGTGCTATATGGGACAAACATAGAAAACTCAAGATAGCTGTGTAGAGAACAGATGAGGCACTCAGGGGGATTTCAGAATGGAGAGATACTTGGAGATTTAAGTTCTCACTTGCCAAAACAAAGGGAATGATCTTCACAAACAAGGAAAATTGTGGAGAAATGGAACTTATATCTCCACACAGAAGAAATATAAGGAGTTCAAAATTTTACATTCTTAGGAGTTATGCTCGACAACCAACTAACCTGGAGGGGTCAAATAGATAATATAAAAAAAAAATTGGAGATATACCAATCTCCTAGAACTGGAAGGGATCTTTGAAAGGTCATTGAGTCCAGCTCCCTGCTTTCACTAGCAGGACCAATTTTTGCCCCAGATCCCTAAGTGGCTCCCATAAGGATTGGGCTCACAGCCCTTAATTTAGCAGGCTAATGCTCAAACCACTGAACTATCCCTCCCCCCAAATGTAAAGATAGGATGAATCTACTTACAAGCATTGCTGGGAACAATTGGGATACAGACTAGAACATGTGTTGATGCTGCATAGAGCACCAATAAGACTAGTTATAGATTATGGATGTCAAGCATTTAATTCAGCTTCTAAAGGAATACTTAAAAATATTAGAGCTAATACAAGCACACAATCTGTGAATCACATGTGGTGGGAGCACTACAACTCCATTGTGTGTGCTGCAGGTAACAACTGGAAAAATGCCCACACATTCAAGGATGAAAATGTTAAATTTAACCATTGGGGCTAAAGTTAATGGAAACAGTGCAGATAAGAGTACTAAATGAACATACAAGGCCTGTTGGGAATTAAGTAGACAAGAAGTAACTAGGCACCACAGACTCCCATATGCCAGCAGGGACAAAAGATGGGTAAAAGACTTGGGGGAAAAGGATGGGCTGGAAAAAATTAGAATTTTTAGTCATGGGTAGAACCCTACCAGATTCACGGTCTATTCTGGTCAATTTCACAGTCATAAAATTTTAAAAATCATAAGTTTCATGATTTCAGCTATTTAAATCTGAAATTTCACAGTGTTGTAATTGTAGGGGTCCTGACCCAAAGAGGAGTTGTGGAGGGTTGCAAGGTTATTGTAGGGGGGGTTGTGGTACTGCTACTCCTGCGATGCTTCTGGTGGCAGCAGTACCTTCAGAGCTGGGCAGCTGGAGAGTGGCGGCTGCTGGTGGGGATCCCAGCTCTGAAGGCAGAGACGCAGCCAGCAGCAGCACAGAAGTAAGGATGGCCTGGTATGGTATTGCCACTCTTACTTCTGCACTGCTGCACTGCACAGTTGGGCCCTCAGTCAGCAGCTGCCACTCTCCGGCTGCCCAGCTCCGAAGGCAGTGCAGAAGTAAGGGTGGCAATATCGCGACCCCCCTAAAATAACCTTGTGACCCCCCCACAATCCTCTTTAGGGTCAGGATCCCCAATTTGAGAAACACTGGTCTCTGCCATGAAATATGTATATTATAGGGTAAAAGTACACAGAAGACCATATTTCACAGGTGGAGAGTAGATTTCATGATCTGTAACACATTTTACATGGTTGTGAATTTGGTAGGGCCCTAGTCATGGGAAATCAAACTCTGCCTGGATGGTTGTCTCTCCAGGTGTGGATCTGGAATTATATAATAAAACAAAGAGAAGAGTAAGACCGTCAAATATGATGACTGAGATTTACAAATTTATACTGTTGTCAAATTTATATTGACAGCTCTAGAGATAACACAGGAAGAGTGGGGATGGCAAATTTGGAATTAAGAGATCTATGAGACTAACCAATTTTGGGGCCATTATGATGGCCGAATTGATGGGCATACTGTTGGCAGTGACTTGGTAAGTGATATATGCCCAACTATGACTGCTACCTACCGTGACTCTTTATCAGCTATAATGGCAATTAGAAAGGGAAAGCAGGAATGACAATCAATTCAATATTGTTCTTAACTCTGGAGTTGGGTATACATATATCCATAGTGTGGATTCCGGCACGTTAGGATACTGGACAATGAAATGGCAGATAAAGCAGCAAAAAAATGCCTTAACATGAGGAGGTTGATATAAAGATCCTTCTAAGTAAACAAAACTTTAAAAGTTCAGTTAAGAGAACTTTTGATGGAATGTCAAGAACTATGGGCAAAAGAGAAAAATGGATGAAGGTTCTATGGAATATGTCTTAAACTTGAGGACAAAGGTATACTTACTATTAAAAGAGAAGTGAAGTAACTACACTTATCAGAGGGGGAGCCATGTTAGTCTGGATCTGTAAAAGCAGCAGAGAATCCTGTGGCACCTTATAGACTAACAGAGGTTTTGGAGCATGAGCTTTCGTGGGTGAATATCCACTTCGTCAGATGCAATGAAGTGGGTATTCACCCACGAAAGCTCATGCTCCAAAACATCTGTTAGTCTATAAGGTGCCACAGGATTCTCTGCTGTAACTACACTTAGAGTGCTAACAGGTCACTGTAACCTGAATTTATATATTTTTTTATGAAACAAGCACAAAGACTGGTTGTGAGACATATTCGAAGTATAAGAAACAGTTTTGTAACTGCTGTGGCAATGAAGGAACAATTACACAGAAAGAAAGATTGTCTATGAAAAATTGAGACACCTCAAGGTGAAGGAATATAGACTGAAAGGATTGGTGAGAATACCGGGAAAACGAGGTAGCATTAAAAAGCATTATTTTACTTTTTCAAGGATACAGGACTGGGTAAGAGGATATAGATTTTTGCTTATGAGACAACTGTGCTAGATAGTGGTTATAGCCTCACATGCTGAAATTATGGCACCATAAAACAACAGGGAAAGAAACAAAGGAGACTGCAGTGTGGAAACTGACAGTCACTCTCTGGGCTTTGAGAGGGAAAAGGAAGAAACCCAGGGAGAGATAAGCTTTGGGATCCTGGCCCTAAAGGAAGGGTTTACCCAGAAGGGTGGAGAAGAGAGCCCATGGGAGCGAAGCAGGAAGCCCAGGGAAAGAGCAGTGAGGTTACAGATTGTGCAGACTGTGGCTGCTGGGTGTAGAGTCCCTGGGCTGTAACCCTGAGTAGTGGGCTATGGGGGCCATAACAGAACCTAGATGATCTAGCCTACTTAACAATGCAGGATTGCTTCTTATTACATATTTTCTGGTGTTTTGGTTAGTCTTATTTTTAATTTGCAAAGCATTGGGGCTTCTAGTGTTTCCTTTGGGGCATTTTACAGAACCCAAGAGATCTCATATTGTTAGGAAAATTTTCCAAATATTCAGTCTACGTTTTCCTTTCCTTAGTTTAGTCCAGTCTTTCTTTGTTATATTCTATTGTACATTCCCAAATAATCCCTCTCTCTCCTTGACGTTTACTCCCTTCATTACCTGCAGGTGGTTAGGCTGTTTTCATGTTCCCATTAACTTGCTACTTAATCCATGTCTACATACACACATTATATACATGCCTCATACAGATTTTACTCAGACTTTACTCAGGCACCATTTTGCTTTGAAGCTAGACCATGTGAGTGTTTTGCTTGAGTAAAGACTGTGTATAAACCGAGTAGGGATGTCAGCATTTGGCCCATGGTATTTAGTTCTTTTTCCATCATGACTCAGTCTTTCTAGGTCCTTGATAATTTTTGTTGCTCTTCTCTGAACTCCCTTCAATCAAACAAATACTGTCAGATGGTTCCAGATGGAACAGGGAAATTTTTACCTAGGATGCTGATACATCAGGTGACCCTAAGAAGGGTAAACCACACTACATATGTGGAAACACTGAATGTGTGGGATGAAGAAAGTGATATAAGGTCAAGGCTTCCCCTCCACAAACGGCACAATATCCATGCCTTGGCAGCACTAATTTATACATTGGAGTCAACACACATGAGTGATTCAAACTACAAACGCTGCCGCAGCTTATAGGAAACACAGAAGCCATCTGCAGCTCTTACTACTATACAATATTTATATAACAGAACTGTCCAGCAGGATCAGGATCAAGGCCCCACAGTGGTATACACTGTACAAAGATATATTCTCTGCCCTAAAGAAGCTACAGTCTTGTGTGCTTCATGGCAGACACCATGGGCACAAGCTGCTGAGTTAAGTACTTCAGTAGGCACAAACTCCTGCTACAGGTGTGTGTATGTGGTGTCTAGCTAATGCAGATAGCTACACCAGTTTGTGTTTGTAAGTTTGCTCCTAGGAGATTCCTGTAGCCTTGGGTCCAGGAACTACAATTCCCAAGGTGCACCACAAAGTGGGCAGTAGGAGGGTGAGACAGAAAGAAAGAGAAGAAGAATAATGTAATCTCTAAGAAGGAGCATGGGGAATAAGCCTCATCTATACTGTTATCTAGTTTCCCGAGTCTTCCTCATGGGGTTGAGGTACAAACATGTGCTTATGCAGTGACATTAGTTTTGGCTGTGTGAAATGGGGTATTTGAACATTCCCACAATTGTTATGTCAGTGTGGCATGCACACTGAGTTTAATTTACCCCATGTCTGTAGAGCATCTATTATGTAATACTACTTATCATAAATGTTCACAGCTGCTGGCTACTTGCATATTGACTTCTATGAAATGGCAATAGGTGTCTCAAACTGGACTGTCTGAAAGTGCTATTTCCCTTCCTTTCCCTTCCACCCATCTGTCAAATAATAATAATAATAAAAAATCATTTGGGCAATCCAACTGATTCATCATTGGCCCAGGGATCAAGTGTCCCACAGACACTACTGACTATATAGTAGATCCAGTTTTTGTTGATCAACACTATTATGGAATTTGCTGTTTGTAGGCCTGTTACTGAAAACCTTACAGGCAACGAATAGCACTAATTCAGCTGAATTGTCCCATAAAGTCAATGGATGAATTGAAGTCAATGGCAAAAGTCCATTGACTTTAGTGGGGCCAGGATTTCACCCAATGAGACTTCTTGTGCTATGCAATAGGAGTAAGGTTGCAGAATCATTCAATATGAAATACATATTATTTAATCAAATAGGACGTGTTTTTTTGCACCCAGGCTCAGTTTATCTCAGTACGGAGCCAAGCCGGAGGTCAGCCCAAATGCTATTAAAAACGTCCTAACATTTGTTCCGTGGATGTCACTTCTGAAACAGCAGCATGAAGTGTCCCGCTCAGAGACAGAGTTACATTTCCAATAGACCTCAGGGGCTTTAGACCAAAATAACATGATGTTGCCTGCCCCACCTTGGTTTCTTTCATGTTGCTGAAGAAAGGCAGGTATTGTTGAAATCCCTCTAATCCTGGTATTTAGGGTAGTTTGTTCCACCGGCTCCTCACTTTCATTGGTCACGTACAGTTTTATGTACATAGATTGCCCCTGCCAAGCAGGATGACACACCTCAATCTGAGAGGAAACTGGTTTCAGATATTGGCTCTAGCAGTGCTCTCAGCATCCTGGAATCAGGAAAGATACAGCCAAACTAGTCCCATCACTATGCTATCAACATTTATTTACTAATACTTTCATTTCCTGTTTTTTCAATGCTGTGCTCAAGAAAAACCAGCTTCAAAATCTTGTGTCTAGATTAACCACTTAAAGTGCCCACTCTAGACAATCCCAGGGATCGTCAGGCCCATGTCAAATGTTTTATAGGCAGGCTTCTTATCTGTATGGCTTAGCAGAACTAGCAACACGTACCCAGACTGTCCCTTTGTAGAATATATGCATTTTTTTCCAGGGGAGCAGCAAGAATGATTGATGAATTACACAGAGCTAAAATATTGGTAATGAACTCTGAAAAGAAACTAGCCCAATGAATAAATGTTTAAAGTCATTGCTAAACTGCTTCTGGTGAGATAAACATTTGAATTTGTAAATCAGCTTTAGAGTCTGATAATAATTAATATTTAGCTGGAAAATATTCATTGTCTAGGAGTTAATTAAATAAAGCTTATTTCAGTGATTGTCATGGATTTCAAAAGCAATATTTAAAGAGGATGGTACCATGTTCTTTAGATGCAGATTCCATTTCTTATTTATTTGTGTCCCAGTAGTGACAGTGAAGATTAGGGCCCCACTGTGTTTGGCGCTGCACAGATATAGAGTCAAAGGCAGACCCTGTCTCAAAGAGTTTACGTCTTTATAGACAAGACAGAGGGAAGGTGGGGAAAAGGAATCTGCAACATACAAAATGACTTTTTTTTAAACTGGTATATTACAAAAGGAAAAAAATCCAAAGGACTTTAAAATGAATTAATAAATAAATTAAAAACAAATCAAACAAAAACCCCAAAACATACAGTGGTACTTTATGTAGGTGCTATCTGTATTTCACAACTGCACAAATAGACAGTCTTAATTTATACCCAGCATTATTTACAACATAAGCCATAGCCACCCACTGCCTGTGCTAGAGGGAGGTCAGCCCAACCCCCAGTTTAATTCTCTGAGACTCACACACCTACCCAGCTTGGTAGATGAAGCGCCAGTCTGGCAGACAGGTTGAGAGTCCTGGAGGAAGCGGGGGGAGTTTGAAAGGAAGGGGGAGATCTTAAGGTGATAGGTGGGGAAAGGGATTCCTGGGGGAAAGGGGGAAATTCTGAGGCCCATGTTTGGCAGGGCTGGGGAGTGGGCAGTGTGGGGAGTTGCTATGAGTGGGGAAGGGCAGCACCTGAGCACAGATGAGCGTTTCAAGTGATGCTGTGGTGGGCTCCTCTGAATCCACAGGCAGCGGAAGCCAATGTGCTTGCTTGAGCAAGCATAATTTCTCCCCCTTGTACATATGCTTGATGATACAGTCTTTAATTATGTGGTCACATACTACGTCTTTTCGTATGACAGTTCATAACACATGAGGATCTGCCTTCCAATGTTTAGTTCCCTTTCCTATGTACATGGACAACTGGATATTTTTAGTAACATATTAGTAATATTAACAGAAATGATGCGTGTATGACATCTTCCTGCACCCCAGTGATCTGAATGGGAAATTTTATAGAATGATGTCTCACTGTGGTCATCTGAGTTAACTAGCAGATTTGTATGTATTGGAACGGACCTAAAAATGTATTACCTCAAAATAATTGACATAGGTTCACCAGACCTGCCCTTTTAAGAACTAGAATCAAATTTCTAGTAGAACTTGATTTGAGTAAAGCAGTTTTTCTCAACCAGGGGTACACAGAGGTCTTCCAGGGGATACATCAACTCATCTGGATCTTTGTCTGGTTTTACAATAGGCTACGTAAAAAGCACTAAGTCAGTAAAAACTAAATTTTCATGCAGACAATTACTTGTTTATACTGCTCTATATACTATAGACTGAAATGTAAGTACAATATTTATATTCCAATCTATTTATTTTATAATTATATGGTAAAAAAGAGCAAGTTAGCAATTTTTCAGCAATAGTGTGCTGTGACACTTTCTTATTTTCTGTCTGATTTTGTAAGCAAGTCATTTTTAGGTGAGGTGAAACTTGGAGGTACGCAAGACAAATCAGACTCTGAAAGGGGTACAGTAGTTTAGAAAGCTTGAGAGCCACTAGAGTAAAGCATAACAGTCCCGTCAGGACCGCTGCTAGGGTTTTGAGTGCCCTAGGCGGATGGTAATTTCGCTGCCCTGTGCGCTCGTCCCGCGGCTCCGGTGGAGCTGCCGCAGTGGTGCCTGCGGAGGGTCCAGTGTGCCTGCGGGCGGTCCACCGGAGCCGCGCAAGCAGCTGACCTTCCGCAGGCACGACTGTGGCAGCTCCATCCGAGCCGCGGACCAGCGGACTGCCCGCAGGCACCACTGTGGCAGCTCCACGGGAGCTGCCTGCCGCCCCCTCCGGCGGCGCCCTGACCCAGGGGACACCCTGGGCTGCTGGCTACCACGGTCGCGCCCTGACCCAGGGGACACCCTGGGCTGCCGGCTGCCGCGGCGGCGCCCTGACCCAGGGGACACCCTGTGCTGCCGGTTCCCGCCGGCAGCCCAGACTCCCTCTCTGTCCTAGCAACAGGGTTGCTCAACCATTTAAAAAAATATTTGGGGGCGCTTTTTGGCGCCCTCAAATCTTGGTGCCCTAGGCAACCGCCTAGTCCGCCTAAATGGTTGCACTGGCCCTGAGTCCAGTGGTAATAAAAATAAGAATCCAAGTGATATACTTGCTTTTTTTCTTTATTTTTGTCCAGATTTACCCCAAGTGATAGGCCAAAGCAAGGACTTTGCGTAATTACAAATCCCAGTGAACAATATCACACTGATGTGGAGATTAGTGTAGGCCAGGGGTCGGCAACCTTTCAGAAGTGGTGTGCCAAGTCTTCATTTATTCACTGTAATTTAAGGTTTCACGTGCCAGTAATACATTTTAACGTTTTTAGAAGATCTCTTTCTATAAGTCTATAATATATAACTAAACTATTGTTGTATGTAAAGGAAATAAGGTTTTAAAAAATTTTAAGAAGCTTCATTTAATATTAAATTAAAATGCAGAGCCCCCCCGGATCGGTGGCCAGGACCTGGGCAGTGACAGTGCCACTAAAAATCAGCTCACGTGCTACCTTTGGCACGTGTGCCATAGGTTTCCTACCTCTGAGTCTAGGCACTATTAACAATTCTGCCTCTATGGCAGTTTCTCTGAGACTGGGGTTGCTGCTTGTGTAGGGAAAGCCCTGGTGGGATGGGCTAGTTTGTTTATCTGCCCCGTCCGCAAGTCCGCCCGATCGTGGCTCCCACTGGCCGTGTTTCACTGCTCCAGGCCAGTAGGAGCAGCTGGCAGCAGCGTGAGCCGAGGGACTTACTGACTGCTGCTTTCAGCAGCTCCCATTGGCCTGAAGCAGTGAACCATGGCCAGTGGGAGCCGCGATTGCTGAATCTGCGGACAGTGCAGTTAAACAAACTGGCCCCACCCCCCAGGGGCTTTCCCTATACAAGCGATGACCCCAGTTTGAGAAACACTGCTCTGTGGCAATCCAGTCTTTTCATTCACTTCAGTGGGCTTGTCAGGCTCTCAGCATGCGTGTACTGGAGATCTGTATGTGTCTACAATACTGTGCACAATGGCCAAACTCATATTTTAGGATTAGATAATGTGATGACTGCTTTCTTTCTTGGGACACATAGTGCATTTCTATGCAACCAGAGGTGTTTTTTCTGCCGTTTGAATCCACTGATGCTATTATTCAAATGTTTAAAAAGAATGGAGTTAGGGATTGCCAAAGGGAGCATGGTAGCTAGTCTGGGTACTTATTCACCTGCGTAGTCTCACTGACTGCAGTGGTCTTGTCCCTAAATGCTCACGAGCATGGATAAGAGTTGCACAGACTAGCCTTTTTAAAAAACAAAACACCAGGTTTTTATGTATAAGAAAAGCCATGTCTCGTTTTGATATTCAGAGTAGAATACCTCCCAGACCTTTCTATATTATTGGTTTTTGCTCCTCAGCAGAAAACTAAGCTGTTGGTAACAGCTGTATCTTGCTTTTTATTGTAGTCCCCAAATCCTGCTCTTAATGGGGCTAATGAAATCTGTGATATACAAGATCAGTTTAAATAAATTCATCAGCAAGTTGTGTCTTTTGCTAGTAGAAATCAGAGAGTGGTACCTGCACCATCAAAAACTTCTAGATCTATATAGTTCCAAAGACACCATCTAAGTGTCTAGTGCTCATATTCATTCTCTTCAATGCCACCAGTTTCATGTTAGTGTGCCTATGTAACACAGAGCCCAATACTGTAAGCTAATGTTGAACTCCAGTGTTAATCAATGGTGGTTGGGGGTACTCAGTGCCTCACAGAAAGCACTCACCAAGTCACCATCATGGATACTTAAGCCCAAGAAAGAAACAATAGTCTGGTTAAAGCCACACCAGACTAGAAGCATGAAAAAGTGGATTCTAGCCCTGGTTCTCCTGGATACTGCATATGTAGGGTTGGGTATTTGGCCAGTCCAAAAATAATCAAATATTTTAAAGCACTAACTTATTAAAACAGTAACAAAAAAGGTTAAGACTTTATGGTCACCAATAGGCTTAAGTAGGTACTGATGCCTAATTAAAAAAAAAAGTTACTTAACTTAGTTTATCTTAACTCAAAAATCTGAAATTATGAAATTAAGTTCTAAAAAATGAAAGTAAAATTATTACTTTTCTGGCACTGTTAGGTAAGCATTTTAGTGTGAGCATTATTCAAGACTGATTAGTTACAAAACAAAAAATAAATAGCAGTAAAACAAAATCTAGAAACTATTAAAGAAAACTGTCATTTTAAAATGACTCATGCTATGTAAGTGTCAAGCAACTCTTCAAGCAGCAAGTAAGTGATTTGTCACATAAACACCACCCTATACCAGAAGCCTACTGACTGCTATACTTACCTGCAAGCCTCCAGCTTCCATCCAGACCACATCGCACAATGCATTGTCTACAGCCAATCTCTAAGATACAACAGCATTTGCTCCAATCCCTCATACAGAGACAAAGACGTACAGGATCTCTATCAAGAGTTCTGAAAACTACAATACCCACCTGGTGAAGTGAAGAAACAGATTGACATAGCCAGAAAACTACCCAGAAGTCACCTACTACAGGACAGGCCCAACAAAGAAAGTAACAGAACGCCACTAGTCATCATCTACAGCCCCTAACTAAAACCTCTCCAGCACATCATCAAGGATCTACAACCTATCCTGAAGGATGATCCCTCACTCTCACAGACCTTGGGAGACAGGCCAGTCCTCGCTTACATTCAGCCCCCCAACCTGAAGCAAATACTCACCAGCAACTACACACCACACAACAATAACACTAACCCAGGAACCCAGTGAGGGTTAGCTCAGTGGTTTGAGCACTGGCCTGCTAAACCCAGGGTTGAGAGCTCAGTCCTTGAGGGGGCCCTTTAGGGAACTGGGGTAAAAAAAATTGTCTGGGGATCTGTCCTACTTTGACCAGGGGGTTGGACTGGATGATCTCCTGAGGTCCCTTCCAACCCTGATATTCTATGACCCCTGCAACAAACCCTGTTGCCAACTATGTCTACATATCTATTCAAGGGATACCATCATAGGACCTAGCCACATCATCAGGGGCTCATTCATCTACCTATGTGCCAGCAATGCCTCTCTGCCATGTACATTGGCCAAACTGGAAAGTCTCTATGCAAAAGAACAAATGGACACAAATCTGACATCAGGAATTATAACATTAAAAAACCAGTAGGAGAGCACTCAGTCTCCCTGGACACTCAATAACATACTTTAAAGTGGCAACTGCCCTGGTCCATGAGTGGAGATCCTAGGCACTACTGCAATATGAATGAATGACTTCCCTAACAGACAGGCTGTTGTGAAGATAAATTCATTACTGATTGTAAGATATTCACAGATATTACAGTGTTATGGGTCATGTGAATACCTAGATAGAATTTTTTGTCCACAATTAATTGTAAAATCAGAGACAACTTCTCAAAAATCATATCCAAAACATTTCTAATGAAGAAATTCAATAAATTAGGACTATAGATGGGCTTCTCCCCCCGAGACACTTTTGCTTGTGCTGTCTTCATTTTTTCCCATAATACTCAAACCAAGGCCAGGAAGCTTTCTTATTGATATTCCATGTCTTCAGTTGCTTCACTATTTATCATTGATACACTTGTCAAGGGAATGTTTCCTTTTGAGAGGACAGCCTTGTAAATAGCATATGTCACACCTGTTGGTTTAAATCAAGGGTCGGTAATCTCTGGCACGCGGCTCACCAGGGTAAGTACCCTGGCAGGCCGGGCCAGTTTGTTTACCTGCCACTTCGGCAGGTTCGGCCAATCGCGGCTCCCACTGGTCGCGGTTCACTGTCCCATGCCAATGGGGGTGGCGGGAAGCTGCAGCCAGCACATCCCTCGCCCACGTCGCTTTCTGCCGCCCCCATTGGCCTGGGACGGTGAACTGTTGCCAGTGGGAGCCGCGATCAGCCGAACCGGCCGACGCAGCAAGTAAACAAACTGGCCTGCCCTGCCAGGGTGCTTACCCTGGCGAGCCGCGTGCCAGAGTTTGCTGACCCCTGGTTTAAATGCTTTTAAATAAATCATTTCTGCACTCTAATTGCTTCCTCCTGTTTTTCAGAAGACGGTCTTTGTATCTATCTGTTCTCTTAATCTCTGTCATCTCCTTTACACCTGTTCGGGCTTTTCTAACAGCTCCAGTGAATTCCCAAGGCAGATGGCTGGGAATCAAAAATTAAAGCTCAGCTAATATCTGAGGGCAAGTCTAATGGTCTTTCACTATTAGATCACACACAGCTAGAAGGGGAAGAGCTCAGCCATCTTATCAATTTGCAGTTTTCCCATATAAATATTTTCAGATATGTTGTCAGCCCTCTCAAATCCTCCCTTTCTCTTTCAAACACATCTTGTTACCACATACAACCAACTCCACATGGGAAGAGAGAGACTATGACACAATTTCTAGAACCATGTGGCACCTCCTGATCTGCCAAACATTGACACACAGGGTCAGATATTGCTTTTGATTACATCTCTGCAACTTCTGTGAGTTTCATAGTGGTTGGCATTTGTGTAACGGGGAGAAAAGCTGGTTCAGAAAGTCTGATTTCACATCTGGCATAGCTTACAGTGCAAGAATGTTCTCTCATGTTAAGTTATTGTCAGTACAGTAACAAGCTTGATTTCCAAAGTGTGGCTTAACTTTGAAAAAATCAAAGATATTTTTCCTAAAAATCTGCAGGAAAATGGACCAACTAATTCCCTGGCAATCTCATTGGAACTGAGCACTGTTGTCAGGAGTAGGAGGAGGTATTCATTATTATTATTTCACATTTGAATACACTATTAGAGTGCCAGAAGTATGTGGCGCAATTGCTGTGAGAATATAGACAACCACTTATCTGGGGACTCAAATTTAGAAGATGCCGAGCACACTGAACTTCCTTTGAAACTAGTGAGAATTGAGGGTCCTGGGCATCTCTTGGGGACACTTAACTCCAGCAGGACCCTGATTTACTTTACACATGGCACGATGTAAGAAGAGATAAGATTAGTCAAAGGGGAAGTTTTCACAAGATAAGGCGCTAGAATTGCATGTTTTCTCAATCTATGTATCATGTTAGTTTTCCTCTTTTTTTTTTTTAAACTTAGAATTTCTAAAGTTGATGTGGGAAACATAAGCCTCCCATGTGGAAAATCATCTACTCTTAGGCAAAATTTTGAGTTATGGTTAAGATTCTATAGTACTGAATATGCCAGTTCTGAGGTGAATTTGTTCAGCACTGAATGGTCCCAAAATGTGTCTGCCACCTACACAATCAGGTACATTATATGTAATATTTTGTTACATTCAAATAAACCTCACGGAACACTCTGTTTCTGCATGGCAAATATGAGAATACGGTTTCTACACTTCTGCCAAGAAATGCATCTCAAAAAGAGTTATAATGCAGAACAAATATGGAATATTGACTTTATGGTATCTTTTGACCCTCACTTTTGCTTTCTCTAGTGCAAACCGCCTGCAAGGCTGACACTGTGGCCACTCCATGGATGACATTCACCCGTGCAGTGGGCCAGCACAAGGCCTATGTACTACATAGGCACAGTTGCCAAGTTCTGTGCCACTCTCTGTGTGATTATATTTCACCAGTGAGAAGGTCACTTATTTTCTCCTCAGGCTGCCTATCAGCAGCAGGACAGGTGTGAGGGAGGCAGAAACCTATCTATCCCTCCCCACACAACGGGGTGGACACAAATAGGGTGACGGTAGAGCCTAGAGAACATGCTATTGCGGGATTCAGGGACCAACTGTGGAGGAGGAGGAGATCTGGGGGCTTGTTCAAGGAGAGGGTGGAGGAAATGACAAGAGAGCCTGAGGCAGCCAGTGGCAGATTTGAATACAGGATGAGGCCAGGAGTAGGCTCCATTATTCTGCCCCCAACCCTATTGCTACATCCTGCTCCCTTTGGTTCACATCCTCATTCCTGGTCACTGTCGACTGTGTCCTTGCTCCCCTTGTGCCACCACAGCCTGTCCCTGCCCCTTCTGTTCCCATCCCCACGTCCATTCTAACCCTGCCCCCTTCCTGCACTCGCTCCCCTGGCTTTTCTCTGCACCTCCCAGCCAGAGAGTCACTTATGGAGCCCGCTGATTCCTCTTTCTCTTCCAAGCCACCAGTTTCATGCTGACTGGGCACCAGCAAGGTGAATGTTGAGAGCAGCGGAGTGTCAGAACATCTCTGATGGCTGCGAGGAGTAATTGTCGGATAATCCGGCTCACTCCCTGTGGGATGCACAGGATTCTAGCAGGGCTGCCAAATGTGTGAGTGTCATGCCCAATGCATTAAACTTGTCAGTCCTGCTTCAATCCCACTTTATCCCTGAAAATAGGTTCTAAGTGCTGCACAGGTCTCATGCTGGCCCTTTGCTTCTGGGTGAATTTAACTGGTATAAGGAACTTCCATCACCTTCAATGACCATCCCATGAACTGATCAGCTGCAAGATTAGGCATTTGTGCATTCAAATGGCAGACAGACTGCATACCCATGTGAGGGGCATTTTCTTTTAAATAAGGAATACTTATTAAAAAGTCATTGAAACTAGGTCCCACAAGTCACTATGATTGGCAAGTCCATGGGGAATTGTGCCTTCTGCTGCTGATTGTTTTGCTATCCTCCCAACCCACCATTTGTCTGTTTTGTTCACCTGCCAATGCACCTAGGTGGTGCCTTCACTAGTAAAACAATGTGTGTTCTTACCACATTAGTTAACACATGGAAACTAACACCAGGTAAAATCCTGGTGAAGAGAAGGCAGTCTGTAGTTTTCGCATGAGTTAACAAATTGAAAGGGAGCCTAGGTTTCGCCTAAACCTGCTAACACACCTTAAAAGTGCAGCTGCCTTTTCTTCATAAGGGCTTTACCTCCTATTAGTTACACATTAGCCAACACACCTTTTTTCCTACTGAAGAAAAGGTCGTAAAATCTCAGGGACAGGAACTTTCTTCCTTTCAGACCCAGAAAGATGCATGCTGGGGCAGCTTTAAAGAATCCCATAACAACATTTGCTTTGTGGAACTGGAATAAAACGAGACAAAATGCTCATATTGTTCTGAAGTACAGTAATAATTTTGGTTATATCCTGTAGATTTTTAATAACTATTTCATTCTCATAGACTCCTCCATATGAAAAGGTCTATTTTTTTCCTTCAGCTCCCTGCATTGTCATCACACTGTTCTTGTACGCTTTTCATAACAAAGGTGAGATGAAATTCAGCATTGGATTTTAAGATATTTTCCAAACAATACAATCAGGGTTTCACTGCTGTTTGGGAACAACTGATTACAGCAGATTGTGCAATTACTGGCAAAGCAAACAGAAATCACCTCACTAATCAACAGGGAATACAAATGTCAAAAATTAAAGTAATCACAAGCCATCAACATTTACCTCAGACAAGTTTTTAATTGTCACTTAAAAACAATCAAACACAAGGGCATGATTCAACTTAGTTCTTGATCTGGGGATAGCTGAGTAGCAAGATTTTCTAGTTTCAAATTGCTAATCTCAAAACCAAGGATTGTTAGATTTTAATGCACTCAGTAGTCACATTTCTTCTAAATTTAATATAGAAATCTTAGAACAGAGCATTTCCAGGAAACTAATTGGGAAAGTAATGCTCTGTGTCTGATTTCAGCACTCTGTGGAAAATGATGCTTCACTTAATGACTGAACACCTGTGAGCAGCTCTCAAACTAATACATAGAAAGTTGTCCCCAAAGGAATATAAGTCTCTAAGTATAAGCAAATCAGATCACGCCAACAACAACAGCACATTCTGTTACATCTCCATTCACAAAGAAGTGGGATAATCCTCCTGATACAATTTGCTGGCCAGGAGACTTAGTAAAACATTATTTCGCTTCCACAAGAGCAACTACAAAATCCCAATTAGTGGACCCTATCTGAGTAGCTGACAGCTTTAATAATCTTGCTGGTTAGCATCTGGCAACAGAGTCGAGTCTCTTTCTCTCTATAGGGTTTTCAAACTATTTTGTAGTTCACTCCAGGTCTGAGCAATATCTGGTGCTATAATAGCAGAACAGGTTCTCTGGGAAGTGTGGGTGGACAAACCCAATCTTTTCTGCTAGAGTTTTAGTAGGTGACACTCAGCCAGAGGGACAAGTGGGCATGTATGGGTCAAGACCTGGGAATTAGATATTTTGTATGCTAGGTAGGAAGTGTTGGGACCTATGTTGCAGATGACTGTCAATACCTCCAGAAGGAAAAGAACAAGATGCCAGTTTCTCTTGAGAAGGTGATTGTTAGACACTTGCGTAAGAAAACGTAGTTATAGAGTCACAGAGTTTAACGCCAGAAGGGACCACTAGATCTTCTAGTTCGACCTCCTGTATACCACAGGCAACCATGACCACTACCATTCAGCATCCACACACTAAACCCAACAACCCAAATTAGACCAAAGTGTTACAGCCCTTAAGAGGCTAAACTACTATGTGCCACAAAAAAGAATAGGAGGAACCGAGATACACCAAGGCCTGAGGCCCCTGCAGTGGCAGAGGAACGACTGAGATAAAGCCTGATAATTCTGGCAAGTGACCTACACCTCATGCTGCAGAGGAAGGTGAAAAACTTTCAAGTTCACTGCCAATCTGACCTGGGAGGAAATTCCTTCCCAACCTCACATATGGCAAAGAGTTGGACCATGAATATGTGAGCTAGAACCAGCCACCTAAGCTCATGAGAGACAGAATACTCAGTGTCATCTCAGAACACGAGCCCACTCCGTTTAGTGCCCCATCTCTAGATGTGCCCATCTTTGATGCTTCAGAGGAAGGAGAGCAAAAAACAAAACAAAAAAAACCCTCACACTCCAGAATACATTGAAGGAAAAATAAACCCCTTTCTGACTGTTACCTCAATGTATTTATAGAACCCAATCATATTCCCTCTCAGCCTTCTTTTGGCTAGGCTAAACAAGCCAAGCTCTTCCAGTCTTTTCTCAAAAGACAGACCTTCCATTATCCTAATCATCCTCTTTTCTGCACTGGATCTAGTTTAAACTCATTTTTCTTGAACATAGGTGACCGGAGTTGTATACCGTATTCCATATGAGGTCCTACCAGTGTCTTGTACAATGGCATTAATACTTCTGTCTCTACTGGAAATGCATGATACATCCCAGGTATCCTAGGATTCCTTATCTTTCTTACACAATGACTTGATGACATTCTGACGTCAAAAAGGTTTCTGTTACATCACATTGGTAGCTAATCGACATCCCGTGATCGACCAACACACCAGGGTTTCTCTCCTCCGTTGCTGCCAATACATGAGCCCCCAGCTTGCAGCAGGAATTCTTATTATTAGACTCTAAGGGCATGGCCTTAAATTATGTACTATTGAATTTCATCCCATTTCTGTTACTCAGGTCTTCAAGATCAGCTAGATCTTATTGACAATGCCTCCCAACTTTGTATTATCAGCAAATTTTTTCCCTTCTCAGATGTGGTAATTTCCATTTCTGTACAACAGCCATCTTGCCTTCATGCCCTTGGTCCATATTATCATCCTTACTGAAAACTGAGGCAAAGTATTTAGTTTTGGGCCCATACTGACTCATAGACTCATAGACTCATAGGTCAGAAGGGACCAATATGATCATCTAGTCTGACCTCCTGCACAAGGCAGGCCACAAAACCCTACCCATACACATACACAATTTTAAATTAACAACCTAACCACTGATGAGTTTTTTGAAAATCCTCAAAATTTGTGATTGAAGACCTCAAGCCCCTGCAGAGAAGCCACCGCAGCGCCCATAGCCCCACGCTGCAGAGGAAGGCGAAAACTCCCAGGGCCCTCTGCCAATCCGCCTGGGGAAGGAAAATTCTTCCCGACCCAATAATGGCGATCAGCTAACCTGAACATGTGGGCAAGAACCACCCAGCTTTAGACCCAAGAAGAAATTCCCTGCAGTACCAGTTCCCATCCCCCATCCAATCATCCCCATCACCGACCCTTTGAGGCAACTATCTGCCGTAATCCAAGAATCATTGCCCCCAAAATTAACAATCCATCAAATAAAATTCCTCCATATACTTATCAGCTTAATTAAAGCCAGAGAATCTTTTTGCCCCCCACTAACTTCCCCTCGGAAGGCTTTGTCAAACTTCCTCCCTATGGTTAAGAAACTTGGTCCTTAAATTTCAAGTCCTAAAACTTCCTAAATCGTTTTTTGATTACCCATTCGTCCTCGTGGCTACATTGAGTATAAAACTTAAAATTTTCCCTTTTCCCCTCCCTACGTAAAATCCCCCCTGTATATTTATATGAGCAAGCCAATATCCCCCCGACCTTCTTTTTTTGGCCAGGCTAACACGCCCAACTCTGATCAAATTCGAGCTCAGAGGCTCCTTTCCCATAAGTGCAGATTTCATTCCCCGGATCATCCCCTAATAGCCCGTCTTTCTGAAACCTGTTTCCGTCTGAAAGATGTCTCTTTAAATTGTCTTCCCCATTAATTTCATGTCCTTGACTGAGGCCAGTCTTCCAACCTATCCACTTTGGTCCTCCAGACAGAAATTTTGTGGAGAAAACATCTTTTTTTTCAACACTTCAGGGTTTTAGCTTGATCGCCATATTTGGTCCGGGAAGGATTTCCCCTCGGGAGCCAGATTGGCCAGAGGCCTGGAGTGGTTTTTTTCAACCTTCCCCTTTGCAGCGTCGGGGGGCATGGTCTCTTCCACTGCACTTCTTCTGCAGCTTGAAGTCTTTCCAATACCACAATTGAAGACCTTTTAATTAACTCAGACATAGTTGGCAAATTTGGTTTTGAATAGAAACGTTGGATGGGTTTAGGTTCTTGTGGCCCCCCTGCCCTTTTTGGGCTCAGAGGTCAAAGACTTATGATATCATATTTTGGGTCCCTTCCTGGAAACCTTTTAAAGTCTAATGCAAGTCCATTTTGTTTAAAAAAGCAGAGTATCAAACACAAGAAGTGAACAATTTGACCCAATGTCCTTGGAATGATCTTTCCCATTGATAACCATAACTGCGAATACTGAGGCCTTCTGGATTTGTTGCCGCCATTCAGATTTTTAATGGAGAAGCTGGGTGCCCGCATTTTTCCCTCGCAAATGCAAAAGTGAAAATAAGGTCTCGGAGATGAAAAAATAGAACAGTGAGCAAATTAGTTCAAGTTTGCTCAGTGGGGGAAAAGTTCTTAAGGCTGGTAATATTAGGAAACACTATTTTTCACAGGGGGTGGTGAAGCAATGGAATGGTACCTAGGGAGGTGGGGTTGGATAAATCTCCCCTTTTTTTTTAGGGTTGCTTTAAAGGGCCTTGTTTTTGGACAGAAGCCCTTGGGGGGTGGGTGATGATTTTGTTTGGGCATTGGTTCCTGCCCCCTTTGGAATTAGATGACCTCTCTGAGGCCCTTTCCCCACCTACATCTTCTTATGAATCTCCCTATAGACATGCCGGGTGGGCAAGTTTGGTTCTAAACTGCCTCTTGAGTTCCCAACCCACAGGAATTATTTTTCCCTTACCGACCTTTGAAGACTTCCCTGCAGTAAACCCATTTCAGCCTTTTCCTTTTTGCTTTTTGAAACCGGTGTGGTTCAACTGAAACCCCGTATCTGTCTAGCCTCCCACCTTTTTTCCTAGACGCTTTCCAAACCCTGCTCAAGTGAGCCATATTTTCCTCAAGTTGTAATGAATTTCCATGCCCTAGAGCGAGCTGAAGTGGTCAGGGAATAGAGCATGCACTACACATTAACTTGCTACCACGTCCCATGATATCACTTTGACTATACTAGGGATTCATTTCCATGATCTCCTTAATGCTCATTATATGATATTGACCGTTAAATACAATGCATTGTCCAAGAACAGAAGCATTCTTCTGACTTGTTATTTGGCGGTTTGTAATAATAAGAGCTTTTTGTATTCTTGGCGCCTAATTTTTGGCCCGCCAGTTAACCGCCTGATGAACAAGTTCCGAGGTACACTATTGTCAGCAGCAACTTTCACTCCAAATAGCGCATTGGCTCTCCCCTGGCGTTGTTGTTCCCTGCCCAGGCCTCTACGTTGCTTTACCACGAAAGAGCAGGATAGGGTGGTATTATCATCTTTGGGGTACACCAAACCGACCTTCGCTATCATCACCGAAAAAGGCCTCCCCAGGAGTCTCGCACCAGTCATAAAGCCTTGAAGTCGCAGAGGCATGAATACGGCAGGGTGTGCTCTTCTCGCCCAATAACAATACAACGGTCCCTGTGTACTGCTCCTTTCGCTGGAAAAAGATAGGCTGACAGTATTTATGCACTGTGGCCATCGCAGGAAGCTCTGGCGGAAGAAACAACTGGGAGCGACGACCTATCATCCCCCAAACCTGAGATGTATCAATTAAGATTTGCCTCTTGTTTCCCTGGCTTTTCTGGTATCTAGAACAATAGACCTCCGAAGAGGCAGAGATTACAAATACCAAGGTGGCTTTAGGCTCTTTCCTTATATCTGTCCAACAGGAAAAGTTCCTTCACTTTCCTTTGTGCTTCACGTGCCCCTCAAATAGCTTCCTTTTTGTGCAAATAAGTGTGAGTAACCTCCAGTTGCAGCTAATTGGTATCGGACTCTCCATACCCGCCTGGCTCAATCGGCGAGGCTGGGTAAGTGCCGCGCAATTCGAATCGCCAGGCGATCGCGGTCGCCCTTTCCCCGTTGTATCTCGCACACGGGGGAAAGGCAGCAGCAGAAGTCGACCGGGATGCGAGCCGCACATCCCGCCAACTTCGCGAGGATCGCGAAGTATCCCATCCAAAAGTTTGTCCAAATCGTCGCCTTCAGCTTACGCTATTCGTATTTTTGAAGTTGCGTATCTTTAAATCGACCCCCCTCCGCCCAGTTGGGTAACCAGGGCCTTGATTGTTTATGGTTTGTTTCCCCGCTGTCACCCAGATTTTTAGTTTGAAACAGCCTTGGTGAACAGAATGACTGAATTCATAAGGCATGCAAACAAGCACTTGGTTATAACCTCCCCCATCTTGACCTCTGATATTCAGTTGCGCATTGAGCAGTTTTGTTGGTTTGGTGACTCGAATGAGGGTGATTCCCTGTGTCTTCTGGGGGGAGAATTATGTCCATTGAAAAAGAGCTCTATAATGGAAATATGGAATTGCCCATCTCAAAGTCAAGCAGATACATGGCATGGTTTCCTATTTCACAAGAAGTTTGGCAAGGCCCTAGATTCGGTCCGACTATCATGTTTCAATATAAGCCCTTAAATTGGTTAATGGAATAAGGTTCGAGAAGGCCCAGCCTATTTTGGTGATTTGAGCTACATACACAATTGCTGCCTTCGAAAATACACTGGAATAGAGTGGGGTCCCTTTTTTTTGGCTCAGTTTCCCTGGTGATCTGCTGAACGAAATGGCTTCGATCATACGTTGTAAAGAAAAAGCGCCCACAGATGGGTTTTGCTTGTTTTCAGCCCCGGATAAACTCGTTGCCCTGGGTGCTACCGATCAAGAAACCCTCTAGAGTTACAGGATGCAAGATTAGGTTATACTGTTGGGCTCAGATCATGAACAGGTGGCAAACTGGTCCAATATATGGCAGGTGACATAGCAGTAACTTCAGCGCCCTCTACGGGGATTGGCCAGACATCCAAAGCTTTTGCACAAAGCCCCCCTCGCAAGGATCATATAGAATGACAGTCTGTTAATCAACATCTATGGACAACGCCAGAGAAGTTTGCTAACGGGGGGCCTATGTATATCTGAAGCAGCGAAGAGACACATCAGCTGACTCGGGCCCAATGTAGGAGCTGGAGCAGTTTAGGAGACATCAGCAATGAGAGGGATATTGAGAAGCCATCACATCCGTCGATACAATGACCCTCCCAGCATGGCATCGATGTTTGGTGTGGCTGCGCTCTTCCCTGGTATGATTGAAGTAATTCTATTTTATTTGGCTTTAATAGAAATCGCCACGATAATTCATAAGTGTATCCACTTCAGAAATGATGCCACAGTAGCCATACATAGCTAGTGACTTTATTTCGGTTGGGTGAGCCCCCAACAGTCTTTTGGTGTGTTGTTTGGATAATGACTTGAATTCCCAGTTCATGTACATAACAATGAATATACCAAACACAATAAATGTACATACAGCTAGACAGATATAGGATTGCTTTCAAATCTGCAAGGTAGACTCATAATCTTTTTTCGGAAAGATTTGCAGGGGTGGATGAAAGAATATTCCACGAAGCTCGCCTGTGAGGTGTATGATTGGTTATTTGGATGTATTCTTTTTTGTAGATGGCTGAGCATTATGTTGGGTCCTGCTGATTAATCAAAATAAGATTTTTTGAGAGTAAGACCATCTGGTACGCAGTCATAATTCTGTGGCTTGCAACAATTCTTCTATCGTCTAGAACAGTGGGCTGAGGGCGGAGAAATTGTGTGTTATACAAGAAAGAGGAGATAAAAATGTTGTGAATATCCCTAACCTTTTTTTTTACTTTTTGGAAGTCAATATAGTAGGGTCACATATAATTCACATAACTTCACTTTTCATTCAATAAGTCCTTTTATTGTGGTTTTTGAAATAGGTTCTCAGGGTAACTGGTTCCTGTCTACCCTCCTATCGTAAACATGGATTGGGGTGGCCATGGCAATTCCATTTTGGGGTGTTAAAATTTGTTCTTTTAGGTGAAGATAGTTTAACAGGACATGAAAAATACTAATATTGGAATAGACCCTCTTTGAAGATACTCTAAGTTTAATATATTTGAATCACTAACGGGTGGCCCCCCTATACCATTGAGATCTTGCTCCAGTCTATTTTCTTTTAGGTGAACAACTTGTAGTTTGCATGATGGGAATAACATTTAATCAGATGGTTATCATACAAAAACTTGGGGAAATGAGAGATTAGAAGCTAGCTGGGCGGTGAAACTCAAACCCTAGTAATAAGGTGCAGAAATAATGTTTACTAGATTGGAAAGAAAAAACTGAAAGGAACAAACTCTAAAGCAGTTATGACAAATACGAATATATGGTCTACTTTATGCCATTGCAGTCAAGGTTCCTGCTCCTCTGGTTAAAAATTTCCACAGCATGGGTTTTTTTTTCTGTTATGTATCATTCAAGCTTGTAACGGTTTCGGGAAATGCCACATACAGAGCTGAGCAAACACACTCAAAAAAACGGTGAACTAAAACTCATCTAATGGGGACCCTTCACAACACTTTTGGCCTGTTCGAAAAAAGTCATATCCTTACAACCAGCTATGATGCCGCCCCTACTTGACTCTCTTTCTGGGCCGCATTATGGTTGGTGTCGTCAGTGCCTCCTTTATTAATCTGCTTGGTTGAAACAAGAACTCGTACCTCTCTGAACTAGGAGAGCAGGTTTGTCACAGATGTAACTCCAAAGGTCTGGCGCAGGGGCCCCTGAAATGGTAATATTATTGCCTAGAGGTATCACTCTACTAGGAGCGTTACCTTGTTAAGCTAACAGTAGACTGCTTTTGATAACTCCTACAATTGGCAGGCAGGATGGGGTGAAGGTCTCCAGAGACTGGAGAAAGGGAAAAACACATATAAGTACCTAACTCTATACTGGAAAGAATACTAGAACCCAAATTATTCACACCAAATCCCAATTGTGTAAAGGCCCTAGAGGGAACAAAAATTAAAAAGTTAAATTGCAGACATGGGATTGGGGTTCCGAAAACAAGTCAATGCCCAAACCCAGGTGGTGCCTTAAATTCTTCTGCTCCTTTGCTGCTTCGGACAGGTTTTATTGCCTAGCTGGCAATCCATTAATCTTGGATTTATTAAGGGGCTGGCGTTCTTTGTGTTTGCGAGCAGCCTGCCCCATAACAAATGTTCCCCCAATAAAAAACTCTTCTCCACACGGGAAATGTGTTTTTAGATGCCAGTTTTACTACATATAGTGGTGCAGATCTGACCTGAAGGACCATTAAACTTAAGAGTATTTATCAATGGTTTGCTGTCAAACAGTGTGGGACACATATTGGAGGCGGGGGTTCCCCAACCAGGGAAGTTCTTGGTCCCCCTATTCCCCAGTCCTTATGATTGCCTCTAGGTGGGAACAGATACAATAAGACCCCTAAAAACCCTAAAAAACTTGTGGACATGAATATCAGGCCAATGGACGACGGTTGGCCCATTAGCCACTTTTGGAGGAGAAGATGAGACAATTCAAAATGACCCTGCAAAATTGGTAGATTTGACTTGGAAATCCAACAATTGAAATTTCCATGAAGACTTAAGTGAAGTAAACTATATTTTGGAGAAAAAATCCAAATGAAATTCTTATATAAATGGGGAAAAATACCTTGCTATGGAGTAGCACCTGCCTGAAAAGGATCTGGGTATAATGGCATCATAAATTGGGAATGTGGAAAAGGCCGCCACTGTGGAATGCAGTTTTGCAAAAAAAAAAAAAGGCCTAATACTACTGCTGAGGCGTAAATTTAAGCTAGGGAAGTGTCATATGTCACCTCTTGGATAGGTAAACTGTCTTGCCTACTCCGCAGTGGTGCGCCATCTGCCTGGAGAACTTCTCCCGAAGTTCTTTGGCTGCCCAACCTACTTTCCAAGGAGAGAAAGCAATTGGGACAAATGTGGGAAGAGCCGCACGAGGAGGAGCCGAAAAAAACTTTACAACAAGGTTTTAAAAAAACCGGACCCTATGACCGGAAAATATTCATAAAATAATGCAACGCACTTGGGGAGGGACATTAGCCTTGGAGAAAGAAAACCTGCGGAGGATACCTTGATTAAACAGTTTCAAATAATTTTTAAAGGGCTGTTTTTATTAAGAGGACAAAGGAGTCGAGCTTTTTTTCTCAAGTGCAGCAACTCAGGCGCAGACAGACATGATATAAGAGGATCGCAAACCCTGCAGCATGGCTGATTTAGGGTAACTAATTAGGAAAAAAGTTCTCTCTTATAATACAGTTGTAAGCCACGGAAAATAAAGGGATTGTCAAAATGGGCTGATATTAGCCAGAACAATGAACTGGAAGTCGGTTTTAACACATACTGCTTAGACAGCCATTGTCAAAGAATTGATCTACGGTTGGTTGATGTGGTCC